>NC_059357.1:606080-911080 GCF_019703515.2 Myxocyprinus asiaticus | reverse complement strand
GAGTTTGAGCAGAGAATCCCACACAGAACCAGAAGAACACGATCGCCTCTCCATCACAAACACTGAAGACCTGATACAAGACTGAGAGTAATGACACTGATACTGACAGAAAGAAAGAGAGAGAGAGCAACAGGAATGTTTCACTTCTTCATTTATGATGTAGGAAAGAGTGAATCACTGACAGAGTCTCTAGAGAGACACTTAAGAAAAAAGGACAGAGATACAACTAGAGTTTGAACTTTATTTTAGGTCAAATGTTGTCATCTGCATTATTACATTCAGATAAACACACCAAAGGGACAGGCAGACAGATAAAACAAGTTAAAATATGGCGTGGTGTAGTGATTCAGACTTGGGTTACTGGAAGGTTGCAGGTTCAACCTCAACAAAACTGCTCCAATGAACCCATCGTCACACTAAAAAAGCTATTTTCAAGTTGCGAATGAATCACTTTTTTGATTTGGTTATTTTCAATGAATTGGTCAAACAGGTGTGCAAAACAGCCGGAATCGGTTCATGGTTCAGTTGGAATCATTCGGACATCTCTCACACCAAATCAATTGGAGCGATTTCTCACTCAGTAAAACAATAACTTACAACAAAGAGAACAAACTGAGCAAAACCTGCAAGAGCATTGAATAAACAGATAGTCCCACCCCCAACTCACGCCATTGGTCGAGTCAATGTTGTTGTCTCACTTGAGACGGGTCACTCAAAACAAACACAGGAATTTTCCTAGCACCACAGAGACACAGTGTTGTTTACAGTTTTTGAGAAAACTAACCAATGAATGGCTTACTTATGGTTGTGTCTGCATATTAAGATGGAATAGAAGAAAGTAATTTACAACAAAAAAGTTACATCAGCTTTAATGAATCTGTACTGCAGGCATGTCGTTTTCCAACCAAAACAACAACAGTAGCTACATGAATGTACTTAAAGTAGCTTTTCATTACCAAGTTTTTTGGACATGTGCATTGCAATCACATGTACGGTAATCATTTAGTACCCCTGATATTACCATCTGACACCATTACTGTACCATGATATGGCCAATGCAGGCTACTTATTTGAAAGGTAATTTTGAGAAACTTCAACTTCTTACTAGTGAAAACTATGTGAATAAGTCTTTCAGAAATGCTTTGTAGCCCTTAGTTGCCCAGATTAGAGGTAGACTGATATATCGGTTTTACCAATTAATCGGTGCCGATAGTTGCTTTTTTTTAACAATAAGTTATCGGCGAAAATCTTTGCCGATTGTTTCTTGTTTTTATTCTTCTCCTAGAGGATTCTACAGTTAGAACAAGGGGCGCATTAACGCAGGGGCCTACAACTCCTATGGGGCCCAGCGGGAGGAGCACGTTTAAACAATTTCAGCAGAAGACACGGTTGTTGATATGGTGACAGTGCGCAACCATTAAAGGCATCCGTATAGTGCTTGTTGAATGCACAACAGTTCCGATTTGCTGTGTTCCAAATCTTTTATCACTGACAATATTCATCCATATTTCTATCCTCACCTTAATGCATATTTTGTTATTTTGATTAGATAATCAAGTGTACTAAATTGAACAGAGGGTGTGCAAATAAAATGTGACTTTATAGAAACATTGTGTCTCCAACTTCATATCTTGTGAATAATAATAAACCTTATTCCTTATTACATTTTATTCGATATACACCATTTAGCCACAACATTAAAACCACCTGCCTAATATTGTGTAGGTCCCCCTTGTGCCGCCAAAACAGTGCATCTCAGAATCAAATCAAAATCGAATCAAATTCAGACAGATTCGCTAATGAATCATTCAGACCAATTTGTGAATCTATTTGACTGATTCATTCAAAGTAATTCACTCAAAAGAAGTTTGACACTCACAAATCTTTCATCACTAAGGCTTGTGAGCAGAAGCAATATCTATTTCAGAGTTAAAGGTGCTGTTAGCGATTTCAGCCGTTCTACTGAGCCGTTGGATTAGCCACGCCCTTTCTTTCCAAAACTCCACCCTCCAAAGATACCAAATTAGCTTTATTGAGACCGACATCATGCAGAAACGGTTGTTAAAAACAACAGCAGCTAAACAGCACCCTCAACTGGCAACTGCTATGAACAACATGGCATAAAATGGCATTAAGCCTCAATAATTCACTGCAACTACAATACTATGTGAACACACTAAATGATTGACAGGTCAAAAGAGTCATTGTCCACAGACACATTTTTGTTTGTTGTTTACAGAGTCTAGAGCTGTCACAGAGACCGATGAGATATCTTACAACACTTATTTCAGTAATATCTCTCGGGGAGTAGGAACATTTTTTGCATACATTTACACACACACACACACACACACACACACACACACACACACACACACAAATCGCTTACAGCACCTTTAAGCACAACTAGAAAAAATGATATATCCTCTATAGACATTTCCATGACATTTCTAGTACTGGAAATCACCATTTTAAAGTACATACAAAACCTAAAAACACAACTCATACAAATGACACTGAATCACACAGAAACAGCAGTAAGAGAAGTATTGAATCAGCTTGTGATGTAGAGCAGCTCTTTTAAGTCTCAGGACAGTAATAGTGGAACAGAGAAAGACAATCATATGGATAGAGAGAAAGAACGACAACATCAACAGCTGGAAAAAGATATGAGATGGACATGTTAATCTAATAAAGCAACAAAAATGACCATTAACCTTAAACATCCTTAACACTTTTCACTTAAAACCAACTTCCAAAATATGTTGCATTAATTTGTTAGCAGCTCAATCTATTGTACTTTATTTTCATGTATGCAAATGTATTTGCCATAAATCAGTATGTGGTGACCAGATGGCTCATCTGAAATCTACCAACCTTCATTATTTAAATGTTTTTGTTACTTCATCAGTCACAAGATCTCTGGAGGATTTCTGAGGAAATCACATTAAATATTGTGACTAATCACTTCTCTTGAAATCTTGCTTGTTTTATTCATCAGAACTAACAAAAAGTCACATGCAGTACAGAATGATCTGACACATTAACAAACAGATCTTGATGAAGATTCAGACAACAGCTTTGAAAAATGAAAGAGTGATTCTAGAACAGCTCGAAATCATTTCACTAGAAAACAAATAGACTAAAGACTTGAATACTGACAAAGGCACATGTGACGCTCCTGTTCTACCCACTCTGTATGGGACTCGAACTGGCGTCTCCGGCATGGGAGGTGGGCACACTAACAAGGAGGCTAAAGCCTCTAGCATCAGTCGCTAGTGCACCTCTTGAGGTCAGGAGAGTGAGGTTTATACACATTGTACAGCTATCTATCAGCTGGCCACCATTACACTCACCCCCCTAAACCTCGCTCCCATCCGGGTCACGGCACCATTGTGACGCTCCTGTTCTACCCACTCTGTATGGGACTCGAACTGGCGTCTCCGGCATGGGAGGTGGGCACACTAACAAGGAGGCTAAAGCCTCTAGCATCAGTCGCTAGTGTACCTCTTGAGGTCAGGAGAGTGAGGTTTATACACATTGTACAGCTATCTATCAGCTGGCCACCATTACACTCACCCCCCTAAACCTCGCTCCCATCCGGGTCACGGCACCATTGTGACGCTCCTGTTCTACCCACTCTGTATGGGACTCGAACTGGCGTCTCCGGCATGGGAGGCGGGTGCGCTAACAAGGAGGCTAAAGCCTCTAGCATCAGTCGCTAGTGTACCTCTTGAGGTCAGGAGAGTGAGGTTTATACACATTGCACAGCTATCTATCAGCTGGCTCCTGTTACACTCAACCCCCCTAAACCTCACTCCCGTCCGGGTCACGGCACCATTGTGACGCTCCTGTTCTACCCACTCTGTATGGGACTCGAACTGGCGTCTCCGGCATGGGAGGCGGGCACACTAACAAGGAGGCTAAAGCCTCTAGCATCAGTCGCTAGTGCACCTCTTGAGGTCAGGAGAGTGAGGTTTATACACATTGTACAGCTATCTATCAGCTGGCTCACCGTTACACTCACCCCCCTAAACCTCACTCCTGTCCAGGTCACGGCACCATTGTGACGCTCCTGTTCTACCCGCTCTGTACGGGACTCAAACCAGCGTCTCCGGCATGGGAGGCGGGTGCGCTAACAAGGAGGCTAAAGGCTACATCCTCTAGCATCAGTCGCTAGTGCATCTCTTGAGGTCAGGAGAGTGAGGTTTATACACATATAACAGCTATCTATCAGCTGGCTAGCATTACACACAGAAAAAGTTTTCATTTTGATTCACGTTCCTGGAGACAAAAGCTATAATTTTAACAAACATCATTATATCATAGAAGGACAGTTCATCATATTTAATACCGCTGTGTGACATACATTCAGTGCAACTTGTGCTTGATTACAATTATTTTTTATAAATAAAAGACCAAATTAGCTTGGACCCAGAAGAGTGATAAAAATGGCCTTCATGGAGTTTGGTGCATATTATACGGCTCAAAATGATCCACTGATTCATCAGGGACAGATTGAAGCATTCAGATTCATACTGTCAAACTGAAGTGGGTATTGAACAGAAAATCAAACAATAAATCAATAATTCTAGATCAGTCTAATCCGATAATTCTCTTCTGTTTCCCTCTGGTGGATCATTAAGGGCGAAACAGCATTGGCTGCATACTGATGAAGCCGAAGGAAACAGGTAGACAAGTATCTATATCCACAGTGCTGAGTACTGAGGAAGACCCTGATGTAACATGCTGTTAAACTTCTCCCAGGAGAACACAGGAAGTCCACCCTCTGTGGTCGGACTGTTTACGGCCTCTGCTACGAAACACTGAGCCATGTGGAGATCGGCCACCTGCACAGAGAATAAGAGGAACAGAGTCCAACTGGTAAACTAGTTTACAATCAACAACTAAAGCCAAAAGCTATATACAGTCTGATCTGAACAGTTCAAGCGACACATATCAGCACAGATTGTTTGCAGATTTGTCTCAATGAAGAGGCTGTTGCTGAAGGATGCAGCAGATAAAAACTATTGAACCTGACTGCAAACCAGCTCATGTGTGAACGCAGCACAGCACAGTTACTCACTTCACATGCAAAAGGGGGTCTTCACCCATTTATTTATTAATTCAACTACTATCAAGATGCTAAAATATAACACAGTTTTGATTTATTTTGGATTTTGTTTAGTCACAACATAATTCCCATAGTTCCATTGATGTTATTCCATAGTTTTGATAACTTTACAATTATTCTAAATGTGAAAAAAAAATTATAAAAAACTTTTGACCGGTAGTGTAGTGGTTTAATTATAAAGAGAGAGAGAGTGAGTGAGTGAGTGAGTGAGAGAGAGAGAGTTGAAGTCAGAAATTTACATACACTTAAGTTGAAGTCATTAACACTCATTTTTTAACCACTCCACAGATTTAATATTAGTAAACTATAGTTTTGGCAAGTCATTTAGGACATCTACTTTGTGCATGACACGAGTAATTTCTCAACAATTGTTTACAGACCGATTGTTTCACTTTTAATTGACTATATCACAATTCCAGTGGGTCAGATGTTTACATACACTAAGTTAACTGTGCCTTTAAGCAGCTTGGAAAATTCCAGAAAATGATGTCAAGCCTTTAGACAATTAGCCAATTAGCTTCTGATAGGAGGTGTACTGAACTGGAGAACTCTCTGGTGCTGCAAACATACATAATACATGATCACTTTCCAACAAATCATCACACAATTAAATATAATTAGGGACGCACCGATATATTGGTCATTGATATTTTTATATTACAGAAACATTATGATAAACAATGCAAAACCATAAAATGCAGTCATTTTAAATAATTCTAAATAAACCATCAGTTTATCATATTGACATTTTCATGCTTATGATCAGTATGCCAATGGTTTTAATTTGGTCAATAAATAAACCAAAATAGATTAAACCCCCCCCCCAAAAAAATAAACACATAGAAATCATATGCATAATAGGAATTTTTAATTTTCTATCATAATATGTAAAAAGTGTGTTATATTGTTTAGAACGGCATAAACAGAAGTGTAAATGTGTTTCAGAAATGCAACTCTTGTTTTTATCTTTTTATTGTGGATTTCTTCTAATGTTGGCATGTTCAACAGATCCAATCCATGTTCCATGTGAAATAACTTACATACAGTGATCTGACGACAAAATGATGTGACTAAGTGATAAAATATTAGTATCAGCCCAAAATATTTCATATCGGGCATCCCTAAATACAACATCTAATAATGATAATGACAATATAAAATATGAATAAAACACCATAAATATAATATTTTAAGATATTAAACTTTGTGCTCACTCAAATTTCTCATAATTCTAGTGTATGACGTGACTAAATAATGTTGTATCTGGAGAAGGTTTTTGCCCACTGTTCTGCCAGTGCGTGTGCCAGTCAAACCCGCTGCCATGCGAACAGACTGGCAGGAGTGATGAAAGAGTAGAGCGACATGTTGAAGATGTTTTTAGTGGTTTGAGTCATCATTAGACCGCTGCCCAGAAGACAGAAATCATCCAGAGACACCAGAAACCCAGGGTAGCTGCTGAAGGACATTTTTCCAGTGGCGGTGTGCGGTTCAGTCAGTTTAAAGTCCCAGTGTTTGTAGATGCGCATTGTAGCGGTGTACATGTACCAGCTGGAGTGACCGAACAACAGATTCCCATAATCTGGAAAACAAACATATACACACATTGACACACACCATTGATAGACTGATTGATTTGTTGACCGATGAAGTCATGTACAATAAGGCGATATGGCTATTGACAATTTACTATACTGTATATATCTTGATAATTATATATTTACTCTGAAACTTTCCATCAGATGAACCATCCTTTTTATCAAATAGCAAAGTAGACTCAAAATGTTTAATGCATTAAAGCTGAAGTGTGTAACTTTTTCACTAGCCTAGTTTCCATCCACTTTTCGCACTGTTTTGTTATTGACAAAGTGAAAATGCGTAAAAGAACGTTTGGGAAATTTGCCGTCTTCTGCCCGTTTCCATTCAAATGGACTTTTATCGATATAAATGGTGTGCGTGATGACGTCATGCCTAAAAAAACACTTTGTTGCATAAGTTTTGTTTATCGCAAAAGAAATCTGCCCTTAAGCCGTTTCCATACAGAAATGTGTGTTTATCGCCAATTCGTCTCCCAGATGTCCCTAAATTTTTTACTCTGAAGTTTTGGTAAAATGGGGAGAGTATTGAGACAATTCATTGAAATTAACCAGCTTACTGTCATTTTAATTTCACAAATAAAAGCAATCAGAAGAGGAGGAATTGCAATCAAAAGGCACACGTTGCCCTGCTGATAGGACTGTAATATCGGTCCTGATGTTGCGCCTGTCGCAGGTTGCCACCGGTTACGACCCGAAAGCGAATCGTAATGGCCCTGTTTAAGCTGGCAACCTGCACCAAGTAGTGGAGAAACTATAAGGAGCATCCATCCATGTGTATATGCTGTGTGCACAGCTATTATAGAAACATTGATGCGGTGTAATATCAGGATTTACATATATACGATACATTCCTGATATTCAATAGGATATTATGAACAATCATCTGATCTAAAGCATCGCCATCACAACTGCATTATGTCCCGCATATTTAACTTTTAATGAGCAACTGAACTTGATTGTCATCTAAAATTAATTTTAACATCATAATGCAAATTATATTTTTTGAAGAAGCTCAGCTAATGTGATCTGAGGTAAAGAAGGTTAGATTCATTTTAAAAATGTTCAAAATTTCGTTTTCTGAAAGTGAACTCATTGGAGAAATAGTTCTGATAGTTTATAATCTTTGAAAAAAGTCTAGTATATTCTAAAAATGTCATTCAGACGACTTTATTAGTCTACAGAACAGGGTACGGCTAATTTAAGTTTGTGTAAAGAAAATGCTTTTTTTTTTTTTTTTGCTTGGTAATTATTTTATTAATGCTTTATTCATTTGGTAGGCTAATTTATTTAATTTAATACAGGGAATTTTGCCAGCATTTTTTCAAAAGTATAAACAAAACCTGGGAGGGAGGAGGGATGCGCTGTCACGGAGCTGAATAAGCTGATCAGCGGGAGAGCGAGATATAGGGGCAGCCGGAGGCGCCGGTTCAAGAGAGAGATGCACACGGCCGTGTTGTGTCTATTTGTCTTGTGTTTTATGTTGTTTTAAGTTGAGGTTTACATTAAACCTTACGTTTACTGTTCAGCCGGTTCCCGCCTCCTCCTTTCCCATCCTTGAACTGTTACATGGCCAAATAAAAAGTGCATATAAATCATCACTAGCCAAATCATTGGTATTATATTGTGAATATTCAATATATATCGTCCAGCCTTATGTACAGTCTGATGTCAGTGCAGTGAATGGGGTCAGTACCTTAATAAGCGCAGCGCAGTGACCCATGGGCGGAGCTTCATACTGACTCACGGTGGATTTCTGTTCGGGCACCAGTGCTGGAATCAGATCACCAACAGCATTCACAAACTGAATGGCAAACTGCGTCAGAGGCTGCAAAGAGAAGTCATTAAACAGCTCATTATGTTCAAAGCTCATCAATAAACCCTTTGAAACCTTGTCACAATGGAAACATACTAAATGCTCCTAAAATAAGCTTCATTTTCTGTTTTATTGTTGTTTTCTCTCAATTTTAAGGTGAAATATGACCTGTGGCATGTTTTCATAACATTCAACCCCTGAGGCGAGAAACATCGCCAATATGCGTTGCGGTTGAACATGCGTAATGTTCGTTTTTTTGTGCTACTGTGGTGATAACCTCAGCACTGGAGAGGGCGACAGAGTTGCATTCAAACGTCTGTGCCATTTAACCAGATGTGATATTATTCTGGTAAACTGCTATAAATATACTGGCTTTAACTTCCTTGCTAAGTAATATTCTCTTCAAACTGCTGCTCCGCCATGACAGTAGAAAACTCACCATATAAGCGGATAACTCACTCTAGCTTGCAAATAAACTCTCAAAATTCACTTAAACTTTTATGTGCTAGGACGAAGTGGATTTTCTAGAATTTTGCATTAGTTAAAATGCACATTAAGGTGATAGAAACAGTTTATTTTCAAAACGTTGACGTGTTTTGACCATTCATGCATGCGTTACTAGTGCGTGATGGCTTGATATGACCGGCTTAACGAAAGGTTCGACCTTGGCACAACATTTTTCTAACATATCCCTCGACATTTAGGAAGTCAGCTGGTCTTTAAAGTGGGTCCTCAAAATCCAGAATGGTTTTGAGCACGGGCACTCGCATGTATGCGGAGGCTGGCGGCGTATGGGCATCACATCCATTTCAGCTCTCATTATATCAGATATTACACTTATTCTGCGGCGTCTCCTGGCAGCGTTTAATAAAACGAGGTACAATTATTCCAATCCTGCAAATAAAACTCTCCCCAAAGCAAGGAGGTCATTCAGCTGCTCCATCAAGACAAGGCGGATCGCTCAAGATAATATGCATGATGTACTGAATGGAGTATGGAAATTAGGGTATGGAAATTCAAAATATTCATGCATCCCTGAGAGATATTACTGAAATAAGTGTTGTGAGATATCTCACCGGTCTGTGTGACAGCTCTAGACTCTGTAAACAACAAACAAAAAAGTGTCTGTGGTCTCTCACGCTTTCTGCCTATCAATCATTTTGCCCGTTCTCATAGTATTGTAGTTGCAGTGAATTATTGAGGCTTAATGCCATTTTTATGCCATGTTGTTCATAACAGTTGTCAGCTGAGGGCGCTATTTAGCTACTGTTGTTTTTAACAACCGTTTCTGCATGATGTCGGTCTCAATAAAGCTAATTTGGTATCTTTGGAGGGCGGGGTTTAGGAAAGAGGGGGCGTGGCTAATTCAACGGCTCAGTCTTGTGGAAGTAGAACGACTGAAATCGCTAACAGCACCTTTAACCGCAAAAACAACTCGATCTTGTTATTCCAGGATGTAGCCTATATCGTCTTAAAGGTACAGTTGCAAAACAATATGTTGAAAAATTAAATTACGATGTTTTTTGGTTTATTATAACATTATAAGTGGAATAAAATGATTTGGATATTTAAAAGATTAGGATGTGACCCCTTTGATTAAACATCTGAAGGAATTGTTGTTTAAGGTTTTAAAATGTACAGAGAGACAGGTTAGAATCGTAGATGTACGGCGCGGTGAGGAAGCCCTCCAGATATCTCGCCGTAAACATTGTGACATCATCCGGTTCTGGTGTCTCTCCGTATCCGGCCCGGATCTCCAGCACACCCCAGCCCGTGGAGACGGTCCAGAACACCTTCCTTCAGAACAACAGTCTTATGGGTCGAGTCCCAGTATGCCGAGGCCTTCCAACAGCTATCAAACACATATGGAATAATGTTAATATAACGTCAAGTGTTTATTTGTGTTTCAACCCTCTAATAAACAGAAACAGAACTTATCAAGAAAACCCCTTTACAAATAAACATTGAACATGATATACCTGATTCTTCATGAATCTTAGTGCAGATGGGCGAGTTGTACTTCCTTAAAGAGAGTTCTGCTGTTTTTTTAACAAAAGAGGAATATTTGAGGATATGAAGACCTATAACAAAAAACAATTAAAACTCAGCACAATTACCATTTAATATGCAGATATTTACTTAATAAAGAGACAATATTTATGGTGTTATCTATGAATGTTAATCTAAAAAACAAGACCAACAAAACACTCTAAACTGTTTCAGTCTGAGACTTTAATTAGATTTAATAATAGAGGATCATGTGGCTGAATGCAAATGTTAATTCCACTTTTACATTAGACATTATTTTATTTGATCAAACCAGGGTCACAAGGGTATTGGATATATTGTTTACCTTTTATTATGTCAAACAAATGTTTTATTAATAATCTAAAATGCAAATAAAAGCATTTCCTTTTAAAGTTTCATCCACACAATTAATAATAATAATTTTAAAAAAAAAACGTTTTATGAAGGTACTAGAAAACATGCATGCAACAATTCAATGTTTATTATATTATGTACAACAATGCATTTAATCTAGCAATACATTTATAAAAGAAATAAACTTAGATTAAACATAAAGTAACCAAAGTCTCATTAGATTTAGTTTTCTTCAAGCTCTGAATTAATTCAGTCTGTCGGAGATCATGTGCTTTTCCAGTGTGTTAATGATCATTATTATAGAAAAACAATCTTAACTTAAATTTGCAGGTTTAAAATTACACCAAAGCTCAACAGGTGTTGTAATGCATACACAGAAACTGAACACGTGTTATGCTTTTACATTTAAAGCACGCATGCTTTATGAAAGTCAAGATTAAATAAAGTAAATGTTACTTACTTTGCAACACAACAAACGAGAATAAAAACACAAATGTTGTTGTTTGTCATGCTTATGTCGCTGTCGCTCAGTCGATCCACAGAAACCGAAATTAAATCGTAAAATCTGGAATTAAAGCGTACAAAGTTTCCTCGTGACAAAACAACATTCATGAATACTGCACGAGCTCCTCACACGCGAGATTAATAAAGACGCGACTAACACACACTAAAAAACATAAAAGAAGGAGAAAAATAACTTCACCCCAGATGGGACTCGAACCCACAATCCCTGGCTTAGGAGGCCAGTGCCTTATCCATTAGGCCACTGGGGCGCATTGCCTTCAACGTAGGACGGAGACGCTTATAAACGCGTCCAATCAGAATCCAGTACATTGTCACGTGACTTCATCGGCAGCTCTATGCGGAAGAGAATACTGATCATAATTCAGACGAAGTTTCAGAATATCCTTCACTTTTTTTTTAGCTCGACTAATCTGCATAATTATAACAAAATAATGTCTACTGTTGTTTTAGTTTAGTTAATGTGAAAAACAGTTTGCAGTAATGTGTATTTTCACATATACACCTTCATTAAGTTGAAATTATCTGTTATTAAATACATAAAGATTTAGATAAAAAAATTAATTTAAACTCAAAATAAAAAAGATGAAGTCTTAAACCAGCTTAAGATGATTAGCAGTGATGGGTAAGTTACTCTAAAAAAGTAATTTATTACTAACTACTTATTACATCTTCAAGTGTAATTAGATTACTGTACTAATTACTCTGTCTGAAAAGTAATTGCATTACTTATTACTAATTACTTTTTAAAACCCTTATCAACCTCGTCCAGATGAAAAATACAAGGATAGACATGAAACTGTTCTTTTAATTCTTTAAATAAATCATATAAAATCAAATTAATTATTCATGAACTGGCCAAAGAATTTAAAGGGGCAGCGTTAAATTAGAAAACATACATTTTAACATTAGATGTTCAATTTCGATTTGAAATTCACTATTGTTTTATATAGAATTGTTCTATGGTCTATAAAGTATATTTAACACAATTACATCATAAATTACTGTAATTAAATTACTGAAAATTAAGGGTAGTGGTTAATTACTTAGTAATGCAATAACACCAACACTGATGGTTAGCTTTTGCTGGTTTAAGATGGTCTTCGAGCCTGACAATCTTAAAAGTATTTGAATTCCCGCTAAAACCAGCGATCAGACCAGCCTGGGATACCAGCTAAGACCATCAAACCATTTTTTCATATACTGTACCATAACAAAATACACTTTCATACACTGGGATACCAGTTAAGACCAGCAAAGTAGTTTTCAACAGCAGGGTACCTATTGAAAAACAGTAAAGTGAATGGTGACCTGCTTACTTGACCAGTGAATACCAGGTAGGAACATCAGTGGGCTACCTGCAAAAAAGGCGATCTTTGCCCATACCAACCTGTGCCAAAAACAGACCAGCCATATAACATCAAAAATTGTGTCAAATTAATCAAAGAGCCGTTGTAACTAATGAAGGTGTTTTGGTTACCAATTTGTCAATGGCATAAAATGGACCAAGTAATTAATTTTGACTAGAGGATGTAACTGAAATGTTGTAATAATGCTTTCTAAGCCGATCTGATGATAGTATGTTTTTGCTATCTAACAACACAGTACAAATAATGCAACCATTTACTGACTCATCTACCCTGATCAAAAGAACATTATGCTACACTTTGTACTTCAACTTCACTGTTAAAGATCATTGTGAAAAATTAGATGGGTAAAGTTTGTCAAGACACACTTTGAAGCTGGTTTGACAAAGCATTTGTCTGAATGTTTAAATAGAAAAGTCAAGTACACCTTCAGATAAAACGTAATAGAAATATAGATGGATCGATTTTGTATTGTAACGTAAAGCTATTAAACGGCAGGCCTTGTGTGAGTGGGTTTGTTTACTTTTGAATTTTTGACAGTGTGAGTTTGAATTAACGAGCGTTCCGTTGGCCTGTTTGAACATTCTATCAATGCAAGTCAAAAGAATGCTGAAGTAGAGTGGTGGTGGTGTAGTGGGCTAAAGCACATAACTGGTAATCAGAAGGTTGCTGGTTTGATCCCCACAGCCACCACCATTGTGTCCTTGAGCTCTTAACTCCAGGTTGCTCCAGGGGGATTGTCCCTGTAATAAGTGCACTGTAAGTCACTTTGGATAAAAGTGTCTGCCAAATGCATTAAATGTAAGTAAATAATCTGTCCTTTGATAACGATTTGGGTTGAATTTAATGGAAAATATGCAAGTTGCGCTCCATGGCATGATAGAAATTTGAGCAGCCTCCGGAGTCATAGCTGGGTGCCACCAACAGACGGTGAGTGTACATGCGGCAGCGGTGTGTATACCTTCATTGAAAGCAATTGTTTCAAATTTTAAAACGCGCATGTCGTCTGCCAGACGCATCCGGTGTGTGACCCCCTTAATAGGATTTTTCAGGTATTTGATCGTGCGCTGTGCGAAAACCGTTTTTCCGATCAGTTAGAAAAGATATAGCAACACAAGTCTGAACAGTCTGAAGGTCTGTGCCAAGTTTGGTTGATGTACCTTGAAAGCTCTCGGAGGAGTTTCAATTGATGATTGTGGTATTAGTTTAAATAAAATCTGTAGTATAACCATATGCTAGCTTTGTCAAGCCAATATAATAAATTGCACAGCACTTTGTCTGATTGATTAGATTTCATACTTTGCTTAGAAAGTAAAAAAAAAAAAATGGTTATTGAGTTGGCAATGCCAGCCAATGCCCTCAGGACTGAACTTGTGTCAGTCAGAAGAACACTGCGAATCATTTGTCAATGTAAATAAAGTCAGATTTATATTTTCACTCACACAAAACACATTTTACAAGCATTTCCTCTCTGCCAAGCTTTTTTATTTAAATAATAAATGTATGTCTTCCCTTTTCACAGATCTCTCAAAATGACCCACAACTTTAACATAATTCAAATTCACAAAATACCACCAAAGATTATATTTCCCCAAACACTCAAAGCAAACGAGACAAACAAAACAGAGAAATGTTCAGATCAGAGTTTTAAGACACATTCATCCAGTGATTCAGCGGCAAAAAAGCAGCAATGCAGTAATTAAAGCACAAGTTGTGCAAAACAGACGAGGCGTCTAACGTGATTGGCCAGCGCACTTCACTAACGCTTTCGTTTTTAGGTCCCTTCAATTGAAATGTTTTAAATGCAAACAAAATAACACCAAGATTTAATGTTTCTTGCACAGATGTGCCACCATAGTAACAGTAAAAACCATATTAAAGCAACAGTGTGTAACCATGACAACCAAAAGACACTCGCTGATTGGCCGGTGTCTGAGATCGTGATTGGCTGTCAGTGTTTTGGACAGGACAGTAGTTCTTTGTCGAAGAAATAAATAAACTTATAGCGTTAAATAGAATTATTTAGAGGTGCTTTCCTTTGGTAGAATGGAATTAATTTAGATATCAGCCTTAAATGAAAACAATATTTAATGTGAAATCTTCATTTAAACACATTTCCCTCATTCATTCACTCACTCAAGCAGTCATTAATTCACTCATCAATAACTGATTCATTCATTAACTCACTCATTTAGTCATTCGTTCATTCACTCATTCATCGTCGATGAGTTTCTCTGCTCCGTTCTCAGTCTGGCTGGACTCTTCCTCTCTGCTCTCCTCTTCCTCGTCCTCATACGACAGGTTCTGTCCGCTGTAGTTCAGCATGGTTCTAGACAGATCCACCTCGATCGGGAACACATCTGCCTCCTTCAGGACAGCGTAACAGTCGTCATAGTAACGGGACATCCCAGAAACGAAGCGCTGTAGCTGGAATACAATGTCCTGAACTAAAGAGAGACAGTGAGAGTTAAAATACTGTTATGCGTGTTAATAACACACCATAAACACTATTGCGTTTACTGAACTCACCGTGTTTCTGGTCCAGGAGTTCGATCTTCTCCAGTACATCTTTGCGCATTTTAGCGAAGCGCGCACGCGCTTCCTGTCGACAGCGCAGAATCAAGCGGTACTCATAGTTACCGGTGCTAACACGGTACAACGGGTCGCCCAAAGCCTGAAAACACACACAGAGAAACAAATTTAACAAATTTTAATTTGATTTGGTTTTGGTTATTTAATGATATGTAATGAGTAAATTAGTAAATAAGAGTGTGACTGAACTCACGATACAGCTGTACTCTTCATCATCCATCTCCTTCACTTTCAGACAGTACGACTGAACACACACAAACAATAAACATTATCAATTCAACTCGCTCAACATTTCAGATCGATCTTGTCAATTAAACACATCAAATCACATCATACCAAATACTCAAACTTGACGTCCAGGTATTTGCGGATGGTGAGTTTGGTGTCTGGAATTGCTTTGTGCAGATATGTGTTTAAATCATGCAGCATCTGAAGAGAGACAGAGAGAGGATTATGTTATTCATATCATCTTTAAGTTGTTTTACACCATATATTTTGTTTGATTTCAACATTCATTTTAAGTTAGAGTCTTTGTAAGAATATGAATTGATTATATTTTGGGATTCTTACAGGTTTGATGGTCTTCAGCAGCTGAATGCCGAATTTCTCCATGTTTCGATGAGCTTCAGCGAACTTCACGAAAGCTTCACTGGCGGCAGCCTGCGGCTCACGAACACCGATGATGGAGAACACGTCGCCAAACGCTGACAGAACATTATAGCACACATTACAGCTGGGTGATAGAGCTAAAACAATTATATCTTAATATTATTCATCCTTATTTATGTTATATATCTCAATATGTGTATATTTGCAATGAAACGTGATTTTTATTTCAGTCAGATGAATCGTTTCAAATTAGCACAGTCAAAATGTTTGATGTATAAAGTCAAAACAGCAAAAATAATCAAAGCATGTTTTCCACACTGTTTGTCACTGAATAAACAAAATGAAGATATGAAGTTATTCTAATTTCTATGCAAATTATGCACCAATATAACAATAGTAATAAACAGCAACAATATTCACTGAAATAATTTGCACTTAGCAAATGTAATGGAGTTTGTGCTATGGAAGTTTTAAAAAAGAGATGCTATTAAAAATTGGAATGCACCGATGTATCAGTCACCGATATTTATTGGCAGATTATTGACCACATCAGGTACATTGGCATATTGGTCGTAAGCATGACAATGTAGATATGAACAACTTTTGCCCGGCGCCCGCAACTTTTGCCTCGCAACTTTTGCCAGGCACCCGCAACTTTTGCCTCGCAACTTTTGCCAGGCGCCCGCAACTTTTGCCTCGCAACTTTTGCCAGGCGCCCGCAACTTTTGCCAGGCGCCCGCAACTTTTGCCAGGCGCCCGCAACTTTTGCCTCGCAACTTTTGCCAGGCGCCCGCAACTTTTGCCTCGCAACTTTTGCCAGGCGCCCGCAACTTTTGCCTCGCAACTTTTGCCAGGCGCCCGCAACTTTTGCCTCGCAACTTTTGCCAGGCGCCCGCAACTTTTGCCTCGCAACTTTTGCCAGGCGCCCGCAACTTTTGCCTCGCAACTTTTGCCTCGCACCCGCGCCTCGCAACTTTTGCCCTGCGCTCGCAACTTTTGCCCTGCGCTCGCAACTTTTGCCCTGCGCTCGCAACTTCTGCCTCGCAACTTTTGCCTCGCACCCGCGCCTCGCAACTTTTGCCCTGCGCTCGCAACTTTTGCCCTGCGCTCGCAACTTCTGCCTCGCAACTTTTGCCTCGCACCCGCGCCTCGCAACTTTTGCCCTGCGCTCGCGCCTCGCAACTTTTGCCCTGCGCTCGCAACTTTTGCCTCGCACCCGCGCCTCGCAACTTTTGCCCTGCGCTCGCAACTTTTGCCTCGCTCCTCGCAACTTTTGCCTCGCACCCACGCCTCGCACTCGCAACTTTTGCCTCGCACCCACGCCTCGCAACTTTTGCCTCGCTCCTCGCAACTTTTGCCTCGCACCCACGCCTCGCACTCGCAACTTTTGCCTCGCACCCACGCCTCGCAACTTTTGCCTCGCTCCTCGCAACTTTTGCCTCGTGCCTGCAACTTTTGCCCCGCAACTTTTGCCTCGCGCTCGCACCGCGCCTCGCAACTTTTGCCTCGCGCTCGCACTGCGCCTCGCAACTTTTGCCTCGCGCTCGCACTGCGCCTCGCAACTTTTGCCTCGCGCTCGCACCGCGCCTCGCAACTTTAGTACCGTGCCTCGTAGTTTAAGGCCGGTGTTCAAATGACAGCCGTCTTGCCGCTGCAATGATGTTACAATGTTACAAGCTCTATCTGTGCTTTGTGGGCATGTTCTACCACTGTGCTACATTGAATGCTTGGCACATCAGCATAATGTCTCCCACCATCTGTTTTCCCGATGGTTAATGCATGTGACATTAGCAGCGTTTGTGCGAATTGACTCGCTTCTCATGAACTACGGTTTATTTTAAAGGGACATATTACGCGTTAACGGCACTAAAAAAAATTAGTGGCGTTAAACGAATTTTGCGTTAATGCATTAATAACGTGTTAACTTCGACAGCACTAGAATATACATAATATTAATTTGTAATGATCTATCATAATATGCAAAATGTGAGTTCTATTGTTTAACACTGTAAAAACAGAAGTGCAAAAAAAATGTTTGAAGAAAAAAAGAGATGCTATTAAAACTAGGAATACACCGATGTTTATTGGCCTATTATTGACCAAATCTAGTCCATCGGCATATCAGTCATAAGCATGAAAATGCAGATATGAAAAACCAATTATTTATTCATAATTAAGTACATTTGTTGAATTATAGAAAGTTAATAATTTACTGCATAACAATAAAGTTGAAAAAAAAATTTTTTATGTGTGTGTAATACAAAGAAATACTTACAAAATAATGAAATCTGAAAAAGTAAAGCATGTCAAATAAGCGTTAGACTGATATATAGGCCAGGCAGATTAATCGGCCGATATTTGGCCATTTTGTGATTATCGACACTGGTCGATAACCGTGTTTGTTTGGCAGATTAACAGAAGTGTTACATTTCCCTTGTGTCAGTTCAAATCTACCAGTAGATTTGTTAATGGCCAGTCAATACTTTCAGTTTTCAATGTATTTTCTTTTCAAGTTAATGCACATCTGAATAAACATTGCATAAAACAAATGCTTTTTTTTTTATTAGGGCTGGGCGATATGACAATATATATTGTGGCGACGATATAAAGTGTCAATCGATAGAGATTTTGTTGTATCTCTGAAGCCCGGAAGTGTGCACGAGTCCAACAGGTTTCCCGATATTTGTGCTCCACAGACAGGAGAGCGCAAAGCGGGATCACTCGCACTCCTCAATCATTTGTCACCCAGTAAAAACACAGATGGAGAAAGAAATCTCCACAGAACGGGACGACTCCCAAACAGGTCAAGAAAATAAAGAGGAGCTCGTTATTAAAACAGCTGAAACATCTGTGGTGTTGGTTCATGTGGCGAGCAGGGCGTGGCCGAGTGGCATCTGGGCAGAGCAAGGCTGGGAAGATAATTGGTGAACGAGTTCCACCAGTGTGCTACACCGGTCTCGCGTTCCAGTGAGGAGCGGCGGGAGTATTTAAGGAGAGGAGATAGTGGCAGACGGGGAGAGAGAGATGAACAAAGCTGTCTGTGTGTGTTCATTTGTTTGGCGCAGCTGGCTGAAAAGCAGTGTGTGTGTTTTATGTGGTGCTGGAAAGCACACCGTTACATTGTACACTGAAAATTGTGATTAAAAGTCTTACGTTTGAATGTTTACCCGGTCCCTGCTTCCTCCTTTCCACATTAAGAACCTGATCTGTTTTGTATTGATTTTCCAGAAGAAAAAAATTATATATCTTGAAATATATCATTATTGTGATATAAAATGACTTGTATCGTGATATTAGATTTTGGTCATATCGCCCACCCCTAGTTTCAATTTAGAAATGTTGTGTACATCTGTTTTGCTTTTGTTAAATTTTATTACATTTATCAGCATTTATTTTGGCCATCCTGCTCTCTAGATATCAGTATCTACATCAGAGTTTAAAATGTTGAATATACATAATATGAATTTGTAATGTTTTATCATAAAATGCAAAATGCAAGTTCTATTGTTTAACACACATTTGCAAAATTTTTTTTAGAAGTGCACCTTTTTTCCCACATAAATCATCATGTTATCATAAATAGTTTCATCTTTTTAAAATCTTAATCTTTGTGGCCAAAATTTGGCCTGTTGTGTTCAACAGATCCAATCCATGTTCAGTGGAAATTATTTACTGTCAGAACCATAAAATAGCCTTTGAACATTTTTTAAAAGTATAATTACTAATCAAAACATTGATGTGATGACAAAATAAGGGAAGTGGAAAAAAATATCAGCATCGGCGTATACTTTTTTATTTTATTTTTTTGTTAAAATTGGTATCGGCCCAAAATTTTCATATCGATGCATCCCTAATTAAATATTTCCATTTTAATGCTCTCATACTTGCTGGTCACGAGACAAGGAAGGATCGAGAAACTACTCTAATGACACACTCTTTATTTATGATGTTACTTACCATATGTCATATTACCATTAAAACAATCATGAATATGTCATATATCTCACAGCACTAGCAATCATATAATGAATCCAACAGATGTTAGTGGAGGAATCAGGACTATTGTGTGTGTGTGTGTGTGTGTTTGTGTGTGTGTGATCTCACCT
Source organism: Myxocyprinus asiaticus (assembly GCF_019703515.2). Classification (NCBI taxonomy): domain Eukaryota; kingdom Metazoa; phylum Chordata; class Actinopteri; order Cypriniformes; family Catostomidae; genus Myxocyprinus; species Myxocyprinus asiaticus. The sequence goes on along the minus strand of NC_059357.1, from coordinate 890,960 downwards.
CTGTGAGTTTGAGAGAGTTCATAGAAAGCTCTGAGCAGCCGTTTAGTGTGTTCCATCAGTCCTAAACAAACACCACATTTTAATTAGGTTTATAGTCAATCACATTGATTAATTGTGTGCAATACAGCATGAGGTTTATTAGCAGTATGAATTAATCACCTTTATAAAGTTCAGCAGTTTTCTCCAGTTCCTCCAGTCTCTTCACCAGAGCATCTGAAAACACACAATGTCTATTATGTATTATATACAGCTGAAGTCAGTAGTTTACATACACTTTGTTAGTATTTGGGAGCATTGCCTTTAAATTATTTAACTTGGGTCAAATGTTTTGGGTATCCTTCCACAAGCTTCTCACAATAAGTTGCAGGAATTTTGTCCCATTCCTCCAGACAGAACTGGTGTAACGGAGTCAGGTTTGTAGGCCTCCTTGCTTGCACACGCTTTTTCAGTTCTGCCCACAAATGTTCTATCAGATTGAGATCAGGACTTTGTGATGGTCACTCCAATACCTTGACTTTGTTGTGCTTAAGACATTTTGCCACAACTTTGGAGGTATTCTTGGGGTCATTGTCCATTTGGAAGACCCATTTGCGACCGAGCTTTAACTTCCTGGCTGATGTCTTGAGATGTTGCTTCAATATATCCACATGATTTTCCTTCCTCATGATGCCATCTATTTTGTGAAGTGCACCAGTCCCTCCTGCAGCAAAGCACCCCCACAACATGATGCTGCCACCCCCATGCTTCACGGTTGGGATGGTGATCTTCAGCTTGCAAGCCTCACCCTTTTTCCTCCAAACATAACGATGGTCATTATGGCCAAACAGTTCAATTTTTGCTTCATCAGACCAGAGGACATTTCTCCAAAAAGTAAGATCTTTGTCCCCATGTGCACTTGCAAACTGTAGTCTGGCTTTTTTATGGCGGTTTTGGAGCAGTGGCTTCTTCCTTGCTGAGCAGCCTTTCAGGTTATGTCGATATAGGACTTGTTTTACTGTGGATATAGATACTTGTCTACCTGTTTCCTCCAGCATCTTCACAAGGTCCTTTGCTGTTGTTCTGGGATTGATTTGCACTTTTCGGACCAAACTACGTTCATCTCTAGGAGACAGAATGCATCTGCTTCCTGAGCGGTATGATGGCTGTGTGGTCCCATGGTGTTTATACTTGCGTACTGTTGTTTGTACAGATGAATGTGGTACCTTCAGGTGCTTGGAAATTGCTCCCAAGGATGAACCAGACTTGGCTGATTTCTTTTGATTTTCCCATGATGTCAAGCAAAGAGGCACTGAGTTTGAAGGCCTTAAAATACATCCACAGGTACACCTCCTATTCAGTACACCTCCTATCAGAAGCTAATTGGCTAATTGTCTAAAGGCTTGACATCATTTTCTGGAATTTTCCAAGCTGCTTAAAGGCACAGTTAACTTATTGTATGTAAACTTCTGACCCACTGGAATTGTGATATAGTCAATTAAAAGTGAAACAATCTGTCTGTAAACAATTGTTGAAAAATTACTCGTGTCATGCACAAAGTAGATGTCCTAAATGACTTGCCAAAACTATAGTTTGCTAATATTAAATCTGTGGAGTGGTTAAAAAATGAGTTTTAATGACTTCAACCTAAGTGTATGTAAACTTCTGACTTCAACTGTATATATATATTTAACAGAAAGAGAGAGAGAGAGAGTGAGTGTGTGTGTGTGTGCGCGCACGCGCGCGCATTCTGACCGTTGCACAGAATGGCTCTACTGAGTCCCAGAGCGTCTGCTGTTCCTGAACTCATGTTCTCCACCAGACGATGCTTCACCTTCTTCAGAACTGACACACAAACACACAATATGATTCAGCAGTGAAATACAGATGAACACAAGCACACTAGAGCTGCTAACTGTCCAATCTAACACATCTAGAGTAAAAACAGGTGAAGTATATAGTGTAATTACCGATATCCAGAGATTTGCCCTGCTTTGGGTCAGCCTGTAGTTTATTGTACTGGATCACAACTTCACTCTACAGATCAAAAACACATTAATGAACAAAAGTATTTCTCATGTGCTTTGGTGTGTAGTCATGTGACTGTGTTGATGTTGTAAATGGTGTACCTGCACGGCCTGGATCATCTTGGCCACCTCAACTTTAGTTTTTCCTTTTACTGGTTTATTGTTCACTCCAGTGATCTCATCACCAGCTGCCAGTGTGCCATCAAGAGCTGCTGGAGTGTTGTCAAACACCTGACACAGATAAATCTCATTACATAATACAAAAACAACAAGTTTGATCAGTAATGTTTGAAAGTGTCACCTGTACGATGTAGAGACATGGACAGAACTGAGCTCCGCCCCCAATACTGATCCCAATCAGGTTCTGTGTGTCTTTCTTCAGAGTCACTGTTCCAGGAACTGTAGGAATACCACTGCAACACAACAGTATTTACACATTAATAGATCTCTGATTATTCTCTATTGTAGGATGTGACCTGTAAATGATCCTGGTTATTTATGTATGATGTTATTACTCACAGTTTATCCTCGTCCAGCTCATAGTCCATATCTGTGAACATTATCAGCACTGATTGTGTGATTAATGTGAAATGTTCAAACTGTCTTCATTTATTCACACACTGAAACACAACAGAAAAACAGCCGCTTTAATACAACACTCTTCAATACTCTTTATTTACTCATATACACGTGCTCATTATTACTGTAACTATTAATATGCTACTATTATTATTATTTTGGCGACATAAACAAACCGTTTGTGCAGATGTCTTTCTTACAGCTCCGTCTGTGAACTGGTAACACTCAAAGATGTTATTTTATGATGAATTTAATTTGGTAAACATTCGGCTGATCGTGTAAACACCAGCCTGCTGGAGCTTGAGCGACGTCATTTCCGTTGTGGGTGCGCGCGTGGATCCGTTCGCGCGCAGTGACGATTTTAAACAATTATTCATAATACAAAATCCTTTATAACATTAAAACGTTAAAACTAAATGTGAAGAAAAAAAATCCTTCACACGATAAAGACACCTCAGTTGAGCAATGCTTGGTTGACTTGGTTACTTTTTTTTAAATTTCTTGTGGACCAAAACTCTATTTTGTATAACTTGGTAAATATACTTAGGTCGTTTTTTTCAGGTACAAAACAATTAGTGTCTGTGGTTGTAATGCAGAGTAAATATCATTTAAATAGTGTCCAATTACTGGCATTCCTATAGGTCAATCAAAGTACTGCGCCTGCGCACTGGATCCGTAACGGTCGTCTCTCGTCAGTTGAAGAGCGCGGGAAACGTCTCAAAACGCAAATTAATTTTCTACTCATAGTTTTATTTATCAGTAGTTTCACAAATTGATTTGGCCAACTAGATGTTAGTGTACTGCACTGTCTTCATGTAATATCTCAATTTAACTCTGAGGTACATTTTTGCTCACCATGTTGATATCTTTCCAGTTACTATAAATGTAGTCACTTTATTACAATCAACGTTGATTTGTTTACTTTCACGTGGAAACTTCGAGGGAAATGGTGTGTTTTCGATTATTTTGATAAGATAAAAAGGCGGGCTTGACTGCAACGCTTGCTTCAGGGACATAAATAAAAGAATCGCATCTTCATAACAATACAAGTTTATGTCTCAAAATAACATTTAATTTAGAAACTTGGTGTCTGTACTGAATGATAAAATAACTGTTGTAATACTGTCTTTCACCACCAGTGAATGCTTCAGAAAGTAATAGTCACTTTTAGATACTAAAAGTTTTTGCATTTAAAAAAAATATATATTTTTTATTTTCTTTAAACGCATACCACAGTGGCATTTTTTAAATTATTATTATTATTTATATTCAGTAACAAAAATAAACTATAAATAATAATACTCTAAATATTAATTTAAAAGTTTTATATAACTTTTTTGTTAAAATATAACGAGTCAAATAGCAAACAGTTTGGTACAATTGTTATTTTTAAGTGGTAAATATTTGCAATAACCTCATTATTTTTCTTTTGTACATTTTCACAGACACCTATCATCTGCAGCTAAGGTTGCCACCCATCCCGTAAAATACGGGATCGTCCCATATTTAAAGATAAAATGATGCGTCCCGTATTGAATCAATACGGGACACGATTTGTTTTGTATTTAAGCTGGTCAGATGGCGTCATGGTGAAATCGTTCTAGATCGGCAATTTAACATTGATATAAGTAGGAAAATTTGCCTAGGGTGGGTAAAGGACCATCTGAAAAGTCCACAAATGGTGGTAAAACTGTGGAGTTTTTTCTATATAAATGTTCAATAAGATCAAACAATGTATGAATACAATCATAAAGACAAGTACAGGTGAAGGAAAAAAAAAATGAACAAAATAAAAATAAAAAAATATGTATAAACCATCCAAAATTTATACATAAATAAGATAAAGAAGACAAATAATTGAAAATATATTTTTTACATATAAATTATGTTTTAAGTCATGGGTCAGGAAAGTTCTAATTTTAGCATATAAGAAAAGATATAATTTTTTTATTAATAATACATATTAACTCAATGCATTTATTGCTAAAACTGTGGAGGATGTGGTTAGGGGCCGTGAATATTTCACTAACCATGAAATGTGTCCCGTATTTCTGTTGGCTGTTTAAAAGAACTAGCAATGCCCAATTTGCGAATGAATAGTTCTTTTGAGTCGGTTCTGTTAAGTGAATTGGCCAAATAGGCTTGCAAAACGGTCTGAATCGATTTGTGATTCAGTACAATTCGTTCGGCGTGCTCTCTCACCGAATCATTTAGAGCGGTTTCTTACACAGTAAAACAGTATCGGGATATTTAGGAATACAGAGAACAAACAGCGCTGGATACAGTGGAAATGTACCAACAATCAACTGAGACAAAACGCTGTATTTTTGAGATGTAACTTTGAGAAACTTAAAGGGGATTTTCAATTGTTTTCCATATAAACATTCGATAGATGGATGTCTTTTGACAACTGCGTCACGTTTCACTGTGTTTTTAGCATGTCTCACGGGAGCGCTGCATTTTTAGACGCTGTGTCAAGTTAAAAAGAACTTCTTCAACTGATAAAAACGCGTCTCGAGACACCTGCATTCTGCTCTATTCGTTGTGGTGCGTTTTGTTTTTTTGCGCAAAAACGCGTCTGTCTGAACAATTACTGGAAGAAATGCTTCAGCCGATTGTTACATGAACGCTACTCATACTCGAGAAAATAAATAAATGCTTCTCTCAAATTCACCAGAATTGAACGCTTTGGTGTTATTTTTTGCAACAACAAAAAAATCTCACAAGGGAGCATGCCCCCGGACCCCCCTAGATATAAGGTTTATTAGGCAGATTTCTGTGCGTACCCTCAGATTAAATCCTGCAGACGCCCATGGCTATAACCATGTCTTGAACATTGCATGGGGGGACCAAACCATTTTGGGGGTGGGGGGGCACGAGTGTCCTCGGTCCTTTAAAATAGTAAATGCGGTAAATGCAATAATTTTCTGTATAAAGGCTTTAAATGCGTTAAAGGTTACCAAAATTTTATAATTTTTGTTTTTAAATGATTCACACAGTACAAGACAAACACTGTGTCTGGACTGCTAGCAGTTTGCCTATTGACGCTGACTATCACCCCTGGAGTCGCGAGTTTGAATCCAGGGCATGCTGAGTGACTCCAGCCAGGTCTCCTAAGCAACCAAATTGGCCCGGTTGCTAGGGAGGGTAGAGTCACATGGGGTAACCTCCTCGTGGTCGCTATAATGTGGTTCTCGCTCTTGGTGGGGCGCATGGTGAGTTGAGCGTGGATGCCGCGGAGAATAGCGTGAAGCCTCCACACACGCTACATCTCCGCGGTAACACGCTCAACAAGCCACGTGATAAGATGCGTGGATTGATGGTCTCAGATGCGGAGGCAACTGAGATTCATCCTCCGCCACCCGGATTGAGGCGAGTCACTACGCCACCATGAGGACTTAGAGCGCATTGGGTAGTATTCCATATAACACACAGCTGTTGTACGGCCCCAGAAAGCTTTGAATATAATGCACGAGTCATATGGACGACTGTTATGATGTCTTTATACTGAACCTTTAATTACACTTTATAGTATTTGTCCTTTATGAAGCTTGAATAGCTTCTGCTCACTATAAACTGTGATTCTATGGAATAGAGCTGCTTAAAATATCTATTTTATGTTCCAATAAAATGGCGAATTTCACCAAATGGTGAATATAGTTTGCACCCTTGGAAATTACTGTCAGCCTGTACAACATTTCAATCATAAAACAGTGGTCAAATATTACATGTTTAGTTAGTTACATCTTATGTGACACTAACACTCTTAACCTGAACTGCTTGGTGATGCGCGGCGCTGGATTAATCCACGAAGTTCCCGCTTAGCGTCTTAAACTTGAGTCCCGCCTTCATCGATTTGATTGGCTATCTCATATGACATTGACGAGCGGTGTTAGACTACTGAGCACGCTAAAAGTCAACCATTATGTTATTCCTGCAACATCTTAATGACAATTAGACAGTGGTGCATAATAGACTGCAGCAGAACAGCAACAACGATATCAGTTATTGGGGGGAATTGTACTCTATTATCTGAAAATATAAATGAGACATGCTGTCATTTAGAGTCACCTACAATGCCCTCCTTTAGCTGTTGGTCAAGTGATTCAATGAAAGATGTCTTTCTGATGTTCATCCTCCTTTACTCCATTAGAAGCTGTACATGGTCCTTCTCTAAATTAAATGTGTATTCTGCCTTTTACAGCTTCCTATCAACAAGGAAGAGATGAGTACTTTTCCCTATGTTGAGATCATGAACATATATAATGTATCATCAGACACACAATCTTTAATTAAAACAACATCATTTCATTCAGTACCAAGTTATTGGAGATGGATAGACCCTACATGAGAATGCCCAGCCATGGCCATTTAGTGGACAAGACAACAAGCATGTTTTAATGCCACACCATTAATGGACATATAACTCCTATCATTGCCCACCTCTGTAACAGCAGATTATAATGCACATGAATAATCATGTGTGGCCTACAGAAACACATTACATTAAATCTATGGGAAATGATGACAACTGTGGGAGATCCTGCAATTGAAAGAGGGCCTATTAACCTCGTGCGACACCGCGTCCACCTGCGTGGACATTACGTTTTGGCTTCGCTATATGCAACGCATAATTTCATTTCATTTAAATCGACTGATCTCAGTTCAGGAGACTTTGTGCTGTCAATAACGGGTTAAAAGTCATGTGATCAAACAACATGGCGCTGACCACAGCGGAGTTTACCTTTGGAAGAAACACCCACAAAACTACATCTGGTAAGAATCCTAATTAAGTTTATACATTGAAACCTGTTTGAATCAAAAGATTAGAGTCTCTAGTTTCATATGATATGCCATTTATTTTTATTTGAGCGATTTATCATGCTCTTAAACACAATGACCACATTCGTGGACTGTATGCTCAGATTCAGTTAAAATATCCTATATTTACTGTACATTATCACATTGAGAATCAATGGATGCATCCAAAAACTGGAATATGTTGCTTTCAGAGGCTTTATATGGAGTTAGGATGAAAATAAGGTGCATTTCAAACTGTTCTGAGACCAGTGCAGACAGACAGCACACTGGAGGTTAAGTCATTCACTAAATAGGGAGCAAGGGAGCATCCTATAGCTCTCTATGCAGTTAAGTGCATTCACTCCTAAAATCTGATCAAAAGTTCAGTTTCAGACTGCAGATGATGTTTGGATCACTCAACATGTTTGACAGACATGTGACAATGATAATCAGTACATAGATTCAGAATTTATAATGTATCATTTTATTTTAACATGGTTGACAGTGATTGGATGATGCTGGACATTACTTTGAACCAGAATGAATTATGATAATTTCTGATGAAATATGCTAATTCCGAAATGTTAAACTGGGTACATCAAATGGTATTAAAAATAAAAGTTCACATGACATACAGTAAAATAAGATTAGCATGCACAGTACATGGTAAATACCAATAAAATTAACTGTAAAATAAAAAATAAAGCAATAGCCTATTATTATATTATAGAATATGAATAGTGCAAACAAATAACATGACGGTGGACCTATTAAAAATGAATGTAGGCGAGAGAGGTCTAATATAAATGTTGAAATAAGCTTTTACATGTACGGTAAACTGTTATATTTTTAATAATTAAAAAATTCACGTATTGATTCAGTATACTTTCCGTCAAGCAAACTCACAGTCCTAAACTGAACACTTTATAATGCTTGTTTACAATCATTAAAACGTCAAATACTGGCATGCATTTCTTCTTAGTGTCTGAAGTGTTCACTCGAGAATTTGGTGATCTGCTTTTCCGAGTTCACCGTGATCCCGCACAAACTCTTAGAGTTTAGAGAACTAACCCAGAACTGGTATTCTGGAACCAGTAACCGCAAGTAAGCAATACTGGAATTAATCTACCAGGAGTTCAGGGTTTATGTCACGATAAGTTAACCTCGCTTTCTGGAATACCCCCCAGACGATTAATCTTTCTTTTAAGGTTGTTTTATTGACAAATGTGTTTTCTTTCAACTGCAAATATCAATTTAAAGTTCACAGGAGGTAAAATCACTTTCTGTGATATCGTTCGTGCTGAGGGCGCAAAATCTGCTGCTATGACAGAAATACGATTAAAAACGATGAACATACATCCAAACCGTAAAACTGCAATATTCTAACTACATTGCATTAACTGACATAATTAAAAAGTGTGAATTTATATGTTCTGTCACATTCAGGAACTTTTCAGCGCGAGAACACTCGGATGGCGGGCGAACAGCAACAGTTGACTTCATTTGCATAAATGTAAATATTTATGATGTAAACTAACTGAATCCTAATCAAACCGCCTGCTCAACTAAAAAGTTCAAAAGCATATTTCTGAAAATACCTTTATTGTTAACCTTTAATTATTCAGTAAAAGTGTTCCTACAATACATTAAATCTAACCCAAACTCCATGTATATTTACTGCATTTATGAACATTAATAATTGACATAAATTACGCCTACACACTTGTGCTTGTTCACACGGATTACTCCTTTAGCAGTAACAGGACAAGTTACAGTTTATAAATGATTTAATCATTCATTTATAAAATAACAATGTAATAACGAAAACATTAGACATATAATTATTATACTGTTTTTCTTTGTGTTACTATTTATAGTTATGTGTTTGAGTAAAATGAACATGTTTGTTTTATTCTATAAAGTACTGACAACATTTCTCCCAAATTCCAAATAAAAATATTGTCATTTAGAGCATTTATTTGCAGAAAATGACAACTGGTCAAAATAACAGAAAAGATGCCGTGTTTCCAGACCTCCAATAATGTAAAGAAAACAAGTTCATATTCATTTATAAACAACACAATACTAATGTTTTAACTTAGAGTTCAGAAATCAATATTTGCTGGAATAACCCTGATTTTCAATCACAGCTTTCATGTGTCTTGGCATGCTCTCTGCCAGTCTTTCACACTGCTGTTGGGTGACTTTATGCCACTCCTGGTGCAAAAATTCAAGCATCTCGGCTTTGTTTGATGGCTTGTGTCCATCCATATTCCTCTTGATCACAGAGGTTTTCAATGGGGTTCAGGTCTGGAGATTGGGCTGGTCATGACAGGGTCTTGATCCGGTACTCCTCCATCCACACCTTGATTGACCTGTCTGTGTGGCATGGAGCATTGTCCTGCTGGAAAAACCAATCCTCAGAGTTGGGGAACATTGTTAGAGCAGAAGGAAGCAAGTTTTCTTCCAGGATAACCTTGTATATGGCTTGATTCATTCGTCCTTGCTGAAGCACCCCCAGATCATCACCGATCCTCACATCCAAATTTAACAGTGGGTGTGAGGCACTGTGGCTTGAAGGCCTCTCCAGGTCTCCGTCTAACCATTAGATGACCAGGTGGAGGATCGGTGATGATCTGGGGGTGCATCAGCAAGGCTGCAATCGGGCAGATTCGTCTTTGTGAAGGACGCATGAAGCAAGCCATATACAAGGTTATCCTGGAAGAAAACTTGCTTCCTTCTGCTCTAACAATGTTCCCCAACTCTGAGGATTGGTTTTTCCAGCAGGACAATGCTCCATGCCACACAGACAGGTCAATCAAGGTGTGGATGGAGCACCACCGGATCAAGACCCTGTCATGACCAGCCCAATCTCCAGACCTGAACCCCATTGAAAACCTCTGTGATCAAGAGGAAGATGGATGGACACAAGCCATCAAACAAAGCCGAGATGCTTGAATTTTTGCACCAGGAGTGGCATAAAGTCACCCAACAGCAATGTGAAAGACTGGCAGAGAGCATGCCAAGACACATGAAAGCTGTGATTGAAAATCAGGGTTATTCCACCAAATATTGATTTCTGAACTCTAAGTTAAAACATTAATATTGTGATGTTTATAAATGAATATGAACTTGTTTTCTTTCCATTATTCGAGATCTGAAAACACGGCATCTTTTCTGTTATTTTAACCAGTTGTCATTTTCTGCAAATAAATGCTCTAAATGACAATATTTTTATTTGAAATTTGGGAGAAATGTTGTCAGTACTTTATAGAATAAAACAAAAATGTTCATTTTACTCAAACACATACCTATAAATAGTAAATCCAGAGAAACTGAACATTTGCAGTGGTCTCTTCATTTTTTCCAGAGCTGTATGTGCCCACTGGTCACAAAAATTGCAATATTAAATATTTACATGAAAAAATACACTTAAACATTTTAATAGAAATGCACAGTATGTTCATATGAAAATTGCAAATAAACTCTGGCACAAATCTGGGCAATAATTAGTTTACAATTATATTCAAGACTCTTGTGGTTCAGCTCTCATCTTAGATCATGAGAATCATACATTCATTTAATTGTGTCCAAACCTTTGCCTGGTTGGGTATTTTCAGCTGCGTCTCCTGGTAAAATCGGCCTTTATTTTATATGTGAATTCACCTGCTAAAACATCAATATCAAATGTACAGAAAAGACATCATATTTACCTTTGATTCCACAGTTCAATTGCAGACTTTGAACTTTAACTATAACATGACTTTCTAGAGTGCTTAGAAAAATGTCTCATTCAGGTCCTTGTATCTGTTGTGTCAAAACTCCAAAACTGATGCAAGTTTAAGATAACGGTGTATTTACAAATCTGACTGGTTAGGTGACTGTTCTAATATTGTGTACTTTACACTTTGATTTCTTCTTCTGTCTCAGGAAAGGTGAGTGGCACCCTCATGTGGCTGAATGATGAAGGTCTGTTTTTTTCTTCTTCAGGTCGATGCTGCTCCTTTAAGAGACTGCTGCCTTCTCCAAAGTGACGCGCTAGCACATTAGCAGCTTGCTGGAACCTCCTGGGCTCCATACTCACCTCAACTCTGATTGGACAACTGAGTGACGTATCTGTCATCAGCTGTTTACAATCATCGTCATCATCATCATCATGTTCCTGCTGAGTCTTGTGTGAGGTGTCAGAGCGCCTCGTGCTGCTCACAGAGACCCTCACACTCTCTGCAGAAGAGATGGATGGGCTCTCCATCTCTAACACTGAGCTTGACTCTTCCTCCTCTTCCTCTCTCTCCCAGTTCTTACTGCTACTAAAGAGACTGTTGGCGCTGTCAATCAACTGCAGAACTTCACTCATGAGGGAGGGGCCGAGGTCCACATTGAAGGACGTGAGCGAATCAGAGCGTGTCAGCGTCACGTCACTGTTCTCCTGCAGTGAACTCCGTCTGTAGTCTGTGAAGAGCGTTCCAGATGTTTCTCCAGGGTTTTGATCAAGCCGGGAAAAGCGAGGCAGTGTTACAAAACCAGAATGAAGACCTGCAGGAGAGGAGAGAACTAAAATGTTGCTGCAGCTTTTTCATTTATTATGGCATTAGTAAAATTGCAAGAATGTAGAGATTGGTGCTGAGTGACTCCAGCCAGGTCTCCTAAGCAACCAAATTGGCCCGGTTGCTAGGGAAGGTAGAGTCACATGTGGTAACCTCCTCGTGGTTGCTATAATGTGGTTCTTGCTCTCAGTGGGGTGTGTGGTGAGTTGTGCATGGATGCCGTGGAGAATAGCGTGAAGCCTCCACACACACTACGTCTCCACGGTAACGCGCTCAACAAGCCACGTGATAAGATGCGCAGATTGATGGTCTCAGACGCGGAGGCAACTGAGATTCGTCCTCCGCCACCCGGATTGAGGCGAGTCACTACGCCACCATGAGGACTTAGAGCGCATTGGGAATTGGGCATTCCAAATTGGGGAGAAAAAATAAAATAAAATAAAATAAAATAAATAAATACAAAAATAATAATAATATTAATAATAATAATAAAGTAGCGCCAATTTACACTAAGTTTAAATAGCAACAACAAAAAAAACATTTTCGCACTGAGTGTAAACAGTGTTAAATGCCATTTGCTCTCCTGTTAAATACTAACATACAGTATCACTGCAGTGTGTTTATTGTGTTTATTTAGAGTCCTACATACACCCTACACAAACCCCTACCCCTAAACCTGACCCTAACCTTACAAAAATTATCCATGGTTTTACTACAGTAACCATAGTATCACCATGGTAATTTGTAGGAAAATCACTGTAAACACTAAATTTAACATGGTTACTATATTAACACCATCATTACTGTAGCTAAAAACTCATCCACAGCGTCTTTACACACTACGCTATGGCAGCGACACTTGAGGGCACAGTTTGACTTTAATTTCTATGTTTCTACCAGACTATTAGAGTGCAAATAGCTCTGCTGTGTGGCAGATGATATTTACACCTAGTTCAAATAGTCATTCCATAATAATAATAATAATTGTAATTAATTTATGAGGTATTAATGAGGTAAAAGGTATTAAAATGCTTTCTCCACCTTGAATACATGTGTACATAATAACAATTTGAGTCAAGAATAATGAAGATGTTTCTCAGGGTTACTCAGTTTGACCTGGAAAAAAAATAGCCTTTTCATAACAATGTGAGAAATGTGGATATTAAAGGTGCTGTAAACGATTTTAGCTGTTCTACTAACACAAACTGAGCCACTGGATTAGCCACACCCCCTCTTTTCAAAACCACACCCTCCAAAGATACCAAATGAGTTTTATTGAGAACAGAAACGGTTGTTAAAAACAACAGCAGCAGAATAGCGCCCTCAACTGGCAACTGTTATGGACAACATGGCATAAAAATGGCATTAAGCCTCAATAATTCACTGCAACTGCAATACTATGAGAACACGCAAAATGATTGACAGGCAGAAAGTGTCAGAGACCACAGACACATTTTTGTTTGTTGTTTACAGAGTCTAGAGCTGTCACAGAGACCGATGAGATATCTTACAACACTTATTTCAGTAATATATTTCAGGGAGTAGGACATTTTTTGCATACATTTCCATGAAAAAAAACAGCTTACAGCACCTTTAACTGATATGACAAAATAATACTGTACTGTGTTTGCTTAGATGGACACAACATGTGGTGAAAAGAAATAAAAAACAAAACGTTAACTTAACTCAAAAGATGAACTCAAAACAGCAAATGATTCCACAACACCCACTTAAAAGTCAAAAAGACTCCAGATTTGAAGCAACTAAGAGTAAACAACTCAAAAGAATAATAAAAAAAAGAGAGTAACCTCAAAGAGAGAAGGGCAAAAGTAACATTTGTGAGATTAGAGTAAATGTGTGATGAGCAGTCTGTCCTCCATCTGCTACTATCTCAACAGCTGCTGATAATGATTACTTTATCAGTCTGATTGGTGGACAGATGGGTGTGCCAGTAGTAAATGGAGGTTCATCAGGTGCCCAACCACTCAAACTGATCTAGAAACAGGTGAGCATGTAACACTTAAACTAAATATAGAAGTTTTAAAAAGTGTCAACAGTGGCACAGTAAAAGATGCTCACATCTGATATTTGCCATTTTTCGGCTCATGTCACTAAAATATTGCTGAACAAAAGTTAGAAGGAATATTGTTATGATCTCTATAAAACTTCATGAGGTTTACTATTAAACGTGTAATATGCTCAGTGTCCAGTAGGTGGCAGTATGACGTCTTAGTGCTCAAATGTGCAGTGTTGAGTTTCCATGTCTCACATACTGTACATTTATTTTATGTGAACTCACTGCCCTTATGTGTTGTTATACTGTGTGTGTATGTGTGAGAGAGAGAGAGAGAGAGAGTGTGTGTGTGAGAGAGAGAGAGAGAGAGAGAGTGAGAGAGAGAGAGAGAGAGAGAGTGTGTGTGTGTGTGTGTGTGTGTGAGAGAGAGAGAGAGAGAGAGAGAGAGAGTGTGTGTGTGTGTGTGTGTGTGAGAGAGGTTGTATGTGTGTGTGTGTGAGAGAGTGAGAGAGAGTGAGAGAGAGAGAGTGTGTGTGTGTGTGTGTGTGTGTGAGAGAGAGAGAGAGAGAGAGAGAGAGAGAGAGAGAGAGTGTGTGTGTGTGTGTGTGTGTGTGTGTGAGAGAGAGAGAGAGAGTGTGTCTGTGTGTGTGTGTGTGTGTGAGAGAGGTTGTATGTGTGTGTGAGAGAGAGAGAGAGAGAGAGAGTGTGTGTGTGTGTGTGTGTGTGTGTGTGTGTGTGTGTGTGAGAGAGAGAGAGAGAGTGTGTGTGTGTGTGTGTGTGTGAGAGAGAGAGAGAGAGAGAGAGTGTGTCTGTGTGTGTGTGTGTGTGTGAGAGAGAGAGAGAGAGAGAGAGAGAGAGTGTGTGGGGGTGGAGTTTGGGTGTGTGTGTGTAAGTGTGTGTGTGTGTGAGAGAGAAAGAGAGAGAGAGAGAGTGTGTGGAGTTTGGGTGTGTGTGTGTGTGTAAGTGTGTGTGTGTGTGTGTGTGTTTGTGAGTGTGTGTGTGTGTGTGTGAAAGAGAGAAAGTGTGTGTGTGTGAGTGTGTGTGTGTGTGTGTGTGTGTGAGAGAGAGAGAGAGAGAGAGTGAGTGTGGGGGTGGGGTTTGGGTGTGTGTGTGTGTGTGTGTGTGTGTAAGTGTGTGTGAATGTGTGTGTGTGTGTGTGTGTGTGTGTAAGTGTGTGTGTGAATGTGTGTGTGTGTGTGTGTGTGTGTGTGTGTGTGTCTCTTCTTTTTTTTAGTTGTTTTATTTAGCTGTTTTTAAGTGAGTTCTTTTAGAATTGGTTCCCCAGAACAAGGGAAATTCCAGAATTCCAGAGATATGAAACACACATACAAATATCACTGCGCTTTTCCTATAAATCCTTCCCACATATATTCAGACAACTGATTGTCTCTGCAGAAATTTTCTTTGATGAGTCACATCTCTTTTAACGAATCTGCACCAAACACGTGTCATTCTTTGCATGTTAATTTTGGTGGTATAACCAAAGGGACAGAAGAAAGTGAATATAAGAATATATAATATATCTCCCGAGTCATTTTGCTAGTACTTATGTTGTTACTCATATTCATGGGTCATCAGTAGGCATGACATAAAATATTGATATATCAACTATTGATCGGCACGTTATTTTACCAATATATATTTTTGAGGCATCGATATAATAAAATTAGCCGAAAATTAAATTAGAAGCCTAATTTGCGTGCTTTCCAATTCACTCAGTTGGGCTTCTGTTGAATGTCAGTCGTAATAGCTTTGGGAGACCACAAGGGGGTGATGTAACATTTACTCAGGCACAGGTATCTCAAGGCACAGGTAACACAACATAGGACAGTATTTTAGAGCTCCTTGCACAGGACGCATACACACAAAAGTTACAAAGGTTTTTGTACTTCTTCAAGAATGAAAGTGATGTTGATGAGTTTGCAGTTTAGTGTATGAAACTGTGTATGAAACGATTAGAAATGGCGACAGTTATTATGCAATTTCTTTGTATGTATCTTTGAAGAGGTTTCCTTCAAGCTCTCAAACCACAAAACGACATACTTGTAACTGAAAATACATTGTGTAGGCTTTATGAAAGATGCATATACACAATATATCATTCAGCGATGGCTAGAATAAATAATCTGCGTCCTTTGATAATGATATGGGGCGAAATTAATGGAAAACTATGCGAGTTATGCTCTGTGGCACTGCAGATTTTTGAGCAGCCTCGAGAGACGGCAAGACCGCACAGTGTATGTAGTCAAACACCATGTCTTCACGTAGTGCTGGGTAGATTACTTTTGAAATGTAATCTGGTACTGATTACAAATTACATGACAAAAATTGTAGTCAGTAACATAATCTCTTGGATTACATTTTTAAAGTAATCTAATCTGATAACTTTTTGATTACTTTTGGATTACTTCTGACCTAATTATTTTTTATTTGATGTCACAGGCATTTGAGTTGTACCATTTTGACATAATGCTGTTTACCGGTAAATACATTAAAAGAAAACATACTTAATGGATCAAAATATGAGAATTTATATGATTATTTGAGTGTGTTGTGTGAGTCTGTTTATGAGTGTAATAAAGGCACATAAAATGTTCTTACTCTGACAATTTGGCATTAACTTAGTTATTTTTGTAAATCAACGTTATAAAAAAAAGTTAAAAAAATTGTCGCAAAAGCACATAAATGTAAATTTTTGAAGCCGAGAACAAAAGTATAACGGGATCCAGCTTGTACGTGATAGCTGTGCGGTTCAAATCATGTTCAGAGCGGGTTGAGCAGGACCGGTTACAGTGGTGCCATGACCCGGATGGGAGTGAGGTTTATGGGGGTGAGTGTAACGGGAGCCATCTGGTGCGTGATAGCTGTGCGGTATGTGTAAACCTCACTCCCCTGGCCTCAAGAGGTGCACTAGCAACAGAAGTTAAGCGCTGTAGCCTTTAGCCTCCTCGTTAGTGCACCCGCCTCCCATGCCTGCTGATGCCGGTTCGAATCCCGCTCAGAGCGGGTTGAACAGGACCAGTTACAGTGGTGCCGTGACCCGGATGGACGTGATAGCTGTGCGGTATGTGTAAACCTAACTCCCCTGGCCTCAAGTGGTGCACTAGCAACAGACGTTAGGTGCTGTAACCTTTAGCCTCCTCGTTAGCGCACCCGCCTCCCATGCGAATCCTGTTTGGAGTGGGTTGAGCAGGACTGGTTACAGTGGTGCCATGACCCGGATGGAAGTGAGGTATAGGGGGGTGAGTGTAACGGGAGCCATCTGGGGTGAGATAGCTGTGCGGTATGTGTAAACCTCACTCCCCTGGCCTCAAGAGGTGCACTAGCAACAGACGTTAGGCGCTGTAGCCTTTAGCCTCCTCGTTAGTGCACCCACCTCCCATGCCGGCTGATGCCGGTTCGAATCCCGCTCAGAGCGGGTCGAACAGGACCAGTTGCAGTGGTGCCGTGACCCGGATGGACGTGATAGCTGTGCGGTATGTGTAAACCTAACTCCCCTGGCCTCAAGAGGTGCACTAGCAACAGACGTTAGGCGTTGTAGTCTTTAGCCTCCTCGTTAGCGCACCCGCCTCCCATGCGAATCCTGTTTGGAGCGGGTCGAGCAGGACTGGTAACTGTGGTGCCGTGTCCCAGATGGACATGATAGCTGTGCGGTATGTGTAAACCTAACTCCCCTGGCCTCAAGAGGTGCACTGGCAACAGACATTTAGACTCCTCGTTAGCGGCCCACCTCCCATACCGGCTTACACCAGTTTGAATTCCACTCAGAGTGGGTCGAGCACGACCAGTTACAGTGGTGCCGTGACCCGGATGGATTTGATAGCTGTGCAGAATGTGTAAAACTCACTACCCTGGCCTCAAGAGGAGCACTTGTGACTGATGCTAGAGGCTGTAGCCTTAAGCCTCCTCTTTAGCATGCCCACCTCCCTTACCGGCTAGTGCCGGTTTGAATCCTGCTCGGAGTGGGTCGAGCAGGACCGGTTACAAAAGCAGTTTGCGAAACTAAAACTAACTTTACCGCACTAATGCAATCAGTTCAGCATTTATGTGTGGATTACCATTCCACCTTCAGTGTAATTATGGCTGGTGGCTAGTATCAGGTCTGTGTGTGCAGTTCCACCTCAATTTGACAACGCTCAAAAAATTTACCAAATGTATATCAGCTGTAGGCTGATTTAGAATAAAGAATTAGAAGGATCAATAAATTAATATGTAATCATGTAATCCATAAAAAAGTACCTAATCTGATTACGAGTATTTTAAAATGTAATTCAATCTAATTAAAAGTACTTGGTGTTGTAATCTGATTACGTAATCCAGATTACATGTAATCAGTTACTACCCAGCGCTGTCTTTACTGCACGTGAGTGGCGTGATGTGATATGTCAAATATACATTACTCCCAAACAAGTGTGTGATGTAGATGTTTGTGTAAAAAACGGTTTAAAGGAATTGTAGGCTGTGTGCCCAAAATGTCATTTAAAGGCCTTTAAAAACATACAAAAGAAAGATCTGATTATTGATCAACAGTTCATCTCAGTAGCTGTTATGTGTCTGTGTTCAGGCTCTTACCGTACGAGCAGAGCGACTGCGCAGGTGAACTGATGGAGATGGGGAGCAGCGCCCTCATGTGGTGGCCACTGGAAGTGTCCAGGTTCAGCTGAGGCAGAGAGATGGCATTTTTAATGATGGGTGAGATCGGCGGGGGAGGGGAGGTGAAGTCACGTGACCCCCCTCTCAGCCGAGGCGGCGGGTTTTTCCGTACGTGTCGAAGTGTGCGCGAGAAAAATCGTGTTGTTTTTGAGCCGGATGGTGAATCTGGGTTCCCCGACCCTCCGTCGTTCATTGAACCGCCGTAGTTGCTTAAAAATGAGGTGTCACCGAAAACATCTCCGCCGCGGCCAACGTGCATAGTGTGGCGGAAGTCCCCGAGCGGTGGGCTGATCATGTCCACTGACAGGTCGCTTTTAAAGCGCCGATTATTGTTAGATGTGGTGACCAGTCCTTTAATCGCAGGCAATTTTCCCAAACTCATGACGATAAAATTATATTCAAAATAATCCTTAAAATAGATCCAGAAGGCAACAACAAAAAGAGAAAAAATTCACTGGTGAAAAACCATCAAAAAGTGTCTCAGTTTATCAGAAGATATTATGATGTGCTCAAATCTAATGAACACAAATTGTAAAAACTCACATCAGAAAATGCCAAAAGCCTTAATGTTAGTGTAATACAGCATAAATGTTTAATATAAAAGCATTTATTCAAACAATGGTGCGAGCGAATATGATAGCAGTGAAAGCGAAGCGAACACTATATATGGGTTTTCGTACTGAAATATCTGATTAAATCTGAATAAATCTTTTGCTGGGCAGCAAAACCAGAAATATGCAAAGTCTTAAAGTTTATATCCTGGCAAGAACTCTGTTATTTTAAGTTTATTCACACTAACGTAATTGGGCATCATTATAATAGCGTCAGCAACCTCAGTGATGATTACATGAAATGTACTTATAGATAAAAATACACTATTGTTTTTTTAAATGGCCGTTTTTGCAGAGATACAAGCGCGTCGAACGGCTCCGGCAACTGAGCATTTATAAATAACCCATTTAAGAAGTCTAATAGGATTTCCAAGGAGTTTAAACACCTTTTAATGAGCACATAACTCCAACTTGTTTTAGCTAATAGAAAATAAACAGGTTTCTCGCTCAGCTGTGATCCACAAAATATCTTCAAAACACCTCACCGAACTTTAAGTCGCCAAATTCCTCCAAAAAACCCGAGTTTAGAGATATGTTCATTAGATTTACACATGGCAGAGTTTAGCCATTTCATTTAGCTTTTTTCAAACGTCAGTTTGATCCATCAAAATGTCTGGCGTATATCTTTTCTAAAACAACATAAACGTCTTCCACACCAAAAGCAGAACGTTGTTGCTCCAGGATTGTGAGCGTATATCTGTGGGATATTTACAGCACCGTTAGTTTGAACCGTGCTTTTCCTGAAGCTCTGTCCAACAGTGTGTCCACCTGACGTCCACTTGTCTGACCTCTGATATGTTGTTTTGGTGTTTAAGGAGCCCACCATGGGCCTTTAGTGTCCACAGCCCCCAAAACAAACCCGCTAAAGCGCATCAGAAGCAAGCAAGCATGTGTTTAATCCCACTGTGATTTGTAAGTGGCTGCAGAAGGTTTGATCGGCAGAGATTGGTCTGGATTAGCTGGATTATTTTTCTCTCTTCCTCTCACTTCTCTTATTCTTTATTTCACTGGACAGTCTCAATCCATTTAGTCGTCTGTCAGTCAGTCTTTTCTTTTCACACCACAACAAATGTCCTGAGCAAGAGAAAGAAATCAAAAAGCAGTTTTCTGTTTAATGAGAATCTGTATTATGTTGATAATCTGTGTGTAGTAGCCACATGAAATATCTCTGATTTCATTTTTGGGGATCAAATAAAATCACTTGGTAAAGTGAGAATTGATTGGTCTTTTTTAATGGCACATACACACAACAAAATTAATACATTTAGGTTCCTATTCCATTTAACGATTCCCATTAAAACTGATGTGTGTCATATTTATCAAGCACGTTTGTAAAAGGATGATTCGCACAAAATCTGTCAAGAAAATGTCCTGGTTGTGTTTTACTCCAAAGTCAAGAGACACAAATATTAAATTATATTTTACATACAGAAAAGTATGCATATTTTTACAGCCTTAAGCATATAAGCATACGGCCTTTAAACATATTTTAAAAAACAATTTTTTTTACTTTGTGAGATTATTTTAATGCATTTTACCTCCCAATTGTCTTTACAGCAATACAAAAAACAGGTCATTATGATATTCTCATTTCCGCAACATAAAAAGTTGATAAAGTGTAAAGTATTTATGTACTCATTTTCACTTATTTTATTACATTTTTTGAAGTACAACAGTCATATAAAAAAACTACTGTGTTATGGTAATGAGAATAGGGGGATAAATGTTATTAAGTGTCCTGAAAATAATGTCACAATGCAAAAAATCTTAATAGTCCTCCTAGGAATAATTTTATTTATGCAAATATAATTAAAAGATTTTTTATTGATTCGGGATTAAATATATAAATTAAAATATGAAATATTTTAACCCTTTAAGCTGTGAATGTGTTTTTAAGGATTTCCTGCTTCAGTGGTATACCCAAAATTAAAGGCTTATAACTCCACAAAAAAACAAGGAGGGTCAAGTGTTTGGTATAATTGTAAAGAAAACTTTTCAAATTGTTTTAATGATATAGATTATGATACATTGTGAGATTCTCAGCCTAAAAAACTGCTGAAAAATCACCGAGAAATTGAGCAAAAAATTTACTTTTTTCTTATTTTTCTGATTTGACATTATATATCTCTGTGTGTAAATAAGGTGGCTCAGAAAAGCCTTGAGTTGATACGACAAAGCAATCAAAAGTTATAACAAAAATAATGTATCATAGTGTCCAAAAACGTCTCTAAACAAATAAAACATAATAATTGTACATAAGAACTAATTACACATGCAAACACAACAATGACTAAAGGTTTGTATAGCATGCAGACATGATTTTAGTAATGAGATTTCACAGAATGAGTTTCATTCTGTGTCATTTGAGTCATCATTGAGTCTGTGTCATGTATTTGGCGCCATCTCCTGGTGGTCATATGTAACATTGTGCTTCATGTGGATTATCTAATGATCTATACATCTGATTACCTTGTGTGTGGACTCGTTTGAAAGATAATCACCTCCTCTAAATAATGGCATGTTATTTTATGTTCTGTTTATTAAGTTATAAGCGAAAGCGCGGCATAAAGTCACCAACATAATTGTCAAAGACATATACTTAGCTATTACTCGCTATATTTTTGTCTGTGAGTAAAACAAATCAGCTGGTTGTATTTTACTCTTTGAGAGCTTTCCAACAACACATGACACATGACTATTTGATCAGTTTGATGTTTTTACTGATTGCAATAAAATGTGCAGTGCAACATTTTAAATAAATTATTAAAACGAACACTTCTGATTTATCTACGAATTTCAAAGCACTTGTTCAGTTTTGGTCATAATGTCTACATGCATTGGAAAGTAGAGCTTCTAAGATTTCAAACGATACCTATTTTGTGTTGGTCAAGACTGTGGTTATTTATATTTTGATGATTATTTTTTTTTTCTCGAGGGCCCATCCAAGCTTAAAGGGTTAAAAATAAATATGAAATTTAAAATTAGGTTTCATAAAAATCACCCAAAATTATCCAGCAGAATATATATATATATATATATATATATATATATATATATATATATATATATATATATATTATTATTATTATTATTATTATTATTATTTTAACAACCTTTTATTAAGTTTTTATTTTTATTTTTATCCACACTGAAAGTTTTGACCACAAAATTATCAATTATGATGATTTAGACTATATTGTTTTTTTTATTTATAAATAAAATAACTTGTCATGATTAGCCTTACAGAAACAATAAAAGACATCATGTGCATTCACTACCATCCTACACACAGGTTATTACAGATTATTAACGCTGCGATAAAATACAAAAATATGCAAATATGCCTATTTTAGAAATTAATTAAACCTTAGAAACGGGAATAAAATAACGAAAGATTATCGAAAACATTTTACTTAATGTTAAATGTCAACTACACGCGTTCGTATTTTCTTTTGATTCTATCTAATATGATCGTCTTACCTCAAACAAACAGGATAAAATCAGAGTTTCAGACTGTTGATGAATAAACTTCACACGCGCCCGCGCTGCGCGCATCCGTGAGGACGGGGACTCGGGGACGCGCACAATAAGGCGGGAATTTCAACCGGACACGAATCAAAAATCCTCGCTTGTGATGGTCAAGCCTGAATGAATTGGCATAAAATTCACACATGCTGCTTTTTCTTCCTTTTCTTTTTTCTCTGTAACTGCTGAGAATCTTTATTCAGGAAAAGAAAATAGTTTTTTAAGGATTTGGACTCCCTAGGACAAAAGTACAGTTCCACATTTTCAATCGCTTATATCATTATTTCCCCATTACACTCTCTCTCTCACACACACACATGCCAGTGTTTGGAGGTTTAACCAGCTGCTGTTTCTTCTCAAAGTCTGTATGACCACAGACACACCCTGTATCTAGAGCCAAACGCTTTTACAGCCCACAATGGGTTACGGCAACACTTTCACAACCATCCCACAACATTCATTCTGCCTTTTAATAGCGTCTGCATACTGGCACTCAGGGTTTATGAAGCCTCAAACTCTCCAGACGTCACATTAAGATCCATCATGATCCTAACTGTGGAGTTCTGTACCGAATGGACACGTAAACACCCTTACAAATGGTTCTGATGGTGTTTTATGTGGGCTGATGGGGTTTTTATGGTCCAGAAAGCTTGTTGGCTCCTATTTTGAGGCGAACCAATTTTAGGGTGCACTGAATAATGAAATGTGCACCAAACAGAAGTCACTCAATCGAAAAAGATTTAATACGATTTCAGTCTTTCACAAACGCTGGTCACAATAGAGCGCAACGTTTTCAGCTGGCTTTAATTTTTTGTAAGCTATGAACCAAATTATTTAGCTCCAACACGAATCACAACATTACAAACTTTGATTTGAAGCAAAAAAGTATTTGAAAATGCACAAAAAGACAAAGATACAAGACCTTGTTCTTAACGTCTTTAATGAGGGAATGAACTACAATCCCATGATGCATTGCGAACGACGTAATCAAATTACAAACGATGGACAAATATAAAACTATTGATTTAAAGTTGTTGATTATAAGTACATAAACATTATATTTTAATTTATTAGCAAAATATTCAGATATGTACAAATATATAAGTAGTTTGAGGGACTCGATTGTGTCATTCACAGTGCATCATGAGAGTGGGCAGAGCTCTTTTGGCGCACATTGATTTCTGCGATTCTCTGATTGGTGGATTTTTCTTTAGGATTATGGGTAGTGTAGTTCTTCACTAGGAGTTCCTTTATTAAACAAGTTGAAATAAAACATTCTGATGGCTTCAACAGAAGCATATACCATCGATTATTACAAGGCTCTCTGGAATACTAAATTCTGATTGGTCAATGGTGCAATCTAGCAGTCTGATATTTCTCAGTAACAACCGCACATCCACGTATCAGACGTATTGCGAGGCATCTTTTCTGCTTCTCAGATCACTGTGCGATCTCTACAAGAAAGCTAATAAAATAATTTCAACTCAGATCAATGTTTCATGTCAATTTATTTGTTTATTTGGCAATTAGTCTTGTAATAAGCTGGATAATGAGCAGTCAGATTTACTAAATAATCACCAACAGAACTTTGATGCAAACCAGAGGTGAATTTTAGCTGGTTAGTGATTTCTTTCTTCTCATTTTATGTCCATGTATTTAGTTAGTTAGCAGCCATGTAATAAGCGGGATAATGTACAGTCAGCCGGTTGTTTTCGCAAAATAAATCCCTTCACGGTGATACAAGAGTCTTCCGCTTCGCGTCGGGGTTCTGATCACCCTGTCAGGGGTTTATTTTGCGATAACAACCGGCTGACTGTATATTATCCCTTACTTAACAACCTCGGAGCTCACGGTTGGTCTGTCTTTAAAGATTTATAAGTTATAGTTAAAAATCAGTTCACTTATAGAGAAAATAAATGGGATTTTTAACTGTTAAACTCTGTTGTATGACAATGTGAAACTTTATTAATGTGTTAAAATTACCAATGCACAGGGCCAGAGAGAATCTGCAGACTCTTTTTGCATTTTCTGCACTGATTTCTTTGGGAAATTCTGCAGAAGTGATTTAAACATTGCAAAATGTATTAAATGTACCTGAGAGTACTACACTCTTAAGGCCCAGGTATACTTCAGTTTGTGCATTCCGTTCCGTCTCACGCACAGTTGTGTGTGCACAGCTTTGAAAGTATACCGAATGGACGCGTTCGACACATGTGCAGTACAATTTCTTTGTTACACACTACCAGACGTTAGAGGGCAGCACCGAGTCGTGTCATTTACAGGTCATCCGCTCTGGAGGATAAAGAAGAAAAACTACGCTGACTACCACACCTGGAGTTGCGAGTTCGAATCCAGGGTGTGTTGAGTGACTCCAGCCAGGTCTCCTAAGCAACCAAATTGGCCTGGTTGCTAGGGAGAGTAGAGTCACATGGGGTAATCTCCTCGTGGTCCCTATAATGTGGTTCTCGCTCTCGGTGGGGCGCGTGGTGAGTTGTGCGTGGATGCCGCGGAGAATAGCGTGAAGCCTCCACACGTGCTACGTCTCCACGGTAACGCGCTCAACAAGCTACGTGATAAGACGCAGAGGCAACTGAGATTTGTCCTCCACCACCCGGATTGAGGC
The DNA here is from genome assembly GCF_019703515.2 of Myxocyprinus asiaticus. Classification (NCBI taxonomy): domain Eukaryota; kingdom Metazoa; phylum Chordata; class Actinopteri; order Cypriniformes; family Catostomidae; genus Myxocyprinus; species Myxocyprinus asiaticus. The sequence continues at coordinate 865,605 of NC_059357.1, read as the reverse complement.
GAGTCACTACGCCACCACGAGGACTTAGTACGCATTGGGAATTGGGCATGCAAAATTGGGGAGAAAAGGGGAGAGAATCCAAAAAAAAGAAGAAGAAAAAAACGGAGGATCCGCCATTAGAGGAAGCAAGAACAACAAAACGATGGAGAATGTTTTCATGTTCTTCGAAAACTGTTCTTCGAATATATATGTTCTTCGAAAACTGCTTGACAGTACAACCCAACTGTGCGTATTGCCACCTAGTGGACTCTTCTGTCCCAACAGTCAAACTTGTTTGTCCGCGCACAGTCCGCCCGCACAGAAAAATCTGGCTGCACGTGGACACTGTGCGCAGATGTCCGCAGACACTCCTGATGACGAAAAATACATCACATAGACTGTGCTCGGACCGTCGTGGAACGCGGACAGGTGAAGTATACTTTGGGCTTTATTAGCCACTTTTCCACTATCGGGCCAGTGCGAGCCAGGGCTATCAACTGGCCAGCTGGGGCCAATAGCCTCGAGCCACTAGACCAAAATTGATCAGCGTTCCCACGATCGGTCCAGTAACTCCACAGCGTTGCCCAAAAACCCACCTTTAATATGCCATTGCGGTGCCAACGTCACACACCTCGCCCATTTCACAAGCAAGATGGAAACTCAAGCTGAGGTATATCATTTTATCTAGTTATCAAGAATATCAAGTTTATATAGAATGTAAACAGAAAAAAGAAAAATTAGTGTTGACAACTCACTGAATGCAACTGCCATGATGTCCCGAGTGGTCTCTCCACTAACAGTGGGATGATGTCCCAGCACACCGTCTATGAAAGTTCACCGAACCATGGAAAGTAATTTCTTTGGGCACCACTTTGTCCATTGTGCATTTTAACGGATTAAAAAAAACAATTCCCTTTGTGCACTAGATACATATCCTGGGAAGTTTGGCGAAACTCCACCTTTGACATTGAACCCACCTCAATCCCCAGTTGGCCTTGTTTGGCTCAAGGGTAATCGGCGGGCCAAAGGTCATTGACCGTTGGCCCAGAGAAAACCCAGAGGAGGCACGATGATGCCCCGGAAGTGAAAGTAGGAACACAACTGGCTCTGGCACACACTAGCACGCCCTCGTTTGGCCCAGTAGTGGAAACATGGAAGCATTAGCCAAAATATGTGATAAACAAACATACAAGGGATGGGAAATGGGTAGATCTTTTATGAATGACAGATGTGGCAATTCTGTGGAAATCTGCAGATTCTGTCTGGGCTTGCAAATGCATGACACATGTGTGTGAGTATATCTGAGTGTGTACATCATTTTCAGGCATGAAAATAAACATTTGCACAGGTTTAATGATTTCCCCACTCATTCATCCAGTAACATGACGTCAGACTGATAGAGAGAGTAAAGAGGTGGAAGAAGTCTTATGAAGTCATGATGACATTGTGTTTTTTGGGTTTTATAGACATGGATGATGCAGCACCTTCTCTCGCTTCCAATCTGTTGTGTGAAACAGCACTTTGCGTGTTTGAATATTGTGATTTCTCCCATGCTTCCTCTGATTCTGTACATCTGAGACTGGATTCGGGAATATTTGTATAGGACTGAACATACGGTTGCAAACACATTCAGGAAACTGTTATTCTGTTTCCTGTGCAATATGATGCTCGTCAAGAAACAACTTCTGTGTCTCCAGGACATGTTATTCCTCAGTTTGACTGTGGCTGGTGTCAAGACAACCATAGCGGTCAGAAAAACAGCTCAGGACAGCGAGAGGAAATTCAGATGTTTTTTGAGGAATCAGTCACTGCGGAATGAAGCTCACAGTTTGAGCAGATCTCAATGTAAATGAGCAGAATTCCGTGGCTTCCTGAACGCGTCTCCTTGGTTTCATTTTTCCAGGCAGCACATAATTTAAAAGAGGCCACAGTAAATACTTACGTTACTGTTCATCTTACAATAACAAACCAGTGGAGAGCTTCAATCTCCTCACAGTTACTGAAGAAGATGTACAGCTTTCCTTCAGATGTCTGAGATATGATCGAACTCTTATTATAATGCCATAAATTCTCATAGTATCATAATCCCACACTGAACACCTGCAGATATGCATAATTATGCTTGTAATTATGGCTGAATCATTTGTAGACAACAGTGTAGTAACAGTATGATAGATAACTGAAATCAGAGAGTTGATTTAACATGTTGGGAAAGGATTCTTCAGAAGTTTACAGCTCATGTTCAGACATGATCACCTGATGCAGCCCGCCAGGAGAAAAATATTGCTCTCAGGAGTTTCAATGGAGGTTTCAGCTTTGTCTCAGACACAAATGAGTCAGTTGTTAGTGTAAAGTGAGAGTATAGAGCTATCAAATGAATGTAGTATAGCTCAGATCATATTCTCATTGAGATCTCTGACTTCTGAGTTTGAAGCAGCAGGGACATTCAGCTAAATGTCTCCTTTTGGATTCCACGGAGAGTTGATGGAGTTTGGAACTAAATGAAGTAAACTCCAGTAAATGGAATGCCCAATTCCCAATACGCTCTAAGTCCTCGTGGTGGCGTAGTGACTCACCTCAATCCGGGTCGCGGAGGACGAATCTCAGTTGCCTCCGTGTCTGAGACCGTCAGTCCGTGCATCTTATCACGTGACTTGTTGAGCGCATTACCGTGGAAACGTAGCGCGTGTGGAGGCTTCATGCTATTCTCCGTGTCATCCATGCACAACTCAGCATGCGTGAGTTATAGCAACCACGAGGAGGTTAACCCAACGTGACTACCCACCCTAGCAACCGGGCCAATTTGGTTGCTTAGGAGACCTGGCTGGAGTCACTCAGCATGCCCTGGATTCAAACTTGCGACTCCAGGTGTGGTAGTTAGCCTCAATTCTCGCTGAGATACCCAGGCCACAGTCCAGCTGGTTTTAGGGGAGAACAGACCAAAATGTAACTCCTTTATCACTGTACACCTTAACATCAACAGTCTCCTTGGCGATCATGATTTCAAGCTTGATTACACTTCCTAAAGCACCATCTAGTGCTCTAGTGTAATCGAGCTTGAAATCACGATCGTGCGTAGAGACTGCAATGACAAGATGATACAGTGAAAAAGGAGGTATATTTTAGTTGCTTAGTCAACTGGATCGCTTCTGAAGACATGGATTTATCCACTGGATTACGTTTGTGCTGCCTTTATGTGCTTTTTGGAGCTTCAAAGTTCTGGTCACCATTCACTTGCATTGTATGGACCTACAGAGATGAAATATTCTTCTAAAAATCTTCATTCGTGTTCTGCAGAAGAAAAAAGTCATACACATCTGGGATGACATGAGGGTGAGTAAATGATGAGAAAATTTTCATTTTGGGGTGAACTGTTCCTTTAAAAATCATAGGGGGTCATTCACAATGAATGTGTATTTGCATTTGCATTTGTCTTTTTTTTGTATGTCTTGTGAAGGAGAACTGCATTTCTTAGACGGCAAGTCAGGTGAAAACAAACTTCCACTTTTGAATGTGTGTCTCACGACACGTGCATTATGTTATATGCATTGGGCTACGTATTGGTTTTTAAAACGCAAGAACGTGTTCAGTGTGAACGGCCCCTTAATTCGGCTCTGGGCAAATTTTAGCACAGTCTGAGACATTATAGAGAGAAACCATTGAAATATTAAAAGGGATCTTATTAAAGATCTTTCTTTCCTAAACTCTCTCATTGGTTAGATGTTTGATCCTCGTCGGCCCACATAATGAACGAAATGTAGACGATTAAACTCAATTAGTGGCACAACAGCAGTTAAATATGTGTTCTCTCTCTCCAAAAAAAGAAAGAAAAGTCATAAAGGCGTCTTGTTCTTCAGGACAAAGCTGTGATTATATGTGTGGATCAGACAGACAGAAGTGTTTGATGGAGTTCATGTCACATTCCTCCATCGCTGGAACTGCTGTCGCTCTTTTTCTGTCTGTCTTTCTTTGTGTTTTTGCCTCTGGGCAAGTGTTCAGTGTTGTGCTGCTACACAGAGAGACTATTGACAGACAGACAGAGAGAAACAAACAGATGGAAAACTACCAGACATGAAACTGATGCAGATGTTTGATCAATCTGTTGTGAGTGTTATAGTTTGTGTCATTGAGATTCAGTCCGTTTTATATCAGACACAATCAGTGAGAAAGAATATTATCAATACATGAGAGAGAGACAGTGAAGTAAACACTGTACAGTTTCAGCAACACAACAACTTCACAGAACATGAAGTTATACATTTTTAAGGGATAGTTCACACAAAAATGACAATTCTGTCATCGTTTACTCACCCTCATGCTGTTGAGTGTTTCGTCAACTTCTGACACTTTTTTCACTGTGGTCTAGAAAGTGAACTCTTGTTAAATCCGTTTTCACACTCACACTAGCTGATGTAATTTGTGTACTAACAATGTGCAACTGTGTGTGTTCATTTACATTTATTCATTTGGCAGATGCTTTTATCCAAAGCGACTTACAAAAGAGGAATACATTATAAGCGAATCATCTTAAGGAGACAGCGGTACGAAAAGTGCCGTATTACAAAGTTTCACTAGCATCAGAATAGTATTCAAGACAGATTAAAGTGCAACAAGAATTGTTTTAATTTTTTTTAGAGACTGGTTAAGTGCTCATGGAAAAGATTTTTTTGTTGGGCGACGTTCCTTAGCCGACCGCAGGCTTCTGGTGGTAATGTAGCTCTGCAGAAATGATTTTAGGTATGCTGGAGCAGACCCAGTGACCGTTCTGTATGCAGCATCAGAGCCTTGAATCTGATACGTGCATCAACCGGCAGCCAGTGAAGAGAGACAAGGAGTGGTGTAACATGTACTCTCTTTGGTTCATTAAAGACCAGACGTGCTGCTGCATTCTGGATCATTTGCAGGGGTCTAATCGCGCATGCAGGGAGGCCTGCAATGAGAGTGTTACAGTAGTCCAATCTAGTGTTGACAAGTGACTCAACAAGAAGTTGTGTGGCATGTTCAGAGAGGAAGGGTCTTATCTTCCTGATATTGTAGAGTGTAAATCTACATGATCTTGTGTTCATGCATCACAGGACATTTATGTGTTCTGGATTGTGTTTAACAGAATTTTATGCTGGAAATGACACTGACATTTTTAACCTTTTTAAATAAAATGATCAACGTATTTTTCTTGCTAAGATTAATTTCATAGGGAACATTTGATGTATCCAAAATACACACGATTAAATCATATTTTCACACTTTGCATAATGTAATTTATTATTAGTGTGTTTTGTGTTGTTGTTGTGTTTGTGTTAGTGTTATTGTAGTTTCGTGTTTAAGTGAGTTGTGTTCATGTTAGTGTAGTGTTTGTGTTATTGTAGTTTCGTGTTTAAGTGAGTTGTGTTCATGTTAGTGTAGTGTTTGTGTTAGTGTAGTGTTTGTGTTATTGTAGTTTTGTGTTTAAGTGTGTTGTTGTTGTGTTCATGTTAGTGTAGTGTTTGTGTTATTGTAGTTTTGTGTTTAAGTGTGTTGTGTTCATGTTAGTGTAGTGTTTGTGTTATTGTAGTTTTGTGTTTAAGTGTGTTGTGTTCATGTTAGTGTAGTGTTTGTGTTATTGTAGTTTTGTGTTTAAGTGTTTTGTTGTTGTGTTTGTGTTAGTGTAGTGTTTGTGTTATTGTAGTTTTGTGTTTAAGTGTGTTGTTGTTGTGTTCATGTTAGTGTAGTGTTTGTGTTAATGTAGTTTTGTGTTTAAGTGTGTTCTTGTAGTGTTCATGTTAGTGTAGTGTTTGTGTTATTGTAGTTTTGTGTTTAAGTGTGTTGTTGTAGTGTTCATGTTAGTGTAGTGTTTGTGTTATTGTAGTTTTGTGTTTAAGTGTGTTCTTGTAGTGTTCATGTTAGTGTAGTGTTTGTGTTATTGTAGTTTTGTGTTTAAGTGTGTTGTTGTTGTGTTCATGTTAGTGTAGTGTTTGTGTTATTGTAGTTTTGTGTTTAAGTGTGTTGTTGTTGTGTTCATGTTAGTGTAGTGTTTGTGTTATTGTAGTTTTGTGTTTAAGTGTGTTGTTGTAGTGTTCATGTTAGTGTAGTGTTTGTGTTATTGTAGTTTTGTGTTTAAGTGTGTTGTTGTAGTGTTCATGTTAGTGTAGTGTTTGTGTTATTGTAGTTTTGTGTTTAAGTGTGTTGTTGTTGTGTTCATGTTAGTGTAGTGTTTGTGTTATTGTAGTTTTGTGTTTAAGTGTGTTGTTGTAGTGTTCATGTTAGTGTAGTGTTTGTGTTATTGTAGTTTTGTGTTTAAGTGTGTTGTTGTAGTGTTCATGTTAGTGTAGTGTTTGTGTTATTGTAGTTTTGTGTTTAAGTGTGTTGTTGTAGTGTTCATGTTAGTGTAGTGTTTGTGTTATTGTAGTTTTGTGTTTAAGTGTGTTGTTGTTGTGTTCATGTTAGTGTAGTGTTTGTGTTATTGTAGTTTTGTGTTTAAGTGTGTTGTTGTAGTGTTCATGTTAGTGTAGTGTTTGTGTTATTGTAGTTTTGTGTTTAAGTGTGTTGTTGTTGTGTTCATGTTAGTGTAGTGTTTGTGTTATTGTAGTTTTGTGTTTAAGTGTGTTGTTGTAGTGTTCATGTTAGTGTAGTGTTTGTGTTATTGTAGTTTTCTGTTTAAGTGTGTTGTTGTAGTGTTCATGTTAGTGTAGTGTTTGTGTTATTGTAGTTTTGTGTTTAAGTGTGTTGTTGTTGTGTTCATGTTACTGTAGTGTTTGTGTTATTGTAGTTTTGTGTTTAAGTGTGTTGTTGTAGTGTTCATGTTAGTGTAGTGTTTGTGTTATTGTAGTTTTGTGTTTAAGTGTGTTGTTGTAGTGTTCATGTTAGTGTAGTGTTTGTGTTTGTGTTATTGTAGTTTTGTATTTAAGTGTGTTGTGTTCATGTTAGTGTAGTGTTTGTGTTATTGTAGTTTTGTGTTTAAGTGTGTTGTTGTTGTGTTCATGTTACTGTAGTGTTTGTGTTATTGTAGTTTTCTGTTTAAGTGTGTTGTTGTAGTGTTCATGTTAGTGTAGTGTTTGTGTTATTGTAGTTTTGTGTTTAAGTGTGTTGTTGTTGTGTTCATGATACTGTAGTGTTTGTGTTATTGTAGTTTTCTGTTTAAGTGTGTTGTTGTAGTGTTCATGTTAATGTAGTGTTTGTGTTATTGTAGTTTTGTGTTTAAGTGTGTTGTTGTTGTGTTCATGTTACTGTAGTGTTTGTGTTATTGTAGTTTTCTGTTTAAGTGTGTTGTTGTAGTGTTCATGTTAGTGTAGTGTTTGTGTTATTGTAGTTTTGTGTTTAAGTGTGTTGTTGTTGTGTTCATGTTAGTGTAGTGTTTGTGTTTGTGTTATTGTAGTTTTGTATTTAAGTGTGTTGTGTTCATGTTAGTGTAGTGTTTGTGTTATTGTAGTTTTGTGTTTAAGTGTGTTGTTGTAGTGTTCATGTTAGTGTAGTGTTTGTGTTAATGTAGTTTGTGTTTAAGTGAGTTGTGTTCATGTTAGTGTAGTGTTTGTGTTATTGTAGTGTTTGTGTTATTGTAGTTTTGTGTTTAAGTGAGTTGTGTTCATGTTAGTGTAGTGTTTGTGTTATTGTAGTTTTGTGTTTAAGTGAGTTGTGTTCATGTTAGTGTAGTGTTTGTGTTATTGTAGTTTTGTGTTTAAGTGAGTTGTGTTCATGTTAGTGTAGTGTTTGTGTTAATGTAGTTTTGTGTTTAAGTGTGTTGTGTTCATGTTAGTGTAGTGTTTGTGTTATTGTAGTTTTGTGTTTAAGTGAGTTGTGTTCATGTTAGTGTAGTGTTTGTGTTATTGTAGTTTTGTGTTTAAGTGAGTTGTGTTCATGTTAGTGTAGTGTTTGTGTTATTGTAGTTTTGTGTTTAAGTGAGTTGTGTTCATGTTAGTGTAGTGTTTGTGTTAATGTAGTTTTGTGTTTAAGTGTGTTGTTGTAGTGTTTGTGTTATTGTAGTTTTGTGTTTAAGTGTGTTGTGTTCATGTTAGTGTAGTGTTTGTGTTAATGTAGTTTTGTGTTTAAGTGTGTTGTTGTAGTGTTTGTGTTATTGTAGTTTTGTGTTTAAGTGTGTTGTGTTCATGTTAGTGTAGTGTTTGTGTTATTGTAGTTTTGTGTTTAAGTGAGTTGTGTTCATGTTAGTGTAGTGTTTGTGTTATTGTAGTTTTGTGTTTAAGTGTGTTGTTGTTGTGTTCATGTTAGTGTAGTGTTTGTGTTATTGTAGTTTTGTGTTTAAGTGAGTTGTGTTCATGTTAGTGTAGTGTTTGTGTTAATGTAGTTTTGTGTTTAAGTGAGTTGTGTTCATGTTAGTGTAGTGTTTGTGTTAATGTAGTTTTGTGTTTAAGTGAGTTGTGTTCATGTTAGTGTAGTGTTTGTGTTAATGTAGTTTTGTGTTTAAGTGAGTTGTGTTCATGTTAGTGTAGTGTTTGTGTTAATGTAGTTTTGTGTTTAAGTGAGTTGTGTTCATGTTAGTGTAGTGTTTGTGTTAATGTAGTTTTGTGTTTAAGTGTGTTGTTGTAGTGTTTGTGTTATTGTAGTTTTGTGTTTAAGTGTGTTGTGTTCATGTTAGTGTAGTGTTTGTGTTAATGTAGTTTTGTGTTTAAGTGTGTTGTTGTAGTGTTTGTGTTATTGTAGTTTTGTGTTTAAGTGTGTTGTGTTCATGTTAGTGTAGTGTTTGTGTTATTGTAGTTTTGTGTTTAAGTGAGTTGTGTTCATGTTAGTGTAGTGTTTGTGTTATTGTAGTTTTGTGTTTAAGTGTGTTGTTGTTGTGTTCATGTTAGTGTAGTGTTTGTGTTATTGTAGTTTTGTGTTTAAGTGAGTTGTGTTCATGTTAGTGTAGTGTTTGTGTTAATGTAGTTTTGTGTTTAAGTGAGTTGTGTTCATGTTAGTGTAGTGTTTGTGTTAATGTAGTTTTGTGTTTAAGTGAGTTGTGTTCATGTTAGTGTAGTGTTTGTGTTAATGTAGTTTTGTGTTTAAGTGAGTTGTGTTCATGTTAGTGTAGTGTTTGTGTTAATGTAGTTTTGTGTTTAAGTGAGTTGTGTTCATGTTAGTGTAGTGTTTGTGTTAATGTAGTTTTGTGTTTAAGTGTGTTGTTGTAGTGTTTGTGTTAATGTAGTTTTGTGTTTAAGTGAGTTGTGTTCATGTTAGTGTAGTGTTTGTGTTAATGTAGTTTTGTGTTTAAGTGAGTTGTGTTCATGTTAGTGTAGTGTAGTCTGTTGTTTGTGTGTTCTATTATTGCTTATTCTACAAAGATATTCTAAAATGGCCTGGACACATTTGTTGGTACCCCTTAGAAAAGATAATAAATAATTGGATTATAGTGATATATTAAAGTGATTAGTTTCTTTAATTAGTATCACACATGTCTCCAATCTTGTCATCAGTCATTCAGCCTATTTAAATGGAGAAAATTAGTCACTGTTTGGTATCATTGTGTGCCCCACACTGAACATGGACCAGAGAAAGCTAAGGAGAGAGTTGTCTGAGGAGATCAAGGCTACAAGACCATCTCCAAGCAGCTTGATGTTCTTGTGACAACAGTTGCAAATATTATTAAGAAGTTTAAGGTCCATGGAACTGTAGCCAACGTTCCTGGGCGCGACCGCAAGAGGAAAATCGACCCCAGATTGAACAGAAGGATAGAAAAAGAACCAAGGATAACTGCCAAAGAGATACAAGCTGAACTCCAAGGTGAAGGTACGTCAGTTTCTGATCGCACCATCCGTCGCTTTTTGAGTGAAATTGGGCTCCATGGAAGGAGACCCAGGAGGACTCCACTTTTGAAAGAGAAACAAAGCTAGACTGGAATTTGCTAAAATGCATATTGACAAGCCACATTCCTTCTGGGAGAATGTCCTTTGGACAGATGAGTCAAAACTGGAGCTTTTTGGCGAGTCACACCAGCTCAGTGTTCGCAGATGAAAAAGAAATGAACACCATACCTACAGTGAAACATGGAGGCTCAGTTATGTGCCTTGAATCTGTGCAGGGCACAATGAAATCTCAAGAATATCAAGGCATTCTGGAGCGAAACGTCCTGCCCAGTGTCAGAAAGCTCTGTCTCAGTCGCAGGTCATGGATCCTCCAACAGGATAATGACCCAAAACACAGAGCTATGGATAAGAACAAAACATTGGACTATTCTGAAGTGGCCTTCTATGAGTCCTGATCTGAATCCTATCGAACATCTATGGAAAGAGCTGAAACTTGCAGTCTGGAGAAGGCACCCATCAAACCTGAGACAGCTGGAGCAGTTTGCTCAGGAAGAGTGGGCCAATCTACCTGTTAACAGGTGCAGAAGTCTCACAGAAAACATTTGATTGCAGTGATTGCCTCTAAAGGTTGTGCAACAAAATATCAGGTTAGCGGTCCCATCATTTTTGTCCATGCCATTTTCATTTGTTTTATTATTTACAATATTATGTTGAATAAAAAAATCAAAAGCAAAGTCTGATTTGGTGGATGCCAATTACTTGGTTTCGGTTTCAAGTTATTTCAGAGAAAATTGCATTCTTCGTATTTATTTATTTTTTGTGGTGGGGTACCAACAAATTTGAGCACATCTGTATGTTCGTGTATAGCCTCTCATTTGTTTGTGTTACTGTGATGTGTGTTAGTGTGGAGCTCCGATCATTTGCTCTTGAGAGAATTGGATGACTGTATATCAACAATTGACCCATTTGGGTTTATTTTTATTTCTCTAATGGGATTACTGGAGTGTCATCACATAAACTATGTTTATAATTGTATGAATCATAACTGAGAACTCCAACTCTCCTGATCTTTCCTCTAGATGTGTTGCAGAAATCAGCTGGCCAAGATACAAATAAACGATTTTTCAGACATGATCAAAGATCTTCAACAGTCTATCTCAGTCTGGTGTTTATCATCTCGTTTCTAGCGGGATCGTGACGGTGCCGTGTGCGTTCTTCTGTAGTGAGACAGCAGCGGTCTGTCCTCCTCTGAGATTTTATGAGTTCATCTTTTGCCCCCTATAGAGTGAATTTGCACATTTACATCTGTGCCTCATGCAGCACTGCTCTGCAAAAAATAATTGTCTTATAAAAAAAACTATTTGGCACAAGAGAAAAAAAAACTTGTTTCCCCTTTGAATTACTTTTATTTTTCTCAAAATAGCAAATAGTTTTGACTTGTTTTAAGCATAAACCTCACTAATTAAGTAAAGCCTTAGTCTTGTGTAATTTTGACTCTCAAGTAAATTCATCTAGTTTTAAGGATGTTTTGATTATTTATGGAAAAATAAGACATATTACAATTATTTTTAGATCAGTTGATATTAATGTGATGTTGACGCTCGGATTCATTCAGTTGTAATCAGTGAGAGTTTTGGGTGCAATAAGATTACAAAGTTATTAGTTACTGTAATCTAATTACTTTTAAGCACAAAATGTAGTTGCGTAACATTACATTTTAAATTCATGTAATCAGATTACAGTTTATGACTTTCAGTGAAAGTAATTACTTTTAAGTACATTACTTGGGTTACAAATATTTCTAAAAACAAATGTATTTATGTGTATTACAATTCAAATGTGAATTCATCGTTTGCGTTTCTGTGACAGCTGAAAGTGTGCGACAATGAACAAGAAAATAGACATTATTTTGAATTTGTTGGGCGGAAAAAACGTTTTAGGAAGTAACTTAAAAGTAATTAGTAATGGGATTACTCTTTCGATGAAGTAATCACTAAAGTAATGTAATTATAATTTTAGAGAAGTAGTTTGTAATTTGTAGTGGATTTCTTTTTTGGCGGGTGGCTTGCCCAACACTGGCATCTTGCATTTTTTTTATTTATTTTTATCCCCTTTTCTCCCAATTTGGAATGCCCAATTCCCACTACTTAGTAGGTCCTCGTGGTGGCGCGGTTACTCACCTCAATCCGGGTGGCGGAGGACAAGTATCAGTCGCCTCCGCTTCTGAAACCGTCAATCCGTGCATCTTATCACGTGACTCGTTGTGCATGACACCGTGGAGACTCACAGCATGTGGAGGCTCATGCTACTCTCCACGATCCACACACAACTTACCACACGCCCCATTGAGAGCGAGAACCACTAATCGTGACCACGAGGAGGTTACCCCATGTGACTCTACCCTCCCTAGCAACCGGGCCAATTTGGTTGCTTAGGAGTCCTGGCTGGAGTCACTCAGCACGCCCTGGATTCGAACTCACGACTCCAGGTGTGATAATCAGCGTCAATACTCGCTGAGATACCCAAGCCCTTATTTACGTACTTCTACATACTAGTATCTGTACTTCACTGGTAATGGGAAAACTTGTACAGCTGGGTATCGATACAGATTTCCCCGTTTGATTAGTTTACGATTAACAAGCTGTCAATTCACTTATGATTTTGTTTTAATTCTGATTAATTTGGGTATATTTCAGTTATAATGTCCGTCTGGCAAACAATAAAAGAAGTTGACAGTTCTCAATACCATAATAAAAACCTAACTTGAGTAAACACTGTTTCAAGCTCTTAAGTAATTACTCAAGTCAGTAATAAAGAACAAAGAAACAAATGACAATCAATAGAAATTAGAACAAATCAAATACAACAAAGATACAAAAGAAGAAAACATCTTGAAGTTTTTTTTTTTTGCTTCTTGTTCTTATTGGGATTTTGGTTGCACAATAAACTGCATCTTGTTCATTTTTGGACTCTTGTGGCCTCTTGTAGTTTTGTAACATTCTATAAATCGATTTTAAAAAAACTATCGGCCGATTAATCAGTTATCAGCCTTAGTTATTGGTACTGGTAAAATCCACTATGTTTTATGAAGTGGTAATATGTCCCAATTCTTGCATACCATCTTGTTACTAGGGCTGGGTATCGACACAGATTTCCCGAACTGATTAGAAGCTCGCAATTCGATTCATATTTCAATACGATTTGATTCTTCATTGGGGTATATTTACAGGACTATATGAACTAGTGAACTTGTGAATTGGAAAATCAATATTTTGGTCCAGCTCTATTTGTTACACACACTTTCTTGGGCTGGGGGGGCCAAAAAATACTATACATTTTTTAGATTCATCGCAGTCTTGATTTGAACGATCTTGATATCGATTAATATAATGACAAGATCTCAGGTTTCCCACAGGTCAGTTAAATTCAGTTTTCTACAATTAAAGGTCATAATTAGTCTTAAATTTGGGAACTGAAAGACAGGAATCGCAATATGGCCTTATGCGATTATTATTCAACTTCAAAGTGCTACGATTTAATGAAATAAATGTGTGCGCTGAATGCTACAAAGTGAAGATGCGGCACTGTTGCACATTCTTCAAGCAGACGGAGAGCTCGTGATACTGTGTTTCCAGCGGTTCCAGAGCGGTTCATAATTAGTGAGTACCGCACATTTATCACAAGCGATCGCTAATGATCTACTGTTGACAAATGTTTGCTTTAAGATGTTTATATTGTAATATGTTGTTGATGATTGCAAGAGTGGGTATTTTATTTCTCTCATCTGGCTTGTTTATAATTCAAAGTCACATCTGGGATTTGATTCAATTTGGGCTCATGTTTCAGTCAGAGACTGAAAATGTTTTACAATCAATATAGGCTATATATATCAGTTTAAAAAAACTATCAGCAGATAAAAACAGTTTTGCCTTTCTTTCAAAACACAATCCAATATCGGTTGATCTCTAATTGGTAGAGGATTTTAAACATGGAAATACCCTGTATTACTGTGTTAAGGCTGTGTTGAATATGTGCCACAGCCTGTTTATGTCAAATAATCTGAAACATTATTTATTTTGAGTTTGTGAGGGTTTTTTGTGGTATGGACATCCAATTTTAATTGTATTTATATATATAACAGGTTTTAAAAAGTCTTAAAGTTGACTTTAAGGGTGCTTTCACACTTGTTTCGATTGCTTGGACCAAACCTGAGTTTGTTTTCTCCCCCTTCCACTGCCCGCGCTGGTCTCTGTTCACATCATATTATTTTGGTCTGAACTGCGGTCTGATTACGTCATCAATATGAGTACAAGCGGCAGCAGTTAAGTGAAGTATTAAAGTATGTCTCTTGGGGTCTGGGTATCTCAGCGAGTACTGACGCTGGCTACCACCCCTGGAGTCGCGAGTTTGAATCCAGGGCATGCTGAGTGACTTCAGCCAGGTCTCCTAAGCAACCAAATTGGCCCGGTTGCTAGGGAGGGTAGAGTCACATGGGGTAACCTCCTCGTGGTCGCTATAATGTGGTTCTCGCTCTCAGTGGGGCGCGTGGTGAGTTGTGCGCGTGAAGTCTCCACACACGCTACATCTCCGTGGTAATGCGCTCAACAATCCACGTGATAAGATGCGCGGATTGACGGTCTCAGACATGGAGGCAACTGAGATTCGTCCTCCGCCACCCGGATTGAGGCGAGTCACTACGCCACCACGAGGACTTAGAGCGCATTGGGAATTGGGCATTCCAAATTGGGGAGAAAAAGGGAGAAAATCCACACACAAAAAAATAAATAAAAACAAATTGGAGCTTAACGTGATTTTTAACGATTGACTTTTAATAATAAACAAGCCCAAAATATCCAGTAATTACTTATTTCAGGACTCATATTTTGAAATGATGGAGACTCAGCCCAGTTGCAGTGCTCTATATTTAAGTATTTACCAAATTAAGCTTGTTATAGCCTATACTGTATATTTGCCAATTAAGGATTTCATATATATTTCGCAAGATTCGTTTTTTATTATTATTCAAAAGTTTTGAAGTTGGTGACACCATTTATGTGCTTTCTTTTCAAGCCCTCACTTTCCTTTTAAATCAACACTTTATCTATATATACACTATATACTAATGTACAATAAATATACTTTATACAGTAAAGCCAAGGCATTATAGCGGTAAAATCCGGCCACAGAGGAACAGAGAGGAATAAAAATAACTATCGGCACAGATTAATCGGTAAAACCGATATATCTGCCTACCTTTATTCAGCAGTAATTTTTAATGATGATATGTTATTTTCATGGTTTTATTGTAATGTGTGTGTGTGTGTATGTATGCAGATGAGGAGGGTCCCGAGGGTTGATGCAGTTTCTTCTCGTCGAGGTGCATAAGTTGCACGAGCAGTTGCGCTGCAGTCGTTTGTGTGAGCGGCGTTTCTCTCAGTGCTGTCATGTGGCCGAAGAGGAACGCAGTCAAGCTGAACGTAAAGCACAAGAGCTACGACAGGACAGGATACAACTGGAGAGGTGATTATAGAAATATATACAGTGACTACTCTGCACTATTTGTGCTGCTCTGGTTTCTAAATCCATTCATATGCCCTTGCTCTTTTGTTTGTTATTGCATGCTCTAGTTTTGTTAGTTTGCGTTTTGCTCTCATTGTGCCTTGAGCCGTTGTTTGACTTACTTTCATTTACTTACTTTCTGAGTTTTTAGAAAGGTGCTATAAAATTGCTCGCTGAGGTAACGGATACAAAAACGTAAATACGCAAAACACTTCCATTTGAACGATTATGGAAATGAGGCTAAAGCCGCCTTTTCACTGTCTGCGACATTCACATAGGACTGTATGTTTTAAAACGTTGAAATATAGTTAAAATAAATGAAGTTTATCAAACAAAAAACGTTCTTGCAGTATTCTCATCATTTTAAATACATCCCATCGCATATGGTCTAGTCACACAAGTTGAAATTTTTCAATGCATCTGCAGCTCAAACTGCATCAGAAAATGTCGCAAAAGCTCGGAACTCGACGCAGCCACCGTGTGACTCTCCATTGGAAATGAATGACTTCCGTTTGTCAGATACAGTGAAAATCAGTTGGTGAGTCACTGGTCTCATGGTGGGCGTGTCCATGTGATGTCATTGTCAGAGGGAGCAGCTCAGGAAGAGAATACGAGAGGTGGAGCAAAGAGATTGCTCCGCCCCCTGAGCCTTGAGGTGTGTGACAGCGCCCCCACAGCACAGGAGGACTCAACACCACTCACTGTGAAAACAAGAGAGCGCATGTGTGAAAATAAGGTGAGAAACATACGAGACTCTGTAAAGCACACTACAGGAGTGTGTTTGCTCACATTTAATGTATGTTTTTAATGTGTGTGTGCAGGCTCTTTTAGACATTCTGCAGCAGAACAGCGGCATGAGTTGTGCAGCACCATCGCCAGACTGCAGGGGGAGATGGAGAGCTCAGAGGCGCAAAGAGAGAAGGTATCGCTGCATACTACACACTATATACTACGTACTGCATATTACTTTTTGAAAATGATGGATTATCTTGATCCATCTAAAGACAAAATTATGAGTGAATTTAAGAAAGAATTTCTAGAATGACCAACCCTACAAAATTGTACAGCTGAATACCAAGGTTTAATGTACACCTTCTTTACAACTGTACAACTTTTCAACATGTAATCTTGTGATTTAGGAAAATGTAAGTATGTACTAAGACAATAAGCATTGGTATTATATATTGATGAAATGTATTAAAAATATATATCACACAGTAATGAAATGTAACCGCAATGACCAATGTGTATGTGGAGTAAAAATCAATGTTTAAAATATCACTACAAATGTGTGTGTAGCTGTCATGTCAGTGTGAACAGTTGAATCTGAAGGTCAGGACTCTACAGCTGAACTGGGAGACTGAACAGAGGAGGAGTATGTCGTACTTCAACCAGATCATGGAGCTCGAGAGAGAGACCAGGTAACACACATAAATAAAGCTAATTAAAAATGACAAATAAACACTTCATAAAAACTAAACGATACACTAACCTAACCTCTAAAGGAAATGACAATTTTATGATTCTTTTTAAAGTAAGAGTTGCAGTCAGTGAAACCAGTAAATAGAATTTAATCTAAAATACATCCACAGACAGAGAGTTGTAATATTACATGAATTATTAAAAAAATACGAATACCCACCTCGGATTTGACACAGTTTCAGCACCCCAAATTACAGTAATCACTCACATGGACACATACTAACAGACACACGCCAATGTACACTCTTTTTCTGTGTTTAAGGCTTTGCGCAGTCATGACAGCCAGCAGTTGGAGTTTTCTGACTGTCTCCTGGATAAAAACCATCTGCGCAAATGAATTGCAGAGCTGCAGAGCAATCTAGAGCAGCTGCAGAGAGAGAGAGACCAAGAGAAGAGAGAGCAGAGCGCCCCCTGCATGCACTGTGTGAGTCCACAGCACTGCACACTACACACTGCACCTGCACACTACACTTGCACACTACACACTACACCTGCACACTACACTTACACACTACACACTGCACACTACACTTACACACTACACACTGCACACTACACTTGCACACTACACACTACACCTGCACACTACACTTACACACTACACACTGCACACTGCACAATACACTTACACACTACACACTGCACACTACACTTGCACACTACACTACACCTGCACACTACACTTGCACGCTACACCTGCACACTATACGCTGCACACTACACCTGCACACTACACTTGCACACTACACACTATACGCTGCACACTACACACTGCACACTACACTTACACACTACACACTGCACCTGCACACTACACTTGCACACTACACACTACACCTGCACACTATACGCTGCACACTGCACACTACACTTACACACTACACACTGCACACTACACCTGCACACTATAAGCTGCACACTACACCTGCACACTATAAGCTGCACACTACACCTGCACACTACACTTGCACACTACACACTACACCTGCACACTACACTTGCACACTACACTCTGCACCTGCACACTACACTTGCACACTACACACTACACCTGCACACTATACGCTGCACACTACACCTGCACACTGCACATTACACACCTGCACACTACACTTGCACACTACACACTACACCTGCACACTATACGTTGCACACTACACCTGCACACTGCACATTACACACTGCACACTACACTTGCACACTACACCTGCACACTACACATTGCACACTGCACACTAAACCTTCACATTACACACTGCACACTGCACACTGCACCTGCAAATGACTTTAACACTGTCTACCCTAAGGGTGAATGTTTTACACTTGCAGTGTTAAAAGCGATCTAGTTTTGTTGCATTTCTCAAATTGTACAACACTAAACTCCTCTTATAGCCTACTGTACTATACTATACTGTTCTATGCTATGCTATGCTATGCTACACTATACTGTACTAAACCATTCTGTGCTAGACTACACTATACTATAATATACTGTACTATTTTATACAATACTAATACTATACTATGATGTACTGTTCTGTACTACACTGTACTATACTATGTAATACTGGACTATTCTGTACTATACTACACTATATGAATACTATACTATGCTATTTTGTACTATTCTATATTATAATACACTATATTACAGTTTTTCTCGATTGCTTAAACACTATAATCAGGCTTTTGAACTAACATTTCAAAACCATAACTCCATTTATCAAAAAGCACACCCATTTCCCTAAACTATAAACACTATTCCCCTGTTTTGACACATGAGTCAGATTTGTTGAACTGTCACTGCAAAACTCTACACACAAACCTTTACACCATGTGGTCATTTAGAAAGCACTAGCATTCAGTATTGTTCACTCAAGTCAGCACAGCTTGAGCTCAGTTAGCACATAATTACCCAGGTGGAAACACTGAGAGTCAAAATTGATCACACACCAATCAGAACCTTCAATAGACAGATAAAAGGTCCTGAGTCAGTTCATTCAGTTTTGAACAATGGATCCAGAGAGATGTGAAGGAAGAGGTCGAGGACACCGGAGAGGAGGAGGAGGAGGAAGAGCAGTAGGGAGTGGAGGAAGAGGTGAAGGAAGAGGAAGAGGAGGAGTAGGGAGAGGAGGAGGAGGAGGTGAAGGAAGAGGAAGAGGAGGAGTAGGGAGAGGAGGAGGAGGTGAAGGAAGAGGAAGAGGAGGAGTAGGGAGAGGAGGAGAAGGAGGTGGAGGAGGAGGTGGAGTAGGAGTAGGGAGAGGAGGAGGAGGAGGAGGAACATAATTGGCCAACAGGCTATTGTGAATGTCCCTGGCCAGCAAGGAGGGAACGTCACTATGTGCATGTCCATCAGCCAACGAGGGGTACTCCACCGCCGTGCCATTCTTGGACCCTATAACACTATGCTCCTCCTTGGTTTCCTTGATGGTCTAAGAGAGTGTGTGTTCCAGCTTGACCAGAGGGAGCCAGCACAACCAGAGCAGCCTCGCTACATTGTCGTTTGGGATAACGTCAGCTTCCATCGCGCTGCTCTGGTTCGTGAATGGTTTACCAATAACCCGAGGTTTTCCAACATCTTTCTGCCTGCATACTCTTCCTTTTATAACCCAATAGAGGAGTTTTTTCGGCATGGTGGTGGAAAGTGTATGACCGAGAACCTCACATCCGTGTTCACCTCCTCTAGGCCATGGAAGAAGCCTGCCTAGACATTTCAGTTGATGCGTGCCAGGGGTGGATCGGGCATGCAAGAGGATTTTACCCCCGCTGCCTGACAAGGGCCAATATAGCCTGTGATGTTGACTAGATTCTCTGGCCTGTCCCAGACCAAAGACGGGATGATGGGGCAGAATATTTTGTTGTTGTTTGGTGTATTGTACTGTACAGTACATTAAGGAATAAAACATGTGCAAATGTATACTTCTGTTGTGTCTTTTGTGTTCATCATGTGAAAAGGTTTTTGAGGGGGAGAACCACAAGCAACATAACTTATTACCGGTTTTTGTAGCATTGTTTTGAATTTATCCCACCAGTGTGTAAGACTATGTTGTAGTGTGTGTGTTTTTGAGGGCTTGTGTGTCATGTCATGCAAAGTTTTGTTTTTCAGCAAGATTAAATGGTTTTGAGTGGAGAGCTTCATTTTGACCTGAAAATAGGAAGTTTGGGGAATTGGGTGAGAAGTTATGGATTTGTGTTTAGAGTTTCGAGAAAAGGAGGAATAATTTCAAGAAATGTGTTTAAGCAATCCAGAAAAACTGTAATACTGTACTGTGCTTATACTATGCAATACTGTTATATTATAATGCACTATACTATAATGTTCTATACTACACTATACTGTTACATGATGCTATGTTATACTATACTATTTAATAGTATACCACACTATACTACACTTATACTATACTACATTGTACTATACTATGCTATACTTATACTATACTATGCTGTACTATACTACACTAAACTAAAACTATACTGTACTGTACTATATTATACAATACTAATACTATATTGTACTACTATACTATGCTGTACTGTACTATTCTTTACTATGCTATACTACACTATACAATGCTATGCTGTACTATACTATGCTATACTGTACTATTATACACTACACTAATACTAATCAGTACTATTCTGTGCTGTAATACACTATATTAGTACTAATGTACATTATTATAATACTAAACTGTTCTACACTACACTATAATGTACTAAACTTCTATATGATGCTATGTTAAACTATACTGTTCTATATTCTATTGTATTTCACACTATTCTAGTACTATACTGTATTATACTATGCTCTACAATACTATGCAATACTATTCTATACTTACCCACTATACTACGTATATTGTACTTTACTGCACTATACTAATACTACGCTGTACTATACTATTCTGTATCATACTGTACTACATAATGACTGTTTATGTGTGTAGTCTCACGTGTCTCTGTTCAGTGAGGATCAGTGTTTTGGGCCATGCTGTTGTGCTGATTTGAGCCCCAGTCCACACACACACGCCAAACACAGTGGAAGGTCAGATTTACAACACACACACACACACACACACACACACACACACACACACACACACATACACACACACAGTTCTTATGTGTGTGTATTTGTTTTCTGAATTTATTATTGTTTCTACAGTCTCTACAGTTAAAATCAGTGAACAGTCTGAAGGTGAGTGTGTGAGTGTGTGTGTTTATGTGTGTGTGTGTGTGTGTGTGTGTGATCTATATAGTTCAGTGCTGTGATGGTTGATTTCATTATTAATCTGTTGTGTTTTTATCACAGATTTATACTGCTTACCTTCAGAGGAAAATCTGCTCACACTGGTACGTTTTATTGCATTAAATCATTTACAAATTAACCACAGTAAGACTGTCTTTCACACATCACTATATATATATTTTGTTGTGTGTGTGTGTTTAGGAGTGTAACATAGAGAACGATATCAGCAGACTGTTATCATTTCCATTTCCTCCCTGTGTGAACTCCATTAACCGCAGAGTAAACATAGAGTAAGACATGGTCATCATGACTGTATTTTGTTAAATTGTGTGTGTGTGACTGATTCACTAATCAGTGATAAACTGATGTGTTTCTGGTGATGTGTGTTTGCAGGTTTGATCTGAACTCTTGGGGAAGTGATGAGAACGAGACAAACACTGGTGTGTGATACAACTGTCTGTCTCTCTGCCTGTCTGTGAATCTTTGTCTGTTTGTCCATTTCCTGATTTCCCTTTTTGTCCTTGTTTCTCAATGCTCTGTCTAAATGTCTCTCTACCTGTCTGTCTCTCATTCCATCTCTCTGTCTGTCTGTTTTGATTATTGTGTTAGTAAATGTCAATATGTTTGTGTGTGTGTTGTAGAGGATTCAGATTTGTGTCTGTTGAGTTCATGGAGTTCTCTGCTGTCTCAACTCTTTTCTACTGACCTCAACATGACCCTGACTCTCCATGACCCCAAACCATCGTCATCATCATCTTCATCATCACTGGTGTATGAGCTCTTTATCTGTTCTGAATCTATTGGAAACACTTCAGCTGTGAGTCCAAACCACATTTTCCCATTTCTAATATTATCTCATCTCATTCTCTCCATTTCTCAGGCTGTCTCCAGTAGTCTCTTCCTCACCCAAAAGCATCAGCCTCGCTGATGACATCACTATCGTTGCTGGCAATAGGACGGGCATGTTTGTGCAGTCAGTGAGGGTGGGCTCACATGTGGAGCAGTGCGGTCTGAGAGAGGGGAGTGAGTTACTGGAGGTCGAGAGAGTTTTACACTGTTCACATTGCAGTTTAATCCGGTGTCACTCCTCTTTAATCTCGTTCTGTTTACACACAGTTCAGAGTGTTCATGTATATTCATGTATGTGTCAGTTGGATCAGGTGATGTTCGGGGACGGTCAGTCAGTGTACAGCAGAAGTGGCTCATTTCTCTCTCTCTGCAGTGGTGGACTGAACCAGACTCACTCATACACACACACAACCAGGAAGGTAAACACACTTTACTGGCCTAATGTTATATTATATTATATTATATTATTGTCTCTGTCAGCTTATTCTGCTTTACTGGATGAACTGTTGTCTTTATCCTTCACTGGTGCTGATTCGTTCTGTGTGCGTGTGAACCTTGACCTCTGTTCCCATGGCGACCCACCATATTTAGAGTTCAGTGTGACGATGTGCTTCATGTCACCGACACAACATATAACGGCAAATATCAGTGGCGCTGTGTCCGCATGGACAAACATACAGCTACACCACTGGAGACCGGAGCGGTGCCTAATTACAACAGGTACACTCTAGAGGTTGACAGATTTAGCGTTTTTGCAGATAAATCGGTACCGATAGTTGCTTTTGGAACTATTAATCTGGACTCTTGTAGCCTCTTTGTCTGTGCCGCCTCATCACAGTTAGGAAAGACTAAGAAAAATTTGAAACATATTAAAACAATTTTTAAAAGCTATCGGCCAATTAATCGGTTATTAGCTTTCTTCTAACATCTGGTTATCGGTATCTGCAAAATCCAATATCGGTCAACCTCTAGTACACACGAAACATAAACACACTAAAATACACATATTATCAAAATACACACAAATTACATCAGGTGCACACTTGAGTTCGACCGATTTATTGTTTTTGCCGATAAATCGGTGCCGATAGTTGCTTTTGGAACTATAAATTTGGACTCTTGTAGTCTCTTTGTCTGCCCCGTCACAGTTAGGAAAGACTAAGAGCATTTTTAACACATTCAATAAATCGTTTTTTTAAAGCTATCAACTGATTTATCAGTTATCACCCTTTTCCTCCACTTTAGTTATCGGTATCGGCAAAATCCACTATCGGTTGGCCTTTAGTTCACACAAAATATGAACACACTAAAATACACACAAATTACAACATGTACACACACAATACATAAACACACACTCAGGTATATTTCCAGGGACTCCTGAAAGTATTGGTTTACTTAAGTCACACTTTGCAACAAAATATCTGTGTCAATCAGGGCTCAGCAGCTGTTGTTAGTGAGACTGCGAACAATGACACTAGAACAGAATCAATATAGGAAGAAGGTGACAATATTACAAATTAATTACAGTATATTGAGACCTGTCTCTTTAGTAAAAGTCATTGAGTTGTTTGTTGTGTATGTGTAGTTCTGTAAGAAATATTCTGAGCTTGTTCGGCTGATTAAAGCCGTCGCTTCAAACTATCGCGCAATCTGTTTGTCCAGTCTGGTGATCTACGCACTCAGTAACCGTAAGCCCACTTCTACATTCAACCTATCAGAAAGTAATATCTGAAGACCTCAGAGTTAACACTAATAGTATGTGTGTGTTTTAAGGTCATGAGGAGCAGCTGATTCCCTTCAGTCTGGTTCAGTTGGTCCATATGTCCAGTAAGCATCCGGTGGTCGTTGTGACTCGTTGTGCATGACACCGCGGAGACTCACAGCATGTGGAGGCTCATGCTACTCTCCATGATCCACACACAACTCACCACACGCCCCATTGACAGCGAGAACCACTAATCATGACCACGAGGAGGTTACCCCATGTGACTCTACCCTCCCTAGCAACCGGGCCAATTTGGTTGCTTAGGAGACCTGACTGGAGTCACTCAGCACACCCTGGATTCAAACTCATGACTCCAGGGGTGATAGTCAGCGTCAGTACTCGCTGAGATACCCAGACCCCCATTTTATGTGTTTATTGAGTTCTTATACCTCTTTCTATGATTTGATATGGATATTTTGTGTGCAGAGCCATTGGAAGGTTGTGTCCGTCAGGGTAAAAGTGTTTTCCTCTTAGACTCATCAGATCAACCAATGGGCATCAAGCTACACAGTATACAAGAGGTTATTAACCAGGTAAACACACATACACAAACTGTTTTTATTAGATATTGTGTAAATTATGTATCCTATGAAAGTTTGGACTAATTATTTTTGTTATGACTATTTTCCACATTTTAGAATAATTGTAAAGACAACAAAACTATGAAGTAACACAAATGGAAGTATGAGAATCATATAGTCATTACATCAAACTCAAGCTGTTTTATTTTGTTGTTCAAACTTTATGAGTTGTTCCTCCTGAGATGCTTTTTAAACAGATGTATGCTGGACACTTCATCACTGCTTTTAACTTCACCATCTGCTCTAACTTATTAGTTATGTTAACTGTGTGTGTTTGTTTGTTCAGGATAAACACTGTCTGCTTCAGCTGGGTTTGAACAGTGTGGAGAATCTCCTGAAGCAAAACATCTACCCCATTATCATCTACATCAAACCCAAAGACAAGAAGGGCAGGAAGTTCAGGTGCACATCTCTGTCTTTCTTGACCTGATCCGAATGATACCGTCATATTTAAAGCCCAAACCCAAAATCGCTCTCTCTAGTTATAATTTCTTCTCCAAGCAAGTAAATGTGTTGCAATATTCTGTATTTTATTTAAGCATCGTAGGCAGCATTCATAACAGTGGAGTAACAGTTAACATACACAGTTTTAACAAGGCATGTCAGCCTCCCTTTTTAACAATGGAAGTTCTTTAAAACTTGATATGGAGTCTAAAAAATGCGCAAGTCCTGTGCGATGCGCTGAAAAAACTACAAAACGGTCAAAGATGTCCATCTAGTGCATGTTTACATAAAAACAGCGCAGACACACACAGAAACACTTTTGGTGTGAACGGCCCCTAACTCGTCTGTTCGCGCATGCATGTGAGTGAGAACGTGCATGAAACATGTTAAAATTAACAAATAACATATTAAATAATGGTGCCCATATTATATGAAATATATATACAATATATATATATATATATATATATATATATATATATATATATAAATTTACATATGCATTTATGTTATATTAATACTACATTATTAATATTATTATAAATATTTTTTTACATTATACTTTTTTATATATTTTTTATAGTATTATTTTTCCAAATATTTATAATAATAATAATTAATTTTTTACATAAACTACAAACCTGACCTGAAGCCAAAGTTATACTTTTTTTTGGGGGGGGGGGTTCTCCCCTTTCTTTCTCCCCAATTTGGAATGCCCAATTCCCAATGCGCTCTAAGTCCTCGTGGTGGTGTAGTGACTCGCCTCAATCCTGGTGGCGGAGGACAAATCTCAGTTGCCTCCACGTCTGAGACCGTCAATCCGCGCATCTTATCATGTGACTTGTTGAGCGCGTTACCACGGAGACGTAGCGCGTGTGGAGGCTTCACGCTATTCTCCGCGGCATCCACACACAACTCACCACACACCCCACCGAGAACGAACCACATTATAGCAACCACGAGGAGGTAACCCCATGTGACTCTACCCTCCCTAGCAACCAGGCCAATTTGGTTGCTTAGGAGACCTGGCTGGAGTCACTCAGCACGCCCTGGATTCAAACTCACGACTCCATCAATAAGACCATTGATTACTGCATCCTTTTACTCTCTCTCTCTGTGTTTACACTACTGTATCACTCTAACATTCAAAACACAGTAAAACTCGCTATCCTGTCTTTCTCTGTAAATCTCGTCTTGGTGTCTCTCAGGAAGCTGTTATCGGGTCAGAAGGAGGAGCAGGTGATGGAGGTGTGTCAGATGGAGGAGCTGCAGTTGGAGGCTCTTCCTCTGATGTTCAGTATGGTGGAGCCGAACACATGGATCTGCACAGATGATCTGATTGTGGTGATCCGCAGCACCATCATCAGTCAGCAGAGGACAGTAGTGTGGCTGGAGCAGGAGCACGTACAGCATTAAAAACATTTTCAATTAGCCTATTCAGCTAATGTCATGTTAATAATTTAACATATTTTTAGGCCAATAGTGTCCAACATTTCAACGTGTGATTTTTTTTAATTTATTTTTTTATATGCTAAACAACTGTGGTACTGTGTTGTGTCACCACTTGATGTCTGATGTTAAATATGTCCTGAAGCAAAACCAATTAAGAACCACAGACACAGGGGGTCTGGGTATCTCAGCGAGTATTGACGCTGACTAACACACCTGGAGTTCGCTAGTTCAAATCCAGGGTGTGCTGAGTGACTCCAGCCAGGTCTCCTAAGCAACCAAATTGGCCCGGTTGCTAGGGAGGGTAGAGTCACATGGGGTAACCTCCTCGTGGTCGCTATAATGTGGTTCTCGCTCTCGGTGGGGCGTGTGGTGAGTTGTGCGTGGATGCTGCGGAGAATAGCGTGAAGCCTCCACACGCTCTACATCTCCGCGGTAACACGCTCAACAAGCCACATGATAAGATGTGCGGATTGACGGTCTCAGACACGGAGGCAACTGAGATTCGTCCTCCGCCACCCGGATTGAGGCGAGTCACTACACCACCACGAGGACTTAGAGCGCATTGAGAATTGGGCATTCCAAATTGGGGAGAAAAAGGGGAGAAAATCCACACACACATAAAAGATGTTACATTCATACGAGCAGACGGAGGACACTTTTACACTGTTTAAAATGTGGATGTGATGTCACTGAGGAGAAAGATGTGGTTGTGTACACTCTGTGGGGTTTTGAAATAAGTTTGGAGTTGCATAAATAGAAATAAACCTTGTGTAAACTGTCATGTGAACATTTAGCATTATGCTAAGCTAAAATGCTATTTCTAGCCCTTTTAAATGCATCCCTTATCAGGCAAGATTATATACATATATTATCAAGAAATTCCACAATCAGTCATACACACACACACACACACACACACACACACACACACACACACACACACTATATATATATATATATATATATATATATATATATATATATATATATATATATTTATTTATTTATTTTCTCTAATAAAACCATTGATTACTGCAAAACGTATTCTTGATGATAATTTTTATATATTTTATCTGAACAAAAAAAAGATACTGATAAATAAAAGGTTAAAACAAAATAAGTTATTTAGGCTTTTTTTCAGAAAATGTAGTGTATTTTGTCTAAATGTACTGGCAGATGTTTTTTTTTTTTTTTTCACTTGTTTTTAATAGTCAAAACAAGTGAAAAAAAACCTGCCAGTGGTGAAGTCATCAAAAGTATTTAGATTACATTACTGATCTTGAGTAATCTAACGGAATACATTACAAATTACATTTTACAGCATGTATTTTGTAATCTGTAGTGGAATACATTTCAAAGTAACCCTGCCAGCTCATGATTTGAGTTGAATGGACTGTAGAGCAGATGCCTATATATTACTAACTCTTAATTACAAAACATCCTTGATTTATAATATTATATTTAAGAAAACATCTGTTAAGCAGAACTGTCCATTGTTGGTCTTTTCATTATTGGTTGAGACTTAGATTAATGTGAGAGACAATAAATTCTGGGAACCTTTGTGCAACCATGCTGCAACGTTTCATCAATAATCAGTGGACAAGCCATGTTTTGTTTTGATCTATTGTTAGCACAGTGACGTCACATGCTGTCCCACAATGCACTGCTTGTACTCCTCATTCACGTGATAAAACGCATTTTTCAGTCGTTTTAAATGTATTTGACATGTTGTTTATTGATTATAATGATTATAGTAAGTGTGAATATCATATATTTAATGAAATAAACGCTCGTGTCGGGGTCACCGTCACTGTACACTCATGCATGTGTACTGTAGTATGTACTCGATCACTCACTGCGCATGCCTTAAACTGATGAGTAAGGAAAATAACGACGCGGGGTGACGCCCGTGTCCTCGCTCAAACTCGCGAGAGGAATTTTTGAACGGGTACAGGTCCGTCTGTCAGGTGACTCACCTACTTCGTGAGATGCCGCGCGGAACCAGGATCTGCCCCGAGAAACCCTCAGATAAGTTAAAGAAAATATATAGAAACAGAGCTCAAAGTTATTAGTTCAATATTCCGGTTTTATAACAAAGTTACATCAATCTCACTTGAGTAATCTTATAAAAACATTTCAAGATTTATTAATATCATTTTGTTCAACATTAAACAATTTAATGAATATTAATATGAAATGTAAATGCATAAATCTTAATAGATTAAACACTTTTCAGTGTGGAAATTCGTTTTGAAAAGCTGCCAATTTTATACCATAATTTAATTTGTTACTAACCCAACCACAGTTTTACTAAATTAACCAGAGCTAAACTATTGTTATTGTGCTACAATTATTACTGTAAAGTTCCTATAATACATCTATAATACATCTATAATACACTGTGTACACAAAATAGTTACACTCAGGACCTTCAGGACAAAAATGTCCCCATTGAAACCCATTAAAACTGCAATATTTGATCCCAGTGCCATTAAAGCATAAAATCATGAATTCTATGATATTATACTTTCATTCTGGAGCCCTGGCTTCAACATTTACATTATTAATATTTTCCACCAGATGGCGCCATTTATCTCATGTTTAGCCTATGGAGCAAATACAAGCTTTTCCCCTATTCTCTGTTTGCTGTATTATAGAGCACTGCAGGACAACTGAATAAATGATGCAGATAAAATTGTGTGTGTGTGTTGCTATGGATGTCAGAGAGTGTGTGTGTGTGTGTGTGTGTGTGTTTGTGTGTGTATGTGAGTGTGAGTGTGTGTTTGTGTGTGCGTGTGCATGTGAGTGTGTGTTTGTGTGTGCGTGTGCATGTGTGTGCGCGCGTGCGTGTTTGTGTGCGTGTGTGTGTGAGAGTGTGAGTGTGTGTGCGTGTGTGTATGCGTGCGTGCGTGCGTGCGTGCGTGTGTGTGTGTGTTTGTGTCAATGTCATTGAAAGTGGAAAATAATATTAATATATAATATTATTATGGCAGTTTTTTGACGCGGACATTTTTGTCCTGTAAGGACCTCTGAGTAACGTTTTTTAATTGATGCACAAGGGTTAAATGAATGTGTTGCTGATTAAAACAATCTTATAGAGCAGTCGATGTTCATATTAAATGTTTGAATATTGAATATTTAGTGTGATCATCAGCTTGTGTTGAGTTTAGGTTCTCAATGCGCCTTCTGCGCTCACAGACACTCAATGACACATGTATTCACTCTGTCTCTGTGAATGATATGATTACGATAATGATCCTGTATGTTCATTACTATGAGCAGATGTGTGTTTATGAGCAGACACCCGGATGTTGATCGCGCATGCGCGGGCAGGATTCGGTGAGCAAAACAAACACGAAACATTTAGAAACACACATTGAATATACATCAATTATCACATTAACACAAATATTACACATGTATAAACACATATACACATGCTATAATGTGTTAGATGAGTGATAGAGGCAGTTGTGTTATTATATTGCGTGTGAATCCATTAGTACTGAAGTTTTGTTACCGTGTTTTAGCTGTTTATCATCGAGATCTGCTAAATATTCACGAATATAATCGAATTATATATGTTATTTTACATCACATGATAATTATAGCACTATTCTATCTGTGTCAAGTGTTATTGAAGTATACTATCTGTGCGTTTGTAATGTTTGTGTGTAAATGCGCCATCATTAGCATGTTAGCTTGGTAAGTTTATGCTGTAAGATGAATAAAACATCAAACATGAAGTATTAAAATTGTACTTTTATTGCAATCGTTGATAAGCGTTTAACCCCGCATTAACAAAAGAGTAATATGGTATTTCCAGTGGATTTTTGATTACACTAGTAATACAGTGTTTGTGAACATGTACCATTACAATACAATGATAATCTCCATGTAAATATCATAATGCATGAATATAATAATCATCTATATGTTTTATATCAAAGTATCATGGTATTATCATCAGTGTATCATAGTGCGGTCACAGTCATTTTCTTTCATTTATAATTATTGTCTGTTTAAATGTTCTCATGTTAGTTTTATTGTTCTGGTTGTAACTCTAGAGGAATATAATAAAATATTATAAAATAATAATTATATATATATTTTCCAAATTACTGGGCCAGTTGGAAAATTGGTGTTGGTATAGTTATACAAATATATTATACAGTTGCTTGCATGGTTTTAATACAGGACTTATCGTGTTTAAATCTGTGATTTGTTATGTCAGAAACAGGAAGGGATCGGCAGTTCATGGAAGACAGTCGGCATAAAACGGAAGACGGCACTCATCAGGAGGTAAGTAATACATCTGATGAAGAGTGTGATAAATCTGATAAATGTGCATTTTAATTGCCTTAAGCAGATTCCTGAGAAACACTTGATATTGAACTCAAGTGCCAAAACAAACACACCCCTCCCTTCAGTGCTACTTTGGAAGCCCCGCCCCCCCCAAACTCATGCACGCAAGACGGTTTTACACAAACCATCTCCAGACACTCACAGCTCTCCTGCTACTAAATCTAACATCACAACAACAGCATATATGGGTTCTGTGAAACATAGCAAAATTTATGTTACCCACCTATCGAAGAAAGAAAAAGAGCAACTTATGCATCCGTCTTCAAGCCTTTTACCTCTCAGAGGTCTCTCCACCGCTGAAATGCCTTGTCGATGTTGATGCGATCCACACAACTTTGTTTTTGTCCCATTTACAGAGCCAGAGCTGTGTACAAATACTAGATTTTTTTTTTTTTTCAGCCCACCCACAGAACGATCAGCTAGCAAACTGTGAGGAGATACTTGCAGAATTTGACAAAAAGTGTATTGGATTTGAATTACTGAGTGCACCTTTAAAGTACTTCTAACTCTGGTAGGTTTTAATGACACATTCCAGGCAGATCAGTAAAAACAAAGTTTTTACATTTGCTAGGGTGTTCTGGGAGGTTGCTAGGTCATCTCTGGGAGGTTGCTAGGGCATCTCTGGGTGGCTGCTAGGGCATCTCTGGGTGGTTGCTAGGGCATCTCTGGGTGGTTGCTAAAAACCCTAACCCTGTCATTTAAAAGTTAAATAGTCTTTAATATGTGTCATATACTTGACATTTGATATGTGGCGGTGACTGTGACTATATGGTATTTGGTTTGTGATCACTGCTTAAGCATTCCTATCTGAACATTAAAGTCAGAAAAACCATTTGGTTTAACAAACACAGGTGAGTAGACCTGTTTTGCTGGACCAGTGTGTATTACATCACCTTATGTTTCCAGAATACATTGATTTTAACCTGTGATGGTTGTGTTATCCTTCTAGTGCCAGTCTTTTGAAAATTGAATCTGATGGATTATTGTTTTTATTACAGGACACTGAACACAGCACTAAAGGTTGGTGTTGTGTTCTTGAACTAGTAACTTTCTCAACTTTACTAATGTTATGTGGAATAATGTCCTGTGCTATGTATTATTGACATGCAGTTTGTGGTTGCTCTTTACTGTTCTCCTCTTATCAGAATCGAGCTCATCTCCATCTGCCCCATCTCACGCTACCCTTACCTGTGCTTTCACCCAAACACCCTCCCCCTGTCCTGTCGTCGAGGGTTCATGTGACCCCCCTGAGGGAGGGAATGATGCAAAGCGGACCGCTGTGGCCAACGGACTGCCCCTCTCCACTGTGTCCCAGCGCTACATGCCCCGTGAGGTGCCCCCACGCTTCCGGAACCAGCAGGAACCAAAAGTGCTACTGAAGAGGGGCCAGCCGCCACTGTCCAGTATGCTGCTGGGGGGTGGGAGCGGAGGGGAAGCCACACCCTCCCCTAATGCAAGTACAGCCGACGCTTCAGGTGGGTGTAGTTATTCAGAGTGCAGTGAACTACCGTAGAAAGAAAATGATGGTACAACTGGAGAGGAATGACGGGCAAATTTTGTGTTTCATTTAAATATGCCTATTAACAGGCCCACACGGAATCTGCACCTGCAGAACTCCACAGAAATCTCTGAAGATTTCAGCAGAATTGGAACCATTTACAAAATTCAACACACCCCCCACACCTTTGTATGTTTGTTTATGAAATATTTTGGCTAATTTGTTTTTCTGCTACCAATAAGAGAGTAGTACTCTCAGCACCATTTAATGTTTAAATCCATTATGTAGGATATGATTTTCCTAATCATTACAATGTTTGCTAATACTATAGACTTTTACTTTGTGTGTGTGTATTTTATGTTTGGTTTTGCTTTATAAAATGGATACATTAAATCAGTTTCAAATCTAAAATCAGATTGGATGAACCATGTTTTAAGCCTTGGTAAAAGGGGTAATGTAGCCATTCATTTTCTTATGCCGCTTATCCTATGTAGGGTTGTTGGGGTGGTGGAGCGTTTCCCAGCTACCACAAACACCCTTAAAAGGAGGCCAGTCCATTACAGGGCTAACACATATAGACAAACAAATACATTCACGCTCTCACACCTACAGTCAATTTAGAGTTTCCAGCTGACCACGCATGTTTTTGGACCGTGGAGGAAACCCACTCCAACATGGGGAGAACATGCAAACTCCACACAGAAAGGCCCATTACCACAGCTGATTTGTGTATTCAAACACTATGCTTCTTAACAACACCTCTAATTGTGGTAATATCTGTCATACATGGCCTTTTGTTTCTTAATGCTTTATTTTATTCTTGCCTGATGGTGTTTTCCCTCTCAGATCCTACTGTAGATCCAGTATCTCTTCACTCAACATCTGACGCCTCTGCCACTCCCACTTATGCAAATTACACATGGGGGCTGGGCTCAGGAGTTCGACCCTCGGCTCAGGGAATGGACAAGGTTGTAGTCGACAATTCTGATATGGAGAAATGGCCAAGTGTCATTGAGAGTGTAAGACCGGAAAATTCTGCAGCCAAGAGCAGCAGTGCCTCATGGGATAGTGATTTGACCCAAGAGGAGAAAATGTCTGTTGGGCTGAGAATGGACAGTTCTCCTCTTTGTGAGTATGCAGAAGCCACTGTAGAGGGGGGTTCATCCTCACAGACTGAGAATAAAGAATCCATTAAAGGAGTTAATAAGTCCTTTAATTCCAAGGTGTTGCATCCTTCTGGAAACGTGGAGGGGACTCAAGGACTAAACCCAAACTACAGCCATCCATCCTGGGCTGCCCCCCTGCAAGATGGTCCTGATGGAGCAGCCTCAAGCAGAGGACCCTTAACCCACACTGCCTCTGAGGAATCTCTTCCCATACCCTTGAGTCCACTGCACCAAATGCTCGGCAAGAACAGAGAGTGTATTATGGCTGACTGGGTGGAGCTTAAAGCTGGACCAAATGTTATTGACTGCAAAGAGGATGGTGTCACATGTGCGGATGTGTGGGATACAGGTACAGAGACTGTTGGGAGGGAAAGTAATACAGCAGGTGGGGAAGGAAGTTTAGGTGATCGCACTGGCATCTCTCAGGTAACATGGGATAAAGAGACGGTAGGTTCAAACGAGCAGGCAGCTGCAGAATGGACCTCAGACTCAGCTGTTGGAGCATCAAGAGAGGATGTGAGGAAGAGCTCTAGGGACAGCACAGATTGTTTACAGGACTCATCATTGTTTGCAGCCAATACAGTGGCATCAAGAGATGACAATCAGAAAAGGATTGATAGTTGGGGTGAGTCTAAAGGAGAATCTACTGACAGGAAAAGCAGTGAGGAAGAGACGCTGGTCCAAAGCCCCTCTAGAGGTCAGTCCCTCCACTCTGAAGAGGCCTTACAGAGTGTGATCAATCGCACTAATCTGGATCCTAGAGTGCTGTGCAACACCGGATGGGGTAAGACCCAGATCAAGCAGAATGTCGCCTGGGATTTAGAAGTGAACATTAGGAATGTTGACTGGAATCAAGAGGTGGACACTGGCCACAGTAAGGAAGGTTGGCAGGATGGAGGTGATGCCCCTCATTCCAGCTCCAGGATGCAGAATCGTGAGGGATTGGAAGGCAGCCAGGGTCAATTGGTTAGAAGTAAAGGGTGGGGCAGTGATGAGCAGAAGTGGGATGAGAGGAAGATGGAGAAAGAGGATGGGTGGGGAGAAGCCCAGGTGAATGAAGGTACATGCAGGAGGGAAGGAATGGGGAAGGACCAAGGTGGTGGAAGTGATTGGGGACAGAGGACACCTTTGCCCAAGGGAGGAGGCTGGAAGGAAGAGAGAGGCAGTGACCGCAAGAATCAGGATGAGGGGTTATGGGGTATCTCTGAAGATACTGGGCATCGGAGTGCTGGCTGGGGAGGTAATGGAGGAGGCAGTGTCAGTGTCAAACAGCACCAAGGATGGGGTGATAAGCCTTCTCCATCACAAATACCAAACAAACAAATAGCACTTAAAACGCAAAATCCACAGCAGCAGCAATCGCAGACGCAACCGCAAATGCCGGGACATCCAAAATCCTTGCAGGACAGCAGGGGTTATCCAGGAGGGCCAGATGGACAGAGCAAAGGGTCGGGATGGACATGTGGCCCCATCCCTCAGATGCCTTCTGTTGTAGAGCCAAGTGGGTGGGAGGAACCCTCGCCTCAGTCCATCAGTCGGAATGTGGAGATTGATGATGGAACGTCTGCATGGGGTGATCCTTCACGCTACAACAGCAAGAATGTCAATCTGTGGGATAAGAACAGCTCAAAGACTCAACAGCAAAGTTGCCAACAGAGTCTTCAGCAGTCGTCTGAAAGACAGGCTGAAGCTCCATCTAAGAACTCTGGTAAGATAATCATGATGTATAATACATGCTAAAAAGCAGTTTAGAATATAGACCCTGTTTAAAACCTTTGGAATCTTTCATCAATATATGTACCCCTTTTAGTTCCATCAACATGGGGACGCAGCAGTGGTCCCCCAGATCAGTCCGTGGACAATAGCTCAACTGCTTGGGGGAAATCATTTGATGGGCCAAGTGGCTGGGGAGACTCAGAGGAACAGGGGAAAGGGGGAGGATGGGCAAACTCACGTTCCAAGTCTGGTAAGAGCCTTTATACCACTTAAATAAGCCACTTGCTTATTTAACAGTACAACAGTCACGAAGTACTCCTCAAATGGCTGGTGTAACTTGAGTCTTCCCATTTACTCTTCAGGTTCAAAGTCCATGCAAGAGGGGTGGGGTGATGAAGGCTCAAATATATCCCGTCACCAGAGCTGGGAGGAAGAGGATGGTAGAACTGGCGTCTGGGGCAGTAGGGAATCCCAAAGCAGCATGTCCACATACAACTCCGGGGGATGGGGGCAGGGCCAGGGGGCCAGAAGACATAACAACAAGGTATGTTGGTACTGTTTGAGCTGTTCATAGCCAGATGTTTCTTTTAGTTCACAGACCTCACCAAGAATTTCTGGTTTAACAAACAAGCCATGTGTATTGAACTCAAATAAGCATAAGCCTGAACTGGTCTTTAGCTCTCTTTCTTATTAAAGTTTTCATCCCTCTGGCCTTTGGTTTGTTCCCAGAGCCCTCTGAAAGGTAACAGCGGGGACTCATGGGCAACTCCTGTGAGTCGGCAGTTCTCAAACATGGGCATCATGGTAAGCTAGTCATTACCACAGTGCTAATCCGCCTCAATTAAGTTTAATGTCTAGCTGCTGATACATAGAAATATGCAACTTTTTAAATGTTGTCAGGATGAAGACTCCAATGTGGGTCAGGAAAGACATGACAGGAGAGGAATGAATGATGGAGAAATGCGGAGAGGGGGCAGGGTTGGAGGAGCGTTTCGCTCACAAAATTCCAAAGAGACCACACCTGGGGAAAGTGGGACATACCTGGACAAGGTACTGAAACACAGTCAGACTTTCATCTTCAGTGACTCCCAAAGAAAAAGAAAGTTAACACAGGGACTGTGTTGGTCTATAAATGCATTTGGGGTGCTGTGGTAGATAAACATCTGGACAGGTAACCAGAAGGCTGTAGGTTACAACCCTGCAAGAGACAATCCACAAGCTTGTCTGTTTGGACTGTTTATGGCTGCCTGACTGTTATTGATTCTTTGCACTGATGTTTTATTTAGGTTGGGGGTCATGGTATGTTTGGCAGCAGTGGTATTTCTCAGCTAAGAGGGATGCATCAAACCACAGTGCACCCCCTAAACCCTTCCCCTGTGATACGAGCACAAGTGCCTCATCAGTTCCTGCCTCCTCAGGTGGTTTTGTGTTCTTGGATTTAGCCTCTGATCATTTCAGTTTATTAGCTCTCACAGTGCACTTTCAGTCCTGTATCATGATTCCTCCACCTCTTCTATGTTGCTACAGGTGCCCGGGCCTATGCTAAAACCAATGGCACCCCCCAGTGGTGGTATGTTCCCTCCCCAGCTCTCCCCCCAGCACATTGCCATGCTTGGAGGCATTCATCCACACATGCAGCAGTTCCAGCTAGTATGTACACATTTAATCCCATATTGTGACATTTGTACTAATGTTTTAAAATTGTGGTCTTAATCTTTTATATTCTCTCTGTCAGGCTTGTCAGCTCATTCTCCAACAACAGCAGCAGCAGCAACAACAACAGCAGCAGTA
The DNA here is from genome assembly GCF_019703515.2 of Myxocyprinus asiaticus. Classification (NCBI taxonomy): domain Eukaryota; kingdom Metazoa; phylum Chordata; class Actinopteri; order Cypriniformes; family Catostomidae; genus Myxocyprinus; species Myxocyprinus asiaticus. The sequence continues at coordinate 828,993 of NC_059357.1, read as the reverse complement.
TTTGAATCAGAGAAAGTTTCCTCCTCCTCCTCTAAGACAACAACAAGATCCACAGCAGGTACAGCACACAACTCCTCTACCAAAAACTTCAGTCCATTTTGGAAAGGTTCCTCAGGTTGTTCCAGGGTACTCTGCCATACAGGCTCCATATGGGGCCATCTGCTGCCTGCCAGGAAGAAACCGAGGCACCTTTGCACAATGGGCCAAACCATCACAGCAACCTCTTCTGAATTATCAAATGCTAAAACAGAGCCCTCTACAGAATTATCCAAATAACTTTACAGCGCCCTCTAGTGAATTATCAGAAAAACTGCACAGCGTCTCCTTTATTAAATTATCCAAAAAACAACAAATGCCCCTCTTTTGAACATTGCTTACATTTTTTTTTTTTTTTTTTTTTACTTATTAGGCTAGTATATTTTCTCTTTTTTTGACCATCTTTGTAGTTGGCACGGATCATGGCTATACTGCAGCAGCAACAGGGGGTGGGTGGGCCCAAACTCCCCCCGTCCTCCATGGGAGGACACACACCCAAATATCCAGACACGCCCCTCCATCACCTGGGCGTAAATGCCCACAAACAGCCAGACATGCCCCTGCATGCTGCCATGGGTGGATCTGAGATGCACACCAAACCAATGCCGGCTTTCACAGGTGAGGCAGCGTTCCCATAGGATGTGTTTCTCCAACTGATGGAGTATGGTGCTAGCAACAGCAAGTTTATGGGATCATTTCCCAGGGAACACATATACTGATGTGTACCTTAAATGCATTATAAGTCACTTTGGATAAAAGCATCTGCCAACTGTGTAAATGTCTCCTTAGACAAAAACAGTTACTTCTTGGCTCAAATAAACTACATATTTTTGACCTTATAATGACAATAAGTACACCGATGAGCCAAAACATTATGACCACTCACAGGTGAAGCGAATAATGTTGATCATATCCTAACAAGGCCACATGTCAAGGTCTGGGAAGAATAGATAGATGGTAGGTGAACAATCCGTTCTCGTAGTCAATGTGTTGAATGCAGGAGAAATGGGCAGGAGTGAAGACCTGAGCGACTTAGACAAGGGGCAAAATTGTTATGGCCAGACGACAAGCGGCAAGGCTTGTGGGGTGCTCCCGGTCAGCAGTGGCGAGTACCTGCTGACAGTGGTCCGAGGAGGGACGAACCACAAACCGGCGACAGGTTGTTTGGCGCCCAAGGCTCATCGATGCGAGAGGGCAACAAAGGCTATCTCGTTTGGTCCGAACTGACAGAAGGTCTACTGTGGCACAAGTCACAGAAAATAATAATAATGATTACGGGAGGAATGTGTCACAACACACAGTGCATCGCACCCTGCTGCATATGGGGCTGCGTAGCCGCAGACCGGTCAGAGTGCCCATGATGACCCCGTCCACTGTCGATATTGCCTTCAGTGGGCACGTGAGTGTTGAAACTGGACTTTGGAGCAGTGGAAGAAGGTCGCCTGGTCTTATGAGTCCCGTTTTCTTTTACATCACATGGATGGCCGTGTACGTGTGCGCCGTTTACCTGAGGAAGTGATGGCACCAGGATGCACTGTGGGAAGACGACAAGCCGGTGGAGGGAGTGTGAAGCTCTGGGCAATGTTCTGCTGGGAAACCCTGGATCCGGTCATTCATGTGACGTTAATTTGACACGTGTCACCTACCTAAACATCACTGCAGACCAGGTACACCCCTTCATGGCAGTGGTATTCCCTGATGGCAGTGGCGTCTTTCAGCAGGACAATGCACCCTGCCACACTGCACACATTGTTCGGGAATGGTTTGAGGAACATGAAGAGTTCAAGGTGTTGGCCTGGCCTTCAAATTCCCCAGATCTCAATCCGATTGAGCATCTGTGGGATGTGCTGGACCAACAAGTCTGATCCACGGCGGCTCCACCTCACAACATACAGTACAGGACATGAAGGATCTGCTGCTAGTGTCTTAATGTCAGATACCACAGGACACCTTCAGGGCTCTTGAAGAGTCCATGCCCCAACAGGTCAGTGCTGTTTTGGCGGCATGCAAAACAGCAAATTAGGGAGGTGGTCATAATGTATTGGCTCATAAGTGTATAGATATTTATGAATGCTTTCATAAATGTACATTTAAAATGCATAGACATCTTTTTTTCCCTTTAATTTCTGACCTCATGGTTTCCTAGTTGCTGGTGGAGCTATGCTTTAATAGTCATCTGCAGAGTGTGTGTGTGTGTCTAAAAATGACTGTCGTCCTTCCATTTCAAAACAAACAATAGTATTTTATTTTTGTGTGGATTTCAACTGCACATGTAGCATTACGCTTGTATGTCATGTTAAAAGTCTGGTGAGTTCAAAATAACATACATTTACAGTCACTCAGTCTGTCGATCTGTCTCAGGTTTTGCAGGTGGTTCTGATCTGGATTCTCTGAGTTCTTCTGGTGGTTTGAAGGATGGTGGGGGACCTCAATTTCACTATAAATGGATGATGGATGGAAACAGTCTGACACCCTCACCAGAACCCACACTGCACAATGGTGAGATTCTCACACGTGTCATGTATGATTGAATCCAGGACACATTCTGACTGGGTTTAGTCCTGTTTAAACTCTGTGTGTGCATTCAGGACCAGTAAAGTTGGGAGGCGGCTCTTTGTACTCTCAGTATGATGTGTTGGGTGGCAGTTGGAACAGAACAGGAAGTGGCAAAGTAGACGTGTCTCCTGCCAACCCCACCTGGCCTCCAGGTATCACAACGACTCCACATGTAGCTTACGAACTTTTTATGATCAACTTTTTATTATTGGTGCTGAAAATCTTTATTTTTATTCAGTGATGTTGGGTTTGATTTGGCATGAATTTTTGGACTTCCGTCATTCGTTGTTGCATGTTTACATCATCTCCGTAAACAAAGAAGGTCCCATGAGAGATGTGCTACTTACTTGCTCAGACCATCTATATTTCGAATATAAATCTTGTAGTATTGTTCAGAGGCTGTCACATGTTTTTATTGTTAAAGTATTTTGTCTTTCTCAAGAGTTTCAGCCGGGTGTCCCATGGAAGGGCGTCCAGAGTCCTGAGCTCGAGCCTGACCCCTACATGACCCCTGCAGGAATGCTGGGACCCACCGTGCTCAGTGATACAGAACATCACCTGCTGCAAGACAACACAGGTACACCACACACACACTCACACACACACCCATATGCATGTACATACATTCATAAGTTCATAACATCAGATGTTTAAAGAGTTTTAATTGAGACACTTCAGACCAAAGTATACTTAGATTTTCCACAGAAATGCAAAGTATTCCCTAGTGTACGGCTGGGCGAGATATCTAATTTTCTTGATATAATCGCAATGATTTTGCAGACAAGTAATATCGTGATGATTTTAATGTACTTTTTATTTTGCCGCTGCATTTCCAGAAGAGCGAATCATTAGACTAATTTCACAATCCTACAGTGATGCACAATTATCAAAATAATATCACTATTGTGGTAAATTAATACCTTAAATTAATGCATGTGTGCATCGTGTAAACAAAGTGCTGCAGGTTCACACATTAGTGCAATTCCAAACATTTGTAACTGCTACAAGTTATTATACAAATCTGAAAATGAGGAACACAAATCCACACTGCACTTTCAGTTTTCTGCTAAAATAAAAGCTCCAGGTGAAGACAAGTTTATTATTTACATCTGTCTTGTTTTTGTTTAACTAAAGGAAGTGTTAAGTTCATTAATGAACTGGCACAGAGAGTCTATGGGGCTGTAGTCATTTGGCGATAGGGCTAGGTAAATCTGGGTATCGTCTGCATAGCTATGATACACAATTTGTTTCTTTTTCATAATTTGGCCTAGTGGGAGCATATACAGGTTGAACAGGAGCGGTGCAAGAATTGAGCCTTGTGGGACTCCACACGTCATGGATGTCCACTCAGATTCATAGTTGCCTATGTTCACATAGTAACCCCTCCCATCTAGGTATGACCTGAACCAGCTGAGGACCGTCCTAGAGAGCCCTACCCAGTTCTTCAGTCTCTCTAAGAGAATGTTGTGATCAACAGTGTCAAAAGCAGCACTGAGATCTAGTAATACCAGCACTGATATTTTGCCTGAATCAATATTTAGCCGGATATCATTAAATATCTTTGAGCACCGTCTCTCTGTGCTGTGATGTGGTCGGAAACCAGACTGGAAATTGTGAAGGTGAAGTAAATAGGATAGAAAGATAATCCTATTGTATAAAACAAATCTAATAATAATAATTAGGATAATATTATAATAATAAACACGGCTCGGTCCAACAGTAATAATTCAGTATTATTATAATATTCAACTGGGTTCCAAAAAATAAGTGTGTGACGTTGTAGTTGTTGCACACCTTGTTCATTCACAAAAATGTGTTAGATAAAAGATATGGTGTTAAATAATGCCTTTTATTATGCTAGTATGTATAATATATATTGGTGCTTATAAGTGTCAATTATTTAATATCATTCTTAGTTTCTGTTAAGTGAAAAATGTGGAAAACATGCCTTCATTATTTTTAACTGGACTTCATGCATTAAACATGTAGAATCTACTTGAATACAATGACTGTCAAAGTTAGTTCTGATAAAAAAAAAAAAAAAACACATTTATACCATTTCGGAGAAAATAAATATTGAGATATAGTGTATATATTGAATATCATCATTAGGCTGAAAAATATTGAGACAGAATTTTTAATCATTCTCTATCAAATATGGAATGATTCTCTATTAAACACATTTTAAAAATCCTTATCCAATTATCATAAACAACTGGAGAGTTCATGGAAAAACGTGGAAATTCATTGGTCAAAAGGTGTAGGAACAAGCTGTAATGTGCACCAGAGTTTATGCTGATAGTTCAGTGATGTTTGTGTGTCTCTGTGTGTCAGGATCAAACTCTTCACTAACCACCTGTTTGCCTTCACCTGGTGCCTGGCCGTACAGTGCCTCAGACCCCCCCGTCAGTGCACACGGCACAGGTAACACACACACAGCAGGATTCCCATGGTCATCGATAACCTGGAAATATACTCCTTTTTGGTGTCACAAAAAAAGTCAAACATATTTTACATTTTTGGGTGAACAATTCCTTTAATGTGTTTACACTGTTTGCAGCTAAATACCACGAGTTAAAGTCCAGTTGGCCGCCTGAGCCCATTGGACACAGCAAATCATGGAGAACCAATCGGAACAGTTCCCATCTGCCCCGCCCCCCTCCAGGTCTCTCCAATCAGAAGCAGTCATGGTCAGCAGAGGGGCCGCGAATGCCCAGAGCGTGGGGTGGAGGGTCGAGTGGCCAGGAGTCGTCCTTTAAATCAGGTAACGCGAACACCATCACCTCCATTATACATCATCAGTGTGAAGAATATCCATGTGTGTAACTCGTGTTGTGTCTCTCTCATGTTGTTCAGAGTGGAGTGATGGTGGGGCAGGAAAGTCCTGGCTGCTACTGCGAAACCTCACACCTCAGGTATGCACACATTCTTTTTTGTGTTTAATACAATTCAAATTAACTAATTTGTTCCTATACTTTGTATAACTGTAGCTAAGTAAACCCACACACACTCACAATACAGGTACACATGTGTACACATGATCACTTCTGTTCTTCTTTAATAAGCTAATTATACACTGATGAGCCAAAACATTATGACCACTCACAGTTGAAGCGAATAATGTTGATCATGTCCTAACAAGGCCACATGTCAAGGTCTGGGTAGATTAGATGGTAAGCGAACAATCAGTTCTCGTAGTCGACGTGTTGAATGCAGGAGAAATGGGCAGGAGTAAAGACCTGAGCGATGATGTTATGGCCTGATGACTGGGTCAGAGCATCTCTGAAAGGGCAAGGCTTGTGGGGTGCTCCCGGTCAGCAGTGGTGAGTACCTGCTGACAGTGGTCTGAGGAGGGACAAACCACAAACTAGCGACAGATTGTTGGGCACCCAAGGCTCATCGATGCACAGGGGCAATGAAGCTATCTCGTCTGCTCCGAACCGACAGAAGGTCTACTGTGGCACAAGTCACAGAAACTTTTATTGATGGTTACGGGAGGAATGTGTCACAACACACAGTGCATCTCACCCTGCTGCGTATGGGGCTGCGTAGCCGTAGTCCGGTCAGAGTGCCCATGATGACCCCGTCCACAGTAAAAAGCGCCTACAATGGGCACGTGAGCATTGGAACTGGACCTTGGAGCAGTGGAAGAAGGTCGCCCGTTTTCTTTTACATCACGTGGACGGCCGTGTACATGTGTGCCGTTTACCTGGAGAAGTGAAGGCACCAGGATGCACTGTGGGAAGACGACAAGCCATTGGAGGGAGTGTGATGCTCTGGGCAATGTTCTGCTGGGAAACCCTGGATCCAGCCATTCATGTGGACATCAGTTTGACACGTCACCTACCTAAACATAGTTGCAGACCAGGTACACCCCTTCATGGAAATTGTATTACCTGATGGCAGTGCCCTCTTTCAGCAGAATAATGCGCCCTCCCACACTGCACACATTGTTCGGGAATGGTTTGAGGAACATGATTGAAGAGTTCAAGGTGTTGCCCTGTCCTCCAAATTCCCCAGATCTCAATCCGATTGAGCGTCTGTGGGATGTGCTGGACCAACAAGTCTGATCCACGGCGGCTCCACCTCACAACTTACAGGACTTGAAGGATCTGCTGCTAATGTCTTGGTGCCAGATACCACAGCTGGCGCTGTTTTGGTGGCACACAGAGGTCCAACAGCATATTAGGCAGGTGGTCAGTGTTTTGGTTCAATGTTTTGACCCTTGAAGATTTAAATGAACACATTATTTTGCACATTTATGGAGCGCTTTACTTGTAAACCATCCTCATGTTCATCCTTTTGTGTTGACCCTCAAAAGTATAACTAAAAAATCTGTGCGTGTGATAATCCGCGCAGATTGACGGCTCAACCCTGAAGACGATCTGTCTGCAGCACGGCCCCCTGATGACCTTTCACCTCGGCCTGACCCAGGGCAGCGCTCTGATTCGCTACAGCAGTCCTCACGAAGCCGCCAAAGCACAGAGCGCCCTGCATATGTAAGCCACACCCCCTGCCACTTACACATGTTTACTTTGATAAATGAAGACATATGATTGATTGACTTAATTTATTAATCATTCTTACTGTTTTAGTTCTGTTTGTTAGTAAAGTGAGCTGAAGTGTGTTCTATTGTTCAGGTGCGTTCTGGGAAACACCACCATCCTGGCGGAGTTCATGAGTGAGGAAGAGGTCATCCAATACTTCACACATTCTCAGACCGCTGGGGTCACGGGGTCACCCGAGGGGTCTTCCAGCTCTGACCCTAGCTCACGAGAGCCCGAGCGGGCCGCGGGCGGAGGGGGGGATGCAGAGGCAGGCGCGGGCTGGCAGGGTTTGGGAGTAACGGGCGGATCTGGACTCGCTCTCCTCAGCCAATGGAGCAACAGCGCAGGGGAGGGGGCGGGGAAAGGGGTCTGGGGGGGTGTGGCTCCAGGTTACCATGGCAGCAGCCTGTGGGGCACACCTCAACTGGAGGACAACCCAGCTGGATTGTTGCCAGGCAACCTGCTTGGAGGCGGGACGGACAATTTGTGATTGACACTGATTGTGAGTTATTTAAGTTCTGGTACATGGAGTTTCGGCACCAAACAGAACCATTGTCAAGCATATGGAAGCCCACAGATGACATGTTTCTTTATAATTTTTGTTTGTTTGTTTTCTCAAGAACAAAGGTGAATCTGATGAAAACATGTATGGTTCATGTTTTACCCCAAAACAAAAAAATAAAAATAAAAATAGGAAATTATATTTAGCTAAAAGGAAATGAAGCTTGTTTAATTAAGATTTGTTTGCATTGTGACATTATTTTTATTACAATTATTTAAGCACATTTCTCCCAAATTCTCATTATTGTAAAATATCCAGAGGTTACTTTTGAGTTTTATTGTAATTATTTTCAATGCCGATTCTCTTTAGATTCTCATTATTGTTATACAGTAACTTTTTACTGTATTACAAAAACAAAATACTGTAAAAAAAAAAAAAAAAAAAAAGTATTCAAATCAGCAGAAAATAAAGGCAGTTCAACAAATACTACCGTAATGTATGATTCACAATTTTTCACTTTTTTTCTTTACATATTTTTTTATTTGTATTTTTACAATAATGAGAATTTTTGGGCGCTCAGTTGTCATAAAAATAATTTCTCAATACAAATAAACAAATGACCCGGACATGTTCTTATAAATGTATATAGCTTGTTTTCTTATGATAACTTATGTCGAGATCGTTATAGAAATAAGTCATAATTTTGATAAATCAAGTAAGATTAGTAATATTAATGTCTGTCCTCTGTGGGCTTCCGTATTTTTGCAGTTTGTTTTGGTGCCGCTACAGCTGCAGAAATGACACGCTGCCATTCAGACAGCTACATTTCCACACAAACACAGGACTTACTGACAGGCTTTTATATCCAGTGAGAACTCAAACACACGTGGATTTGCTTACAGACATTCTCATCGCCAGAGTTAAGCTATCATGCATTTGTATGCAGGGACTGTTTCTAAAGGCCTTCTTTAACAAATATTTCAAACAAACATCAAATATAACTCTGATGTTATGCTGACACACACATACGCAAACCGTTTAACGCTTTTCTGAAGTAGCTTATATCTCACGAAAACGGTCAAGAAATGTCCTAATCATATTTTACTCAAATCAAAAGAATTTGTTTTTAAATTCAAGTTTGTATGAAGAAAATTAAGCATATTTTTAGGACCTTTCAAGATGTTTTTCTCATTGTCACATTGTGTCTACTGCAATAAAAAAATTACTGTAATGTCAAAAGATAATCGTAAGTATTTATAAATCATGATAGTATTTTTTGCTTAAAATCTTAAAAGTCCAGACAGTGATGTCATTATTGTACTACAGTAGATAACAGTAATTATGTGACAATTACCCCCTGTATTTGGAATGAAAATAATGTCACAGTGCAATAAATCTTAATAGGCTTCATTTTCTTTATGCAAAGTGTGTGTATATATATATATATGTGTGTGTGTGTATGTATATGTATGTATATGTATATATATATATATATATATATATATACATATATATATATATATAATTTTCATTTGGGTTTTTGAGTGAAATATGACCTGGAAATTTCTTCTTGAGATTATCACAGCAAGAGGTAAATTGTTTATTTAGTGTGATCATTTTATTGTATTTTTTTGCAAGAATTCTTGAAGCTGGTTGATAGTATTACAGTGTCGCTGCCGTCATGTGGCTTTATTTTGATATTGGGGCGAACAGCCAGAAAAACACATACAAACGTTCGCAAACGCTTTTGGCATTTAATCACATGCAGCAAATGAATTATATCTACAATGAACATTTTTACTAGTTAAAATGCTAATTCTTGAGATCAGCAATGAAATGACCACTAGTGAAAGTAGCCTTGCACTTGTAAAAACATGAATTAATGAAAATACCCATTCTCTATCAGAAATACAAATTCAACTCGCTCATTTCTCTAACTGCATTTTTACTAGTAGAATTTCACAATGATCCGTCATCCTGTCACGTTAAAAATGCAATTACAGGTGTTTATAATTAATTTATAACTATTTCACAACAATTCCACATCAGCTATGTACTAACTAGTAAAAATGAATGTTTTATATAAAAGATTACATTCTTACTAGTACAAATATTTTAGTAATTGCATCATTTTTTATATCAAGAATTAATGTGTTTACTAGTGCAAATGTATTTACTTTTTTTCACAAGTATAATTACATTGCTTATGTTAAGGATTATTATTGCGAATAGTGAAAATTGATTTGTAGATATCTATAATTTCTATCCTACTCGTGATTAAATGTCAAAAGGGCTTGCGAAAGCAAACACGTTCATTTCTCCAGCGCAGCGTTCCCTGTGGATTTGTGTATCTAAACGCATTTGACCTTTCACTGTTTCTTCTTTATCTGTTTGTCAGGTTTGATGTTGCATTTATATTTGATTTGAATATCGTTTTGTTTTTTGTAATGCATATAAAAGTTCTCTTTAAAGACTGAGTGTGGGTGAAATGTGTGTGTGACGAACAGACGAATGTCTGTGCGCACTTTACTGATTATTTGTGAGTTTATGTGTGGCTGCTTTATGTTTAAAAGTTGTAAAATGTTCATTGTGTACTATATACTGTTAGTTGTGTTTTACAAATCTTGGCATTAGCGGGTTTCTGCGATTTGCGTTTCTTTTTTTTAAGTGTACTCATGTAGCCTTTTGTATCGGCTGAATTGCAATAATGATTCGACAAGCATTTTAAAGACACAAATGTGTGACGGCGTCTCTGCCAAAAACTTACCCCAACAGAGTTTACAAACAGCTAAAAAACATTGTATGCGTTTATTATGTTTCTGTATTGTTGTTTGTTTTAAATTAAGACTTTAACACTCCTTTCAGTGTTTTACAGATTTTTCAGAGATAAAAAGTGAAAAGTTTATTTAAATAAAAGTTAAATATGACACTGTTATAGATATTGAAATGTCTTTGTGTACCTGTAAATAGACACTCTGGTTTGTCTATAAAGCTCATGTCAGCTCTTCAGAACATCACTCTCTCTTCGGATGATGGTAAAACAAACATGTAAACATGCCACAAAGTTTCCAGTATGTTGAGAGGTAAGTTAACATGTTGAGTGTTTACCTCCCTTCCTCTGTGGTCAGGTATGTTTCAAGTCATTTTTAATCTTTAGTCCTGTTCAGACCTCATTCTCATCTGACTATACAGCATGAATATAATGACATTTAGCTACTGTATATGTAATAGGTGTGTATAAAGTAACTAAATTAGCTGATGTTACTATTTGGTAGGCGATATTTAAAACTAGCTGACAGTGAAGTGTTATTCGCTGTTCGAACTGGCAATTTCTGCGGTTGGTAGCAGTTTATTGTCTGTGAAATCCATCAGAATGGCAGATATTATGCAGGCAGTGGTCAGTGAAGTGTCCCTGGTTGTCTGGTCAGTAATTGGTTGCAGTTCTTTTCCTATGAAATCCATCCTAGTTGACTGAAGTGATGCAGACGATGATCGCTGAAGCACCCGTCGCTGTCTGGTTGGCACAGGCTGCAGTTAGTAGTCATTGTTTAGAGACACAGCGGTGGGAGTGACACACCAGGCTGAATGTTTCTTGATTTTGGTGTTTAAGCTCCTCATTCTCCCTCAAGTTACATGTATTTCTGAACACGTTAGTTCTCTTAATGGGTTCTTCTGCTCCAGTCCTTGATTCTGGATTATCCAACTGCATGATCGTTTAAGAAACAATGGCCAAGAATTTTGTTTTGATGGACTATTCATGGTGCTGTTTCCTGCAGTGAGAGGCAAAATTGTGTGCAGGTCTTCTTAAACCCAACGAGAGTCTCACAATGACTATTTCTATGATTAATAAGAAATGTGACAGCGGATTCCTGTACAGCAGGTCTGGGAGAGACTTTGACCTCTGCTTTAACTTCCAGATCTGTCATGAGACTGTAGTTGTGTGCCTTTTATTTTTCCTTCTGGTTTGTATGTTAATGAAACATTTCTCTACTGTAGGTTCAAAGTACAGAGCATCCGGAAAGTATTCACAGCCTTTGCTCAATACTTTGTTGAAGCACCTTTGGCACCAATTACAGCCTCAAGTCTTTTTGAGTATGATGCCACAAGCTGGGCACACCTATTTTTGGGCAGTTTCTCCCATTCTTCTTTGCAGGACCTCTCAAGCTCCATCAGGTTGGATGGGGAGCGTCGGTGCACAGCCATTTTCTGATCTCTCCAGAGATGTTCAATCGGGTTCAAGTCTGGGCTCTGGCTGGGCCACTCAAGGACATTCACAGAGTTGTCCCGGAGCCACTCCTTTGTTATCTTGGCTGTGTGCTTAGGGTCGTTGTCCTGTTGGAAGATGAACCGTCGCCCCAGTCTGAGGTCCAGAGCGCTCTGGAGCAGGTTTTCATCAAGGATGTCTCTGTACATTGCTGCATTCATCTTTCCCTCGATCTGGACTAGTCTCCCAGTTCCTGCCGCTGAAAAACATCCCCACAGCATGATGCTGCCACCACCATGCTTCACTGTAGGGATGGTATTGGCCAGGTGATGAGCGGTGCCTGGTTTCCTCCAGACATGACGCTTGCCATTCAGGCCAAAGAGTTCAATCTTTGTTTCTCATGGTCTGAGAGTCCTTCAGGTGCCTTTTGGCAAACTCCAGGCGGGCTGTCATGTGCCTTTTACTGAGGAGTGGCTTCCGTCTGGCCACTCTACCATACAGGCCTGATTGGTGGAGTGCTGCAGAGATGGTTGTTCTTCTGGAAGGTTCTCCTCTCTCCACAGAGAAATGCTGGAGCTCTGTCAGAGTGACCATCGGGTTCTTGGTCACCTCCCTGACTAAGGCCCTTCTCCCCCGATCGCTCAGTTTGGCTGGGCGGCCAGCTCTAGGAAGAGTCCTGGTGGTTCCAAACTTCTTCCATTTACGGATGATGGAGACCACTGTGCTCATTGGGACCTTCAATGCTGTAGAAAGTTTTCTGTACCAGGATCACTGTGCGCCATCAGTGCATCCAGATCTTGGAGCCAGGAAGATGTTTGAATGTTGAAATGGTATCCGTGTGTAATTGGTTAAATTTCCTTTTTAGAATATGACTTAATCCTGGTTTAGTTTAAAAGCTGAATGTTCTCCTGTTCGATCAATTGGACAAATATAGAAACCTTAATTTATTGGTTGACCTGTTCAATTACATTTTTATTTGGACAGTTTATATTAAATATGCTGTTAATATGCTTTCTAAAGTGTTTTAGGGCCGTTCATTTAAATCTTTAGAGACCATTTAGAATATTGCATTGTGTAGCATGTCCTTACAGCAGCTGTTCTCGAATAAGTTGCTCATTTTGAGCATGTCACTTCATTTTTACTGGCGTTTTCTCACTTTCTGCACTTGCAGCTTAAATGGGGCATCCCAACATACTGCTGTTTTGCATTCATTTAAATTCCTGTGTCAAATCTTGTGGTTTCTCTTGTCTTTTGCTAATGTAAATCTGAACAGTTTAACACTTTTTTTCGTCTGTAGATTACTAAATTTAACACAGTGATGTGTTGACTTTGTCATTGACTTTTTAAATTTTTTTATATAAACTCTCCAGGCAAAATCAGGCTGCTTCCTCTGCGTATTTATACTCTAAACACACCATTTAGTCTGTCCTTGTGAATGCTTGCATGCAGATGAAAGCCATCTCTTTTTGCTCATCTTGAGGCGTTAGTCCTAGAAACAACTCTTGCAGACCAGAACTACCCTCACATTAATTGTAATGGGACCATTTTGGCCACCTTTCATTTTCTCAAACTGCCCAGATGATCTTCAGACTGAGCTGCACAGACGTGACTAAATAATTTTGATTTTCACGGTTACTCAAGTGTGAAGTTAACCATGTCAATGTAAAACAATGTCAGGCTGTATCAAAACGAGACTTGTTTACTTCAGTAGGACCAGGATCTGCGGGTGCATGTGACGTTTGGTGACCATGCCACCTATGGGTCAACAAGTGTCAAAAAGGCCTGTTTTTGTCCATAACATTTAAACCGGTTTGTCTATAGATTCATGAGAATTACTATACCAAATCGTCTGTTCATATTGCCTCTGCCATTTTATTTCGATATAGAGTGATGTATCTTCTGAACGCTTGGTGGATGACACAAAATCAATTTTCTTTTGCATCCCATATGTGTGACAGTACCTGAGCAGTTTGGAGATAGCACCACATAGTGGTCAAAATGCCTTGTCAATTTGAACAGTTTTTATTTTTATCTGGTCTTTGAAGTTTTATTTCCATTTTCGGAATTTTTTGTCTGAATCTGTTACTTTATTTGGAGCCCTTACAATTCTGTTAGTAGGGTAACAGATGTGTTCTTTTAAGGATCTGGTCGCTGTCGGTTACAGTTCATAATAACATATTTTAACATTATTGTGAGATGTGTCGTATGGATGGATTATACTTTCATATATGGATCATTTTACCAATTTGATAGAAAACTCAATGGTGGAAACTTAAAAAAAAAAAAAAAAAAAAGTTCCCCCAATACTTTGTCATATATAAATATGTATTGTTATTATTTGTATATTGTTGAGTGTAATTATGTGTATATTCGATTTTAAATTGCGTTGTGTTAATCTGATGTTTATTATAAATTGGTATATGTCTCATCACTGTCACGACTACTATATTGATCGGAACTGCACCCAAGAATTTCACACACCATTGCACTTGTGTATATGGTTGAGTGACAATAAAGTGATTTGAATATATATATATATATATATATATTAGTACCATATCTCGAGTACAAATATCCAGTAAAGGAACAGTTAGTTTTCATATTTTCAGGATTTGATTTGTAATGTTTTTCTTTTCTCAAAATGTTACTACTGAAACTAAATAAAAAGGGTTTTCTATTAAGAATTTGTTTCCATTCCCCATCTAAACATTAATTTATGAATTTTTCTAAATGTTTTATTGCCAAATAATTTACATTTTTAACTAATTTCAAAGTTCAGTTTGTTTACTAAAAATCTAAATGCAAATTTCTCTGTAAAATACTTCATGATACTGATTGAGAGTTAATGATTCATGAAACTAAATATATATTTGATCAATCATTATAAACTTAGTTAATAACTCAGTTTCACTTTATGAAATAACACCAGGTGTTTCGGTAGTGAAATTTTGTTTGACAGGTTGTCATAATCTAAAATGTTTGTAAAAATATTCACTTATCATCAAATGTTTGTAAATGTAGTGGTTAATTATTTCAAGACATAATTGTTTCTATCCTCTGTATTTGGACGCACAAACGCTGGTTTTGAATTGTCATTGAAGTTTAGGAATGCTTGATTTCCATACAAATGAAAAATAGTTTAAAATAATCAAGTGGATTCAGTTTAAAACATAAAAGCTCATCCATAATATTAGTATTAAACCTTTTGCTGGTTAACTTTTTGAGCACTTTGTTCACACATTTATCCTACAAAAAGTCTAACAAAACAAACAGATCCAACATCTCAAAGAAAAGTACAATGTGAGACTACATCCCTGTCCAAAAATCAGTGTACCAAAACATTGCGTTTCGGTAGTGACAATTTTAGCTTATGATTATTAGGAAATAATCATGTTTTAAACAGCTGTACCTACATAAAAACAATATTGAAATTTAAAACCCCAAAAAGTTGATTTAATTGCAGAGAATGTGTTTCGGTAGTGACAATTTTTATTCATTTTTTTCTCCCCAATTTGGAATGCCCAATTCCCAATGCGCTCTAAGTCCTCGTGGTGGTGTAGTGACTCGCCTCAATCCGGGTGGCGGAGGACGAATCTCAGTTGCCTCCGTGTCTGAGACCGTCAATCCGTGCATCTTATCATGTGGCTTGTTCAGCGCGTTACCGTGGAGACGTAGCGTGTGTGGAGGCTCATGCTATTCTCCGCGGCAACCACGCACAACTCACCACACACCCCACCGAGAGCGAGAACCACATTATAGTGACCACGAGGAGGTTACCCCATGTGACTCTACCCTCCCTAGCAACCGGGCCAATTTGGTTGCTTAGGAGACCTGGCTGTAGTCACTCAGCATGTCCTGGATTCGAACTCACGATAGTAGTTAGTTAGTGATAGTCAGCGTCAATACTCGCGGAGATACCCAGACCCCTGTTAGTGACAATTCTTAATATTTTTCAGACTTTAGAGCACATTTCCTTCAAAATTATGGGATGGAACTACTCCCCATCTGGCCATGATGGACAGGGACGTGATCTCACTTCCTGGTCAAAAATGCAGGGGTGTGGCTAAAATCAGGTTGTTTCGGTAATGACGTAAAAGTGAAGGACAGTATTTTTAAAAGTTTAATTATTTAAAATTAAACCATCAGAAGTCTAAATAATTTCCTTTATCTTTAAAAGACATTAAAAAGATCTTTAAAAAAAAAAAAAAACAACATTGAAAAAAGTGTTGTTCTGAAATGTTGAAATTTAAGGGTGTTTGCGACAGCCTCCTCCTAATAGAAAGTACTGTATAAATGATGATTTAGTATATATTTAGCTTATCTTAATGCCTTGAGTTTTAATAGATCATAACATGTCATAAGAATATCTAATATTGAAATGTTTTTATATAGTTCTTTTTATAGTGCATGATAAATGGCCCATATATCTATATTTGAATGTAGCCTATTATGTGTGGATCTTTTAAGCATTATATAATGTTAATGATTTATTGACCGTTATTATAAGGTCTCGCCCCGTATATCCGCGAGCGCTCACGGTGATGTGCTACGCGGCTTTATGACGTCACAGAGCGGACGCGCTCGCGCACGCGGAGAACAGACGGAACGGACAGCGGAATAAAACATCATCATGCCGCACTGATTCCACACCGCGAGACAAACGAATGACCGGATCGACTGAATAACGTGAGTGTATGTGCTCGTGGACTGTAAATACCGCAGAACAGACACATCACATCATCTGAGATATCTGGAACTTTATTTCTAGTGTAGATCAAATATAAGAGTGTTTAAAGTGTCAGATCTCTGAGATTTGTTATTTTCGGTGCGCACCTGCAGAGTGCAGCTCTATAATAAACAACAACATGAATTACATTAAATATATCCGTTCATATATGCTGCATTTACCAGTCAGAAGATAAATAAGGTCTAATAGTTGTAAATAGGACACTTAATATCTTTATTGATGATTTCTCATCTAAGTTCAATCCGACTTTATTCAGCTGAATAAAGGCAATAGTTTGATATTCATCATGGTTATATAATTATATTCATATCTTATTACATGGCACTGTAATACTGAAATATATATATATATATATATATATGTGTGTGTGTGTGTGTGTGTGTGTGGGTCATTGACAAATAAGATAAAAATTAGAAATATTTTAATGTGTCAAGTTTGTAGACATAATCTTTAAAAATGTATAAAAAATATTTGTAACTTAAACATTAATTTCCAATAAGTTTTCAAACATAGGCTTATGTTTTAAGGTGAAGAATATATATATATATATATTATTATTATTATTATTATTATTATTACAAATATACATTTTTAAGTCAAGAATATCAAGAAGTTTTCTCATGGTCACACCTGCCTATATTATAAATATCATATTTAATGATATGAAAAAAAAATCATGATTTGTTTTTAAATCTTCGCGCACCGTCGTATTTTAAAATAAAATTGTTTTAAAACACAACTTCATCATAGAAGGACTGTAGCCTGTTCAATTAATTTGTCTTGTGTGAATTGCATTTATAATATATTTTTGAATAATTTACTAGACGTGGACAATAAAATGAGCGTTACGTCATTGACCCATATACAGCTCTGGGGAAAAGTAGTTCAGTTTCTCTGAATTTACTATTTATAGGTATGTGTTTGAGTAAAATGAACATTTTTGTTTTATTCTATTAAGTACTGACAACATTTCTCCCAAATTCCAAATAAAAATATTGTCATTTACAGCATTTATTTGCAGAAAATGACAACTGGTCAAAATAACACAAAAGATGCAGTGTTTTCAGATCTCGAATAATGCAAAGAAAACAAGATCATATTCATTTATAAACATCACAATACTAATGTTTTAACTTAGAGTTCAGAAATCAATATTTGCTGGAATAATCCTGATTTTCAATCACAGCTTTCATGTGTCTTGGCATGCTCTCTGCCAGTCTTTCACATTGCTGTTGGGTGACTTTATGCCACTCCTGGCGCAAAAATTCAAGCATCTCGGCTTTGTTTGATGGCTTGTGTCCATCCATCTTCCTCTTGATCACAGAGGTTTTCAATGGGGTTCAGGTCTGGAGATTGGGCTGGTCATGACAGGGTCTTGATCCGGTGCTCCTCCATCCACACCTTGATTGATCTGTCTGTGTGGCATGGAGCATTGTCCTACTGGAAAAAACAATCCTCAGAGTTGGGGAACATTGTCAGAGCAAGTTTTCTTCCAGGATAACCTTGTATGTGACTTGATTCATGCGTCCTTGCTGAAGCACCCCCAGATCATCACCGATCCTCCACCTGTTCATCTAATGGTTAGACGGAGACCTGGAGAGGCCTTCAAGCCACAGTGTCTCACACCCACTGTGAAACTTAGTGGAGGATCGGGGATGATCTGGGGGTGCTTCAGCAAGGCTGGATGTGTGTGTGTGCGTGTGTGCGTGTGTGCGCACTATCCCAGCTAGCACACATAATATAATCAACATCTGCTAAACATCTTAAAAAGATCAGATTTACAAATATTCTAAATCATAAACATCTCAAAGACATCTGCTGAATGTCTTATTGACATCAGAGAGGAAACGTCTTATAGACATGTAGAAGGAGTGGTGGTGGTGTAGTGGACTAAAGCACTGAACTGGTAATCAGAAGGTTGCTGGTTCGATCCCCACAGACATCACCATTGTGTCCTTGAGCAAGGCACTTAACTCCAGGTTGCTCCAGGGGATTGTCCCTGTAATCAGGGCACTGTAAGTTGCTTTGGATAAAAGTGTCTGCCAAATGCATAAATGTAAATGTAAATAGATGTATTGCAGATGAGCAAACAACCTGAAACACATCTTCCAGATGTAAACACACACATCAAATAGACATCTGGTGTCTATATAATCCAGATCCCTGATAGCACACATACATCACCCACACGTATATTTGATGTGTGTGTTTACATCTGGAAAATGTATTTTTTTTTTTTTTAGCTTGTTTGCTCATCTTTATGATAATGTTTTAAATCAAAGGAAATTTAATATAGAAAGTTTCATGAGCCAAGGTTTTTTGACATGCAATTTGTCATCATACAAAACATACAATGTCTTATCACCTCCCCTTATCTTTTGATCTCCAAACTATTTTTTATATCTGGTTCTTCAGGACCAAGTTGTTTGATGGTCAATTTGTCTTGAATATAGCACTAGAATCGACACGCTGTTACACGCGTTCATCGATAATGCTCGTCTTGTTCGTAATCTCTCACACTGCTGGCGTGCACTAATACTAAAGTTACTTTTGGTTTAGCACTACATTTATGTGCAGATTAATTTCTCCCCCAGTGTGTGTCAATGATGGCTCGTTGCAGTACCATATTTGACCACAGATTTCTATTGGACAAACAGAGGGGCGCTGTTGAGTTCAGGAGGGCAGCAGACTCTCTGCCACACATGCTGGAATATTTATATCAAACTCTGTGTAACGGAGCTTTCATCTACTTTACGACTTAAAAATAGGACAAAAACTTGCTTTTAAATACATATGTCAGAATTTAGACCAGCTGCGCCTGCTGAAGTGTAAACCCCACAGAAAGCGTTACAGCCAGTGATTCCTTCAGTGGAAACCTGTATGTTGATATTCAGTTTCATCAGTGAACTTTATCTCCTGTCGGTGTGAATTCTCTACTCTTGAATGACTGAGAAAATATGAACTCTGATTTACCGAATATCATATCGGATAGTGTCTGATAATGTCTTGAGACGGCCGTGGTTGGCATGGCAATGCAGAGTCTACTCACTTCCTGGAAGAGAATAATGAATCACGCTGAGCACACACAGTCACACTGATGATTAGATGGTGAAGTGATATCATTGCTGGATCACTGTAGCAGAAACATAATATTTATTTAATGCCATCACTTGCAAAACAAAAGGTTCGATTGGAATTGTACTAAAAAAATCACATAGTCAGAACGGTTTTAATTCTACATCGGGTCTATTACACAGTTAACGTTTCAATAGCACTTTCAAACTAAATTTCTGTAACAATAAAAGTTTGAACACAAGTTAGTCACATGCCACCAAGTAGATGAACAGAAGTCATGTTCACGGGAGGAAGTAACCATATAGCAACATTAGACCTCTTGAGCGCTTTCCATCAGGATCAATAGAGCGCAACAGTCTGGTTCTGGAAGTAAAAATCCCATTCATTTATCCCATAGACTAATTGATTTTTTTAACAATAACTTATAAACCTTTAAAGACTGACCTACTGTGAACTATGAGGTTATTCAGCGATGGTATGTGCTTCCATTGAAGCCATCCGTCTGTGTTATCTCAACTTCATTGTTTAAAAATCGTATTTGATAGCGGAATTCATGATAAACAACTACATTACCCATGGTACAGCTGAGAAAGATCCACCAATGAGAGAACCACGTCTAACAAAACCCGCAAAAACGTGCCTTGTTGCATATTTATTCCCATCGTTTTGTAGTAAATTACATAACTTGCAACACTTCATGGGATGGTAGTTTTGTCCGATTTTCAAATAGTTTTTTGCCTCAAAACAAAGTTTGTGATATTGTGAGTCTCATCACAGCTGGTTGGTTTGGTTCATGGCTCTCTTTTATGAAGGATTTTATTAAAAGTCTATGGAAAAAATGAATGGGAAAAATACTAGGGATGCAACAATGTTTCGGACAATTAATGACCAAATTAAAACCATCGGCAAATCGGTTTAAGCATGAAAACGCTGATATGAAAAACCATTATAGTTAATTATCATCACACTTTGTAAAAACTCTGTGAATTCAAATGCACAGTCCAGAAATAATGATGTACACACAATGTAGAAGGTTTGGCACTCCTAAGAACATGTAATATTTAATCTTTATTCTTTCTCGTGCTCACATTAATGAGGTAAAACCGTCATTACATGACACTTGTGAAAGCGGCACTTACCTGTGCATGATGAGGTAAAACCATGAAGCTATAAAATACCTGGAGAGAGCTATCCGTTAGCATCCCCATTCATCTCTATGACTGTGCTCAGCTAGCGCAGGGTTCCCAGAAAGCTAGCGAAACAAAGGCTGCCATCTTTGCTCATGGGCGCTCGGTTCCGGGATCGGGTGTCATGTGACTGATCACTCATTAATGGGAATAGATAGGGAAAAATATACATAAATTTCACGCTTTTAAGAGCCCTTCAAAAACAGTTCATCACCGGATGACAATGTGCTATAATGTAATGAAATAATTGAATTTGAAATGGTTCTTGGAATTATTATTTTTTTTTATTTCATCATAAAACACGGCTACTTTTGAGTGGCTGTCCATGGAGAAACATGCTTTTTGCCATCGGGTGGTGTAGTTCCAACATCTACCAGCAGGTGCTAACAGGGACCTGCCAATTCCTGACCCCCTGGGTAAAACCATCCAAACGCTTTGAAAAACAGCAACCTTTGACGTCTGAGATATTGGTATGGTATCCATTAACGCTGCACAATTGATTAAGTTTGAAATCACAATAAGGTCTTGTGCGATTTGCAAAAGCTTGAAAGGCTGCGTTTAAAAATAGACTGTAATCAGCGGTTCAGTCAGCATTGTGTAAGCAAGCGGCGCCCTCTAGCGCTCTGGACGGCATTTACCATTATCCATTACACCACTATAGAAATTAAAAGGGCGTTTTGTTCCTTTGGTAACTTTATTTTTAATTGCTGTGGTTGACATTGATGTGGTTGACAATCGGTAATGACAAAATAAGGTAAGTGGCAAAATATCGGTATCGGCCAATAGTTATTTGTTAAAATCGGTATTGGCCAAATTCGTATTTGGTATTCATCCCTAAAAAATACTTCCAGAACACAGTTGGACGAAAAAGTGGGTGGGCACTGGTGCACCACCGGATGGTGCGCCCCAAAAAATAAGTACTATAAATATCACTTTATTTTAGATTTACATCAAACACTTTAGATCTTTAGGAATTACAAAATGTTTCAATGGTTTTTAAACAACACTTCAGTAACAAAAGTTTGATCACAAGTTAGTCAAAACACGTACGTTCATATGCTGCTTTTGTGTCGAAAACGTACTCCCCACCAGATTCTTACTCCTCGCTTGGTCCCTACACCTAACCATAAACATAGAAGGGAGTCATAATTGTAAATGGAATCGGTTATTACACAGTGTATTAACTCCTCCCCACTGTGTTTCCTGTGTTCTGATTGGCTCTCGTCTCGGCTCAGATGTGGAAGAGGGATGTGCCAACATCAAAGGGGAATAACTCTCTGGTTAGCATGGCGCTGGGGCTCGGACTGGTTACGGTGGCTCCTGAAGGTCACAACAGATCGTGGGAGACTCCAGTGGTCACCCCAGAGATGCCCATCTTCCTCATGACAGCGACCGCCCAAACCATCTCTGGAATCTTTACATGGACCGCACTAATGCTCACCTGCCAACAGGTACCACACACACTTAGTTATACTAATATAAATACTGACTTTATAGTTTGTAGTCATTTTAATAACTTAGAACAATAGAAGTTTCTGATATCTTCCTTTAGATATCTTACTAAATATGTGTGTGTGTGTGTGTGTGTGTGTGTGGTTGGCATAAAGGATGATGATGATGACCTGTTGCTCTGGCAACAGGTGCTGTGACATCAGAGATCAGAGGTGGTTGCATAGCAACAGTGCAGTGTGTGTGTGTGTGTGTGTGTTGTTATAGTTGAGCTTGTGTGAATCTGACAGACAAAAGAAACACCTGCTCCAGTGACATACACATAAACACGTACAGCTATCATAATACAGTTATGATGCAGAAATACATAGCTTTTATCATTGTTTTCATACTGTATGTGTATGTTTGACTCTTTTAACCCTGTAAATCTGACACATGAAAGAGTTGCCAGAAAATTCTACTTGTTTGACATTAAACTGTTTATAGTACCATTAGACAAACTATGAAAAGAAATTGCACGTTTTTTTTTTTATGTATCATAGTTGATACTTTAGGCTTTAAAGGTCATTATCCTCCTGAGGCCCAGCAATTCATTTTTGTGTAGGACGTTTGTTACTGAAGTTTTTCTACAGTGGTAAATCTTGGGGTATTATCAGAGGACTCTCTGGGCTTTTCAGAGATACCAAATGTTTGAGAGTTTGACCATGACAACTTCCTCTCCTTGCTCTATAAATATGGATTGAAATGTATCACAGTTCAATTCAGCACATCAAAAACAATATGAATAAAATATTCCTTTTTCAATAAACAAATATTATCGTATGTATGTTATGCAACAAACACTATATATATATATATTATTTTTTTCTCCCCTTTTTTTCCCCAATTTGGAATGCCCAATTCCCAATGCACTCTAAGTCCTCGTGGTGGCGTAGTGACTCGCCTCAATCTGGGTGGCGGAGGATGAATCTCAGTTGCCTCCGCGTCTGAGATCGTCAATCTGCGCATCTTATCACGTGACTTGTTGAGCGCGTTACCGCGGAGACCTAGCGCGTGTGGAGGCTTCACACTATTCTCTGCGGCATCCATGCTCAACTCACCACGCGCCCCAACGAGAGCGAGAACCACATTATAGTGACCACGAGGAGGTTACCCCATGTGACTCTACCCTCCCTAGCAACCGGGCCAATTTGGTTGCTTAGGAGACCTGGCTGTAGTCACTCAGCACGCCCTGGATTCGAACTCACGACTCCAGGTGTGATAGTCAGCGTCAATACTCGCTGAGATACCCAGACCCCCACGCTCATATCCACCATTGAAATCTGCTGCTAATATTATCTACAGTATAAAGAAATGATTTAGTGAGTCTGGTGTGGAAGAACTTGACTGTCCTGTATAAGGTCCAGACCTGAACCCCATTCAACACTTCTGAGATGTATTGCGACTTCTGTCCAATAGATGATCAATTAATTCCAAAGGTGTTCAGTGAGATTCAGGTCTCTCTCTCTCTCTCAGATCTACATGCACTTGCACTATTATAACTCTCCTAATGAGCAGCGGCATATCGTTCGGATTCTCTTCATCGTGCCGATTTTCGCCTTCGACTCGTGGCTCAGCCTGCTGTTCTTCACTAATGAGGAGTATTACGTTTACTTCGACACGGTTCGTGACTGTTATGAAGGTAAGAGTTAATCTATCTCCATTTATTGTTTACTGGAATAGATTTAAAGGTGTTTCTTTAACTTCAGGCATTTTTATCCCTGTGGACTTCTAGAAAGTCTCGTTAAAACATGTTTCACAATCACACTAGCTGATTTAATTAGTGTGTTCATGCATCACAGGACATTAATGTGTCATTTCCATCTCAAATTCTGGATTGTGTTTAATAGAATTCTGTGCTGGAAATGACGCTGACATTTTGAACCTTTTAAATACGTTTTTTTAAGATCATAGCTAACATTTGATGTATCCTAAATACACTCAATTAAATCATATTTTGCATAATTTCTAAAAATTACAGCTTAATTGGAAACAATGGCCAATAAAAGGTGATTTCCCTTAATTTGTCTTTGTTTTGTCTCATATTTCAAGCTCTTCACTGATTAACAAGTACACTAACTTTTAAACAAACGTTATTGGGGAATTTTTATTTTTTTATTTTGGTGTGGTGGAAATGACACTGTGGGACAGTTGTAATAAAAACATTTTTTTATAGAAATAATTTTAAATAATAAATATTTAAGTGTTTTATGTTGATTTCACTCTTTGTTTAGATGATCATAGTTTTAAACATGTAATAATTAGTATTTAAAAATTCTTCTTTTTTTTTTTTTTTTTTTTTCCAATGCCCAATTCCCAATGCGCTCTAAGTCCTCGTGGTGGCGTAGTGACTCGCCTCAATCCGGGTGATGGAGGACGAATCTCAGTTGCCTCCGCGTCTGAGACCGTCAATCTGCGCATCTTATCACGTGACTTGTTGAGCGTGTTACCATGGAGACGTAGCGTGTTTGGAGACTTCACGCTATTCTCCGCGGCATCCACGCACAACTCACCACGTGCCCCACCGAGAGCGAGGAACACATTATAGCGACCACGAGGAGGTTACCCCATGTGACTCTACCCTCCCTAGCAACCGGGCCAATTTGGTTGCTTAGAAGACCTGGCTGGAGTCACTCAGCACATCCTGGATTCGAACTCACGACTCCAGGTGTGGTAGTCAGAGTCTTTACTCGCTGAGATACCCAGACCCCCAGTATTTTTAAATATTGAAAGTCTGGGTCTGAAGGCAGAAACAGTCACATCTATGCTTAAGACATTTGAAAGTACCAAAAATAAATGATGAAGGTCTGTTGAAAAGTTTTCAGTTCAGTTTTAAAGTGACCTTCATATAACAACAAGAAAACATCTGACATCTGACTTGGACATGAAAGTGCCTGAAGTTGATGAAACAGCCATAGATATATTAGTTATTGGATCATGGGAGTCTTTCATCTTTGTTCACGTGTCATTGAAGTCAGTCTCCTAGCAATGGTATGCTAATGAGCAACTTTATGAGGAGTTTGTGTAAGAAAAGAACACAGCTTCTTTAACATAAATTTACAACCATAGTTTCAAACACGATTGATGAACTCATACTAACATAAGACTTGAAGAATCACAGATGATCAGGAGCTGTTGTGAAGATCTTTCAGTAACGTGTCACATTCAGTGAGTGTCAAGTGTGTGAAATCAGTGAGGAATGTGATGCGTTCAGTGCTTGAGGTGTTGATCACATCTGGAACACCTGCATCAACAAAACACACATTCCCCAATTCAGTGTTATTGCTCAGATGTTGCTCTGAGGTTACATTTATATTTAATTACCAACGTTTTCTTTTATGTTCCTCCTAAAATCCCCAAGAGACAATAAATGTGTCAAATGTTGACAGAGTACAGAGCTATAAAATGAATGTGGACACCTCCGATCATTTAATGAGAGATGTTTGAGTTCATATTGAGATCTCTGACGTTTGAAAACAGTTGAGTAGAGATTACATTTTTTTTACGACTGATACTGATTATTTTTATGTTCAAGTGTCCAGTAACAGATATGCAGAACCCATTTTTAACCATTGTGTGACCTTCGGGACATTTTTATCTTTTTCATTTTTGTTTTTTCGATCATTTTGTCTGTGTTAATACCAACAGCATACATTTTGCCAAAGGTGTGTTTTTTTGGGGGAATTTTGATATTTCAACCTCAGTTCCTATAATACATCTATAATACACTGTGTACACAAAATAGTTACACTCAGGACCTTCAGGACAAAAATGTCCCCATTGAAACCCATTAAAACTGCAATATTTGATCCCAGTGTCATTAAAGCATAAAATCATGAAGTCTATGATATTATACTTTCATTCTGGAGTCCTGGCTTCAGAATTTACATTTTTAATATTTTCCACCAGATGGCGCCATTTCCCTCATGTTTAGCCTATGGAGCAAATACAAGCTTTTCCCCTATTCTCTGTTTGCTGTATTATAGAGCACTGCAGGACAACTGAATAAATGATGCAGATAAAATTGTGTGGGTGTGTGTGTGTGTGTAAAAAACAACAGTGGCATTATGTAAACAAACTGGCATTTAAAGGGTTAAAATACTGAAAATAAATGAATATTTGGTAGTTATGATCAGGACTGATGTTGGTTAAAAAAATGAACTCACTGAAAGTGGAAAATAATATTAATATATAATATGGCAGTTTTTTTACGTGGATATTTTTGTCCTCGAAGAACCTCTGAGTAAATTTTTTTTTATTGATGCACAAAGGTTAATTATTTATTTATTTCTGAGATTTATCGGTACACCCGCTATAACCGATTGAGTAGAAAAGTGTACCGAATATTGTTTTATCTCTACAACTGAGCAACTAAAGAGATCACACATGTGTTTCTCTAACATTGTGTGTGTGTTTGTGTGTTTCTACAGCATTTGTGATCTATAACTTCTTGAGTTTGTGTTATGAGTATCTGGGAGGTGAGAGCGCCATCATGGCGGAGATCAGAGGAAAACCCATCGAGTGAGTTCATCTTTCACTAGTTCTCTGTTTATATCTTTAGTTCTGATATAACGTGTGTGTGTGTGTGTGTGTGTGTTCAGGTCCAGTTGTGTGTACGGGACGTGTTGTTTATGGGGCAGAACATACTCCATCGGCTTTCTGCGCTTCTGTAAACAGGTATCACACAACACACACATTTATAAGTCAATCAGAAATAAAGATGTCTGAAATGATGAAAAGGAGAAATTAGTTACTCAGAAGCATTGATGATTAAGTTGTTGTTGTTTTTGTTTTTGTTTTTTTGTTTTTTTTTAGAAAGCCACTGGCTATATACATTTTGATCATTGTGCATTTTTGTTTTGGGATGAATTTTGGAAGTATTACCTGCCAAAATTGTTGTTTTAACCCATGCTTAGTCAAAATAGTTATAATTTAATTGCTTTAAGGCTGTCAATTGATAAAAATGTATCAAAAGAATTGCATGGTATGCCGATTAATTAATCGAATATATAAATATTTGCTAAGCCCGTAAAATACCACTTCCTGCCCCCTGGAGAAAACAGGTGGTACTACAAGCTTGAGTTACGATGATTAATTGCGTTACATTTTTTTAACATGTTGCAATTTTGCTACAGTGGGTCTCTGAGGGTTAAAACGTTGGTGCGAAGTTCTTAAAAATATCACGTTTGTATTCATGTTGGTTTCACGTGCATTTCAAAAAACTTTTTACCATTATTAACAAGTTTTGATATAATGTTTTTAAAACGTCAACTGGTGTAACCAATAAATACACAATTACAATATTTTCTTTATGTATTTTATACAATTTCAGTCATTTATTGAGGCTGAAATTTTATTAAAAAAAAAACATACATAACTGCGGACAGTTATTTAATTTACACAAACAAACAAAAAATTTAGATACATTTTATATTCAGAAATTGAATTTTTTTTTGTCTGTATGAATTGCATTTTAATGCATCTTTGAATAAATAAACAGTTCAAATGATCACTGCGTCAGTGACCAATAAAACTTGTTTAATGTGTTTGTGAAAGTGTTCAAAACTCTTCTGTCTCTCTCAGGCGACTCTTCAGTTCTGTGTGGTGAAGCCACTGATGGCCGTCATGACCGTCATTCTACAGGCATTTGGGAAATACAGAGACGGAGACTTCAAGTGTGTCGATTCACCTGAACAATCACACAAATATAAACACAGTAATCAGTGAAGAACATGAACTGCATTCTCCCTTTATCTCCTGTAGTGTGGCGAGCGGTTATTTATACGTGATGATCATCTATAATATCTCGGTCAGTCTCTCTCTCTACGCTCTGTTTCTCTTCTACTTCTCTACTCGAGATCTGTTGGAGCCGTACAGTCCCGTACTGAAGTTCTTCATGGTGAAATCGGTCATCTTCCTCTCATTCTGGCAGGGTGAGTTCACTGATTCATCATCGATATCTTTAAAATCCTCTGCTGGTGATTTCACACTGATGTTGCTTTTCTAAATAAAACAGAAACGTGAGAGAGAAAGTGTTTGATGCATGTCATTCTCGTTCGTATAAATGTTTAAAATGACCGTTTTCCTGCTGATGTTTCTCTGGTAATGTCAGGATGAATTCTAGATGTAAAGGGACATTTAATCTACTCAGAAACTACCAAACGGGTATCTCAGTGAGTATTGACGCTGACTATCACCCCTGGAGTCGTGAGTTTGAATCCAGGGCGTGCTGAGTGACTCCAGCCAGGTCTCCTAAGCAACCAAATTGGCCCGGTTGTTAGGGAGGGTAGAGTCACATGGGGTAACCTCCTCGTGGTCACTATAATGTGGTTCTCGCTCTCGGTGGGGTGCGTGGTGAGTTGTGTGTGGATGCCGCGGAGAATAGCGTGAAGCCTCCACACGCGCTACGTCTCCGCGGTAACGCGCTCAACAAGTCACGTGATAAGTTGCGCGGATTGACGGTCTCAGACGTGGAGGCAACTGAGATTCATCCTCCGCCACCCGGATTGAGGCGAGTCACTACACCACCACGAGGACTTAGAGCGCATTGGGAATTGGGCATTCCAAATTGGGGAGAAAAATAAAAGAAGAAAAAAGAAACAACCAAACATCTCAAAGCTCATTGGACAGAGACTCATCATGTGATGGGAGCAGTATTTGAATGTAGCATGTTAAGCAACAAGCATGTTACCAAAAACAGCCTAAATTTGTCCAATTTGGCCATCAAATCTTCTCAATGTGTCTTAATGGAAAATAGTCTCATTTGTCTTATTTAAATTGTAAATTAAAAACATTTATTCATTTTGGAGACACTTTTATGCCAAACAACTAACAGTGTATTTTATGCATTTATGGTTCAATAACTATTTAATGAAAAATATATATGCTAAATTTAAATTGTAAATAGAAATATAACTGTAAATCTTACAAATATTTAATCTAAATACAGTTGTAATCAAAATTATTCAAGCCCCCTGACCAGCAACACATTCTGGTGATGTGAATTAAAACACATCAACTAAAACCTCAATAAACAAAGTAAGTTTTTAATACACATTTGAGTGATTTTGAGAACAAAGAGTTCAGTTTACTCAAATTTTAAAATAAAAAATAACTAATAACTAATTCTCTCCACAAATGTCATGTCAAAAATATTCAACCCCCAAAGTCAATCATTTGTGGAGCATCCTTTATCCTTAATAACAGCAAATAAATGTTTCAGGTAAGTGTTCTCAGGCTTCAGAATTTTTACACATTTCTCATGAGCAAAAGCTTCCAGCTCATTGACATTCTTTGGTTTCTGTGCTGCCACTGCTTCCTTGAAATCCCAACAAAGGTTTGCAATGGGATTTTAATGATGGACTGAAAGGGCCATTTAAGGACATTCCACGACCCATCCCTGAACCTGATTTTGGACAGCTTTGATGTATCCTTGATGTTATTGTCTTGCTGGAAAGTCCAGTGATCACCGAGCTTCGATTTACACACTGAAGGCATCACAAGGATCGGGTTACATCCGCTACAGAGACGGAGAGTGAACTAACCTCTGTAGCTTTGGCCGTGAGAGCTCTCTCCACGAGGGCGGTGTTATTTCCCTCGAAACGAGCATAAAAAGTATTTAGCTCATCCGGGAGAGAGGCAGCGGTGTTCACGGCGGAGTTTTTATTCCCTTTAAAGTCCATGATGATGTTAATTCCCTGCCACATGCTTCTAGAGTTGGTGGTGTTAAACTGTCCTTCAATCTTACTCCTGTACTGGCGTTTTGCTGTTTTGATAGTTTTTCGGAGGGCATAACTGGCTTGTTTATGCTCCTCCGCGTTCCCGGAATTAAAAGCGGAGGTCCGCACATTAAGTGCCGCGCGAACATCCCTATTGATCCATGGCTTCTGATTCGGATAGATCCGTATTGTCCTGGTCGGAATCACTTCCTCTACGCACGTTCTGATGAAACACATTACGCTATCAGCGTAAAGCTCGATGTCGTCATCAGAGGCGGACCGGAACATCTCCCAGTCCGTCTGATCAAAACAGTCTTGTAGCATAGAGTCTGATTGGTCCGACCAGCACTGGATCGTTCTGAGGGTGGGTGCTTCCTGTTTCAGTTTCTGCCTGTAAGCGGGCCAGAAGCAGAATGGAAGAGTTGCCCGATTTGCCAAATGGTGGGCGGGGGAGGGATTTGTAGCCATCCCGGAACGGAGAGTAGCAATGGTCCAAAACCCGGTCCCCTCGTGTGTTGAAACTAATGTGCTGGTGGTATTTTGGTGCGACTGATTTTAAACTGGCTTTATTAAAGTCCCCGGTCACAATGAACGCGGCCTCAGGGTGCGCGGTTTCCTGCTCACTTATAATCCCATACAGTTCCTTGAGTGCCCGGTCTGTGTCGGCTTGTGGCGGGATGTACACAGCTGTGATAATGACCGCTGTGAATTCCCTCGGTAGCCAGAATGGTCGACACAGAAGCATGAGAAATTCCAGATCAGGAGAACAGAAAGACTTGATGGAATGTACGTTCCTCTGATCACACCAGGATTTGTTGATCATAAAACATACACCACCACCTCTGCTTTTACCTGAGAGGTCTTTCGCTCTGTCCGCTCGGTGCATGGAGAACCCCGCGGGTTCAATGGCTGAGTCTGGAATCTCCGCAGACATCCAAGTTTCCGTAAGGCAGATAATGCAGCAGTCCCTTGTATCTCGTTGGAAAGAGATCCGCGCTTTCAGCTCACAGAGCTTGTTATCCAGAGACTGAACATTTGCCAGTAGAATAGTGGGTAGCGGGGGTCGATTTGCTCGACGTCTTACTCTGATGAGAACGCCGGCTCTGTTTCCCCTTTTCCTCCTGCGTTTCCGCGGCCGTGCTGCCCAGACAAAGGGCTCCGCTTGCGTGTTTGTAAACAGCGGGTCGGCATTGTGTAATGTGAAGTCCGGTTTTCGGTGTGAGATTGCTGAACCAATGTCCAAAAGTGTTTGTCTGTCGTAGACAATAAGGCAGACAACATCCAAGACAAAAAACATAAGAATTGTGAACAAAACAAACAAAACATTGCTATGTTGTGTTGGAGCTCGCAACGCAGCAGCCGTACTCGGCGCCATCTTGAGTCCAAACCTTGGAAATTGAAGTGCCTTGGAAATGTACTTTTAGCCATTTCTTGTGTAATGAAATTATCTCCTCGATTAGCTTTTGAGACAGCTTATTTTTAATTGCATTTTTTGCATAGAAATACATTTTTGCTTACAACGCTAAACTTACATTTTAAAACTTAAATAAGTGCCATTGCAGATTGATGACTTAATTTAGTTTTAAAACAATTACTTGTGTAGCCTTACATATTTAAGAAACAGCTACATGCAATAGGGGCTGAATAATTATGACATGGCTGTATTTAGAAATATTAGGTTATATATTCACACTATGACTTTGATTGTGTCACAACCGATATAGATGTAAAGTTTAAAAATACTGGGTGATCAGAAAAGCTCACCTTTGTGAATCCCTACTGTCATGGGGGGGATGAATAATTTCGATTGCAACTGTAAGTGTTGGGCGTAATCTGATTACAAAGCGGGTCTAATTACTGTAATCAAATAACTTTAAGTAAACAAAAATCATTTTCAATTGGTAATTACTTTAAAATGTATTACTTATAATAATAATAATAATATAGTATTATTTACAGTATGTACAGTACATTTTTACAAATATTTGTGTTTCTGTGACATCTACGCTCAAAATTATTCTAAGATTTATATTATCAATTTATACTCCATTTCATAACTATATTCCATCAAATTAAATTGAGAAATCTTTAACAAAATAAAATAAAAATAAATATTATAATAATTTTTATTTCTTTTGTTAAAAATTGCACAAATGAATTTGACTGAATTTAGTTATGAAATTGAAATGCATAAATATAAAAAATAAATGGCTGATACGTGATACTGAGTGTATGACTTCTGTACGTCAATGAATAATGAGGAAATATAGATATTATTTTTAATTTGCAGAGTGGAAAAACAACATGTTTTAAAAGTAAAGTAATTAGTAATAACAATTTTTGAAATGATGAGTGATGCAATCTGTTCAGTTTTTAGAGCAGTAAATAGTCTACAGGTTAAATGTAATGAAACTATAAATGAGTTTAGAAATGCTGATGAACAATATTGTGTGTGATGCAGGAATGCTGTTGGCTATTCTGGAGAAATGTGGCACGATTCCTCGGATAAACTCTCCTGATGTCACAGTGGGGGAAGGGACTGTTGCCGCCGGTTACCAGAACTTCATCATCTGTATTGAGATGTTTTTCGCTGCGCTGGCGCTCCGACACGCGTTCACATACAAGGTCTATATGGACAAGAGACTCGACGTTCACGGTAACAATCACACTTCACGCTAGACACCTCAAATGAACCAATCACAGCCTGATTTTCTGGTCATGTGACCAACGAAATGCCTGTATAACTTGATTTAAATTCTGTTGCAAATAACCACCAAATTCTTAAGCTATTCCAAAATAATCTTTTCTCTCTCTTTCTATCCTCTGTTCTTCACATTTCTTTGTTTCTATTTTAAAACTTGAATTACAACCTTTATTTTTCCTCTGAATGTGCTTTTGTTTAAATTGTCTTTGTTTCTTGTCCTGTGTATTTTGCGTCTCTCTGGTTTTCTCAGGTTGTATTCCAGTCTATGGGCAGTACGGTAAGTTACAGTGTTTTTTTCTGGACTGTGTGTAATTTTTATCTTATGTTTTCACTATGTTCAATAAGAAACTCTTTCGAATGTGTTATGTCTCTAGAGCGAATCATTCATTTGATTTCATTACTGAAGCGACTTTCATTGTACTTCATTCGTTGTTTGTTTCAGACGTGATTTCATGTTGTTCATCTTGTCTACCAGAATTTAAAAGTAACACAACAATTTGTTTTCCCAATTAAAGACCCCATGAAATCAGACTTTTATGGTTTTAGTCCATGTTGTTCATATTGCGCTCAATGTGCTAGTGTACTCATAAAAGGTTGCAAAAGTAATGTTTTACCAGATATACACAGATGATCCAAAACATTATGACCACTCACAGTTGAAGCGAATAATGTTGATCATCTCCTAACAAGGCCACATGTCAAAGTCTGGGTAGATTAGATGGTAAGCGAACAATCAGTTCTCGTAGTCGACGTGTTGAATGCAGGAGAAATGGGCAGGAGTAAAGACCTGAGCAATGATGTTATGGCCAGACGACTGAAACGGCAAGGCTTGTGGGGTGCTCCCGGTCAGCAGTGGTGAGTACCTGCTGACAGTAGTCCGAGGAGGGACAAACCAAAAACAGGCAACAGGATGTTGGGCACCCAAGGCTCATCGATGCGTGAGGGCAACGAAGGCTATCCCGTCTGGTCCGAACCGACAGAAGGTCTACTGTGGCACAAGTCACAGAAACTTTGAATGATGGTTACGGGAGGAATGTGTCACAACACACAGTGCATCGCACCCTGCTGCATCATCAAAAGCGCCTACAATGGGCACGTGAGCATCAGAACTGGACCTTGGAGCAATGGAAGGAGGTCCGATGGGAAGACTACAAGCCGGTGGAGGGAGTGTGATGCTCTGGGCAATGTTCTGCTGGGAAACCCTGGGTCCAGCCATTCATGTGGACATCACTTTGACGTGCCACCTACCTAAACATAGTAGCAGACCAGGTACACCCCTTCATGGCAATGGTATTCCCTGATGGCAGTGCCCTCTTTCAGCAGGATAATGCACCCTGCCACACTGCACACATTGTTCAGGAATGGTTTGAGGAACATGATGAAGAGTTCAAGGTGTTGGCCTGTCCTCCAAATTCCCCAGATCTCAATCCGATTGAGCGTCTTTGGGATGTGCTGGACCAACAAGTCTGATCCACGGTGGCTCCACCTCGCAACTTACAGGATTTGAAGGATCTGCTGTTAATGTCTTGGTGCCAGATACCACAGGACACCTTCGGGAGTCTTGTAGAGGCCATGCCTTGATGGGTCGGCACTGTTTTGGTGGCACGCGGAGGACCAACAGCATATTAGGCAGGTGGTCATAATGTTTTGGCTCATCAGTGTACACATTTAAAATGTAGTCTTTCTCTTCCTGAAAAGCAGTCCAAAAATATTGATGATTCATCTTGCACTCGTATACTTATGTTTGTCCAATTAAATGCTCTGTAGAGTAAGAATGTCCCTCCCTATAAATTATAAATACCATTTGCTACCAGGTAACAATAGCAAAGAAGCAAATTATGCGACGTAACAAAAGCCTGTTGCCTATTTAAAAAATTGGACAACCATGTCCAAACTTCCTTTTTCAAGAGGAAATTAATTAGTAATGGGTTTTAATTATCCCAGTAATTTGAGTCTTTTGAATTCGTTTACCAAAAAGATTAATTCACATTCGTTTACTGATTCATTCAGTGACCATTTCTGCAAATTGTTTTTGCGCCAGTAGGTGTCGACAAATAAGAATCATTCTTGTGATTTGTTACATCACTTTTTTGTTTGCGAGCGAGTGTAGCAGTACATTCAGTACGTTCACGAACAAGAAGTCTCGTACAGACTCAAACTACTGACTGATTCACTGATTCGTTCAGTGGGGCAAACCAACGATAAGCTAGTGGCTCGCGTTATAGTCAGACTTTCTCGTGCTTCAAACTGAGTTAATTTGATTCAAAAGAGTGACACTTTAGTGAATGAGACAAATAAGAGCAAGGAGAACGATGCATTCACAGTGAAAACACTGATTCGTTCACCAGCGAAATATCACTAAAATACATGAAAACGGGAAAGAAAATTGCATTCGTTGACCATTTCATGGGGTCTTTAACAGAACTACTGAACTACCCAATAAAAACACACATCTGTCTCTCTGTCCCAGGACATTGTGCTCCCATGAGTATCTCCAGCAGTCTCAAGGAGACGATGAATCCGGGCGATATGTTTCAGGATGCAATTCATAACTTCTCTCCTGCGTATCAGCAGTACACACAACAGAGTCGGGTCGAACCGCTGACCCGATCCAACAGCACCAATGAGAAAACACTGCTGCTCAGCTCTGACGACGAGTTCTGACCCACACACACCCACACACACACACACACACACACGCACACACACACAGACAGGCTCTGTTTCTAACCCTAGTGAGCTGCCTACCTAGACAGCATTTTAGGCAACAAAACTATGCTGCCTTATAAAGTACGTAACTCATTCGTTGCAGTTTGCTTTATCTTGTATATTTTAGGTTGTGTACAGTGAGGTGAATTCACTTGTGCATATCCACTGATACAGCTTTTGTCATATATATATATATATATATCTTTTTCGTTACTTGATTATGTGATCATGTAAAAACGAACGTCCAACTCTGACGTGGGAGCTTCCATCGTGCATTTAAAGGCAGCAGTGGCTTCATTAGTAACTTGGAGTTGTTGCCTATGTTGAGTGTCCCATTTTAGTTAGTATGCTGCCTTAGTAGGTAGCAGCCTATGAAGTGAGTAAACAGCATGACAGCTCACTGGTGTTTGGAACAGAGCTACAGAGAGACAGATTGATAGACTTTGAATAAAGAGAATCAGAATGTGCCATATCACATAAACACCCTTTGAGACACTTTTTAAAGAGCTTTACATGTATATTTCAGGGTAATGTGCAGGTATATTTACACATTGACATTTCTAGATTAAGTGCTGCATTATAAACTACAGGGGCGACGACTGAAATGCCTTTAACATCAGGTACACACACAAACACTCGTCTAGCTCACTGAATGGACACTATAGTCAGTACCTGCAATTTTCATTGATGCTTTTTTGTTTCTATTAATTTTATTGCTGTTCTATAGAGATATTTCATTCATTCTTTCTCCCTCTGACTAACTGAGATGTAAAGATGATTTATTCTGAATAATAGACTTTCAGATTAAACTTCAGAGATGTTTGAAAGCAGTAGTGAAGAATGAGTTACTGTGGTGATTTATGATGTTATAAAGAGTGTTTAATAAACCGATAATAGATGAGCAGAGAGTGACTGTTTCATGACAAAAACTGGGATTATAATAATTTCACAGTAATGGCTCAGATTATAGATGGACTATTCTCTGAACAAAATGATTCCTGTCCTCAGCAGATATTGCTCATTGAAATAAACAGATTTAACACAAGATATTGAGTTTATGCTGTGGTTTGTGTGCAGCTGTGCTGTGTTTTCTGTTTTTATTTTCTCTGGTGGTTCTGTTCAAGTGAAACAAAATGAGTTTTCGCTTGAACGCCCCACCTCGCAAGCGGCTGCAGCGTAACTACGCGCACAGAAGATCAATGGTCAACCAAGAGATTCACTAAATAATACATTAGATTTTAGTTTGTTTCTCACCAAACTTTACCTGTATTCCTTCACAATAAGACATGAGTCGCATACAATAATTTTTATAACAACATAAAGGTGAGTAAATGTAAACTGGTCATACTCAACCTGCTCCAAGCAGGATTCAAACCAGCATCTCTGGCATGGGAGGCAGGCACGCTAACGTGGAGGCTAAAGCCTCTAGTGTCAGTCGCTAGTGCACCTCTTGAGGTCAGGGGATTGAGGTTTATACACATTGCACAGCTATCTATCAGCTGGCCACCGTTACACTCACCCCCCTAAACCTCACTCCCATCCGGGTCATGGCACCACTGTAAACGGTCTATCCACTCAGAGCGGGATTCAAACTGGGGTCTCTAGCATTGGAGGTGGGCGTGCTAACAAGGAGGCTAAAGGCTAAAGCCTCTAGCGTCAGTCGCTAGTGCACCTCTTGAGGTCAGGGGATTGAGGTTTATACACATTGCACAGCTATCTATCAGCTGGCTCACCATTACACTCACCCCCCTAAACCTCACTCCCATCCGGGTCATAAAATGGAATGAATGTGATTTGATACACAGTGCAAGTAGAATATTTGTCCCATGGTTTAATACATAAGTTATACCATCCGGATAACTCTGTAACATGAAGAGAGCCCTGCTGTCACATCTACAAATTACAGTTAAAACGACAGAATCCATTGTTTGTCTTTACACCTGGTAATGTTTGGTTGCTTCTCGAGTCTATTTTATTGCATGTTGAACGCTCTTTTAAAATATGAATCAACTAGCTTTCACTCGAAGTACAGGTCTCATTCACACACTGAACATGTCCTTAACTTTTACTACACGCCCCAGATGATTTACTAATCTTTACATACAACATAAAAGCTGTAAAAACGCCTCCTCAGGTGAGCTCAGGACTGCCCTCTGCTGGACTACATCACAACTATCAATGCACACCACAGATTATTTATTGAATCTTTACATTCAACATAGAATGTGTAATCACGTCACGAGATTATGTTGATATTTTAAAACATTGATCTTTGACATGGGGTAAATAATTTAACTGAGCTCTGACGATACAATAAAACAACTGATAAAATGTTATATGCATTTCAATGCACCTGTGAGTTTCTCTTTTTTTCTGTCAAGGAAACTTTCTCTTTCGATTTAGAAAACAAAGGCGGAGATGGCGCAGCGTCTGGGTAAGAACATAATGATATAAAAATTAAAAAGTAAATCTCATGTTTAGCCGAGTTAAGTGTTTCTTCCACAAAATCATACTTTAAACAGTTATTTTGTGTGGTGACTAATGGGTGATTTTGAGTCAATTTTAATAATAATAAAAAAATGTTTATAGATTTTTCAAATGTTGCACATTTATGTAGCTAATTAGAATCCATGAAATTATCACATTCATTGAGACAAAATACTTCTTTATCATTTTCAGTTTTGTTCAAGGTGATCCAATATATGAAAGGAAAGTATTTGGGGTAAAATTACCAGTTGCAGGGGGCCCTTATTACATAAATTGTTTTTCTTTCGATTTGTTATGAAACATTTTCAACATTGACTGACCCAATCACAATAGAGCAGGGGTGTTCAATTCAAGTTCCAAGAGGTCCGGTCTCTACATTTCCTTCCCAGCAACGGTCCGGACAATAATATGTAGCTTACATGGTGTCAGTAGTTATATGGCTAGGAAATTATGTATCTTTTTTTAATAGTTTTTATAACTTGACATTTTGACAGCAATAGTACTTTTTTAAAAAAAAAATCCCAAAAAAATCCTGATGAGGACACTGGGGGCCCAGGGACCGCTAGTGGGGTCTCTGAGATCTTTTCTACCAAAAGATTAAAATATTTCATCAAGACTTCTTCAGTCGAGGGCACTTGGATGTGAATATTAAAAGATCAACAGTTTGTTTTGAAGCTGAATGACAGCAGTCCAGTTTTGTTGAAATATTTTTACATTCAGAATCTATACCTATGGGACATAGGAGACCATTTGACAGATAAAATACTGGGGGTTCAGGGGTGTCCCCTTAGAGAAAATGTATAAAAATGTAAAAGTCTGAATGGACCATTTTTATATTTTCCTTAAAGTGAGAATCTACTAACAACAAACAATTTACATAACAATGAAGAGTTAAATATCTGTTTGATTAATTTAAGGATAAATAGGCTTTCCTTGCCATGATGACATCTCTGCTGAATTTTCACAAAATTAGAACAAAAATCTGTTTATTATGAAAGGCTCGTAACCAGGCCCGGCTCCACAGGGGGGCCTGGCCCACCCAATCATGAACTTGGCCCACCTTGAGAACTACATCTACACCCAGCCCTCCAACTGTTCGGCCGACCCGGCGGGTCCTATGGCCCACCTTACATCTTAGAGCTGGAGCCAGGCCTGCTCGTAACATGCTCATTAATGAAGCTAAATTTAGATGGAAAAAAACATTATTAAGTCTTAAGACGGCACGTTAACTTGTCCTGACACAAACCTGGCTTAGCTGAACCGGATGAATCACATATCAGACAGATGAAGATAGTTTCACTTTAATTTTTAATTTTTTTCTTTTTTTTCTGTTTTCTGCAGTGTGTTTAAGTGAAAGATGCCAGTATCTGTAGAGGTGTCTCCGCTACTGTTGTTAAAATAACCACACCTGCAACTCTACATACAGTAAATTAGGCTTTATGCGGCGCCTCATGTCTATAACGGATAGAGGCAACGTGCACAGAGCGGGAATAAAGTGAGTAGTGCTAAATGTGCTTCATTCCCGCTCCGCAAGCGAATACACATATACTTACATAATCACTTAGCCAGGTGTCAGATAACTAGCACAAAGCTTCAGAGCTCGATCCGGATTTAATTGTCCTTCGGTCCGGATCTGGACTGTAGTCCGCCAATTGAGTACAACTGCAATAGAGATTCATTTGATTATCATTTGACTTGAGATGTTATAAAATGGCAAATGTGATTGAAACTAACAGGAAATCAGCAGGAACCTTTTCTGAAGTGGTTATTTTGAATAAGCATTATTTTAATTTGTTACTCAAAAAAACTTCTCACTGTCTCAAAAAGTATTTGCACAAGCTGACAAATTTTGCACTATAACTATTGTCCTTATATTTTTACAATATCAACTGCTAGGGGCCTTTTACCCCTCTCACCAGTTTATTTTTTTATGAATTTTAATCAAAACAACTTAAGTAACTTCTTTTCATACAAATTATGTTGCTCCTCCATTATTATTTTACAGTTATAAAATACAATTGTATTTCAATCTTGATACACTTTGTGACCAGAAAATCCTAATTTGTGTCTTTAGCCCTGTTGAACCCTACTATAATGGTACTTTTGGTGACTTTTCCTCCACTATCTTTCTGAACACACACACACACACAAATCTGTTTTTATCAAATAAAAATCAATAAAACATCCACAATGCAGAAAGCGCACACACACACCCACACACACATACAGGTTTGTTTGACTCTATTAGTGATCTCTCATTGACTAATAATATGTTCTATTTTCAATCTCTACTCCTAAACCTAACCCTAACCTTCACACAAACATGTACACATCACTACATTTGAAGATCAACATCATCTGACCAATTTATGAGATTTATTTTTTTACTGATGAGGACATTTGGACCTCACAGGTGTAGATAAACTGGTCTCTGTATACACCAGACATACCATACAGGTCAAAGTCTGACCCCTGGAATAATGTTTGAAATAAATGACTGAACACAATAATTACTCTTGTCTTTTCTATGTAGCACCATCAGATTTGACTGTAACAGCATGGTGATGTTTGACCGCAAATTGGAGCATCATTGTAAAATCTGACTCTTCAACACAAGTAGTTTAGAAAAATTGCCACAATTTGACAAATAATATTATTATTTTTTTATTATTATTTTTATTTTTTAAATAATGTCTAGATATATTATCTAATGCATTACTTATGATAATATGTAGAAATTACATTTGTTACAACATTGGCTTATAGAGACCCCCGCCCCATATAGAGTTTTTTTACTTTAGTTTTCACATATCTTTAAAAAAAAGTAAAATATCACACATGTATTTTCGGGTCATTTTTGACCCGCGAACACCACGAGTGTGACTCACAAATGGACACCGTGCAAGGGTTATTTAAGGCTATAAGTCAAGCCAATTTTATGTGTTGAGCACTTTTCACAATACACTATACATTAACATACATTTATAGTGTGAGTTTTGGTATGTTTGGAATGGAATAATAATGTACTGCACACTGCCAATTAGTAAAAACAATACTGACAGTATGCAGCAACATCTATAATAATAAACCATTTAAGACACAGATAATATCAGGTTTGTAAACTAAAGCAAATTATGATTTATGCCAGTTACGTTGGCCTATTTTTTTTATACCAAACCAACAGAAGTACGTAATTTGGTATTGAACAGCATGAACAAACATGAACAAATTATTTTGATCTTTTCGTTGTTTTGTCTTGGTTTGTAAAGCTGAAGTGCATTTGTGAATCTGAGACATTCAATGCTCTGATTTTTAGAACATGCTGTAAAATTTGTCATTTCACCAAACTGAGAGCTGAACATGAATGTTGCATGACAATATTTCCCTAAAAGCTGATCTGTGTATCATCAATCAACACTATGATGTGTTCTGTCACACTAATAATTAACTTCCTCTAATAAATCTGAATAATAATGGAGTTAATACTCATAAAATCTTGTGTGTGTTTTTTTTTTTTCTGTTTATAGAAATCATGAGAGACCAAAGCCCAGACGGTAGTCGTCCAAACAGTAAGTCAATACAATTGGTGGATACAAAACAGTATATAGGAAGGAGACTGGGAAATGTTGTAATATATTTTGTAACTCAGTGGTGTCAGATCCAGTCACTTTACTAGACCTCTCTCTCTCCATCAGAAGGTATCCTAATATCAGAGTTTTGTCTCATATTCAAAACCAGTCTGCAGCTTGATATGTTAACTCTTCAGTCAGCAGGGGATATAGCAGAAGGCAGAAGGCAGAAGACAAAGTGATGGTTAAAATGAGCAGTTTATTGAATAATTGTGTCTTTCTCAATGCTCAGTCTAACTTTGTCTGAACAGCATAAGTGTACAACAAGTGTTATTATAGCAAGCAAAGACAATGAAGAATTAGTCGTCATTTTTATTTGTATAGCGTCTTTCACAACACACATCGTTTCAAAGCAGCTTTACAGAAAAGCATGCATTAACAGAAAATAAAACTAATATCTATAAAGTCTTAGAGTCATCATTGTGTAGTTTGATTAAATGTGACTGTAAATTGTGTAATTAAATTAAATAATTAAATTGTGTTTAGAAACCCTGTGTTTTTGGCACCATTCTGTGTAAATATCCCAGAAATACTCAAACCAGCCCGCCTGGCACCAACAATCATGCCACGCTCCAAATCACTGAGATCACATTTTTCCCCATTCTGATGGTTGATGTGAACATTAACTGAAGCTCCTGACCCGTATCTTGATTTTATGCACTGCAATGCTGCCACACGATTGGCTGATTAGATATTGTTCTCTGATGGATGATTGTTGGTGCCAGATGG
This sequence comes from Myxocyprinus asiaticus, assembly GCF_019703515.2. NCBI lineage: Eukaryota > Metazoa > Chordata > Actinopteri > Cypriniformes > Catostomidae > Myxocyprinus > Myxocyprinus asiaticus. The sequence continues at coordinate 786,675 of NC_059357.1, read as the reverse complement.
GCGGGTTTGAGTATTTCTGGGATTTTCACACACAACAGTCTCTAGAATTTATTCAGAATGGTGCCAAAAACAAAAAACATCCAGTGAGTGGCAGTTCTGTGGACGGAAACACCTTGTTGATGAGAGAGGTCAACAGAGAATGGCCAGACTGGTTTGAACTGATAAAGTCTACAGTAACTCAGATAACCACTCTGTACAATTGCGATGAGAAGAATATCATCTCTGAATGCTGTTCTGAGGTGCGGGATGGGGCTTTTTTTGGTGGCATGAGGGGGACCTACACAATATTGGGCAGGTGGCTTTAATGTTGTGGCTGATCGGTGTATGTCCTGTGCTCTGAGTAGCACCAAAAACTTCACTACAAATTGTAGCAACACCTCCTCCTCAACCCTTCAGAAGAGGCTCATGTTTATAACAATAACCTGGGGGAGTAGATTCATTTAAACAAATATATTCATCCGGTTTAAGACAGATTTCAGTCAAACAGAGCACATCCAAACTATGATCTGTAATCATTTCATTTACAATTAGCGCTTTGCTAGAAAGAGATCTAATGTTTAGTAGCCCTATATTTATATGATGTTTATCTTTAATTGTTTTTTGTTTTTGTTTTTTTGACCTTACATTTTTTCTAAATGATTTAGTGAGGGGTTAGTGTTTGGTAGTTCGGGGAACAGACACAGTCTCTATATGATATCTAGGTGATACAGTCTCTATGTGTTGTAGTTTATGTGACCTGTGTGACGTCTCAAAGCAGCTAGCAGATGTTTGGATTAGCCAGTTTGTCTGCGTCCTGACCTGGGCCCCAGTTAGTCAAATACTATTAAGACTATGAGCTAAATTACTACAGAGGCAAGAGGCACCTTCCCTGGAGGGATGGAGTCCGTCTCTCTTTAGTACGTCAGGCCTACCCCAAAAACTCTTCCAATTGTCTAATAATCCTATGCTATTCTCTGGACACCACTCAGACATCCAGCCGTTCAGTGATACTAATCTATTATAAACCTCATCACCATGATGAGCAGGGAGGGGGCCAGATCATATTACAGTGTCTGACATCGTTTTTGCAAGTTCACACACCTCATTAACATTATCTCTAGTGATCTCTGACTGGCGAAGCCGGACATCGTTAATGCCGACATGAATAACAATTTTAGAAAATCTACGTTTAGCATTAGCCAGCACTTGTAAATTTGATCTGATGTCAGATGCCCGAGCCCCTGAAATGCATTTAAAAATAGTGTCTGGAGTCTCTATTTCCACATTCCTTAAAATAGAGTCACCAATAACCAGGGCTCTTTCAACATGATTCTCAGTGGTTGCATCACTGAGTGGGGAGAATCTATTGGAAACCCTAACAGGAATGGGAGAGTGGTGTTGATTTGCTGAGCAAGTATGCAGCAGAGACGTCACCCAAATGCCCTGTTGCGGGGACTCTACAGATGGAACCAAAGTGTGTGTGTTGCTCACTGTACTACCTGCATCCGAAACAGTATCTACCGGCTTCTCTTTCTCACTGACCTCCACTAGCGTTCGGATGCATGTCTCTAACTCATTAACCTTCTCCGTCAGCCTGACTAATTCCTTACATTTATCACATGTAAATCCCTCACTGCTAATGGAAGAAGCTATAGTAAACATGACATGCAATGCAGGAAGCAATGAGCGGATGCCATGACTTACCGCAATTGTTTGTTGTTGTACCCGAGCAGCAAGGGTTTGAGATCGATGTGAATCCCTCATGCAATTGTTTGTTGTTATGGTTGTTCTTGATCAGCAGTGCTTTGAGATCGATGTAATAATCCATGTAACACAGAGGAGAAAACGGGTACGTGCTGTAAAATGCACGCAGTTGAATCGTGATAAGAGAATAATGCGGAAGGAAAACCGATGCACGCTGAAAAATGGCAGATATTAAAGATTAAAAGCTGAAAACAGATAGATAAGTGATGCTAAAAAAAAAGCTAGCAGACTACAGCAACAATTACTGCTTCACAACATCATCCTGTGATGTTGGAGACCTTGAAATGGAGATGACTCCTTATCTCTAACTTGAGAAGACAATACTGAAAAAATTATCTGAAGAAGAAAATAATATAGAAAAAAACGATGTAAATCAAGACCAACACAGATGTATGTTTGCTCTCTTGAAGCTGCACACACTTGTTGCCTTTTTTAAAACTCAAATCAGATCCTTAGGTCCTTCACTGATGTCAATGTGTAGAAAAGAGACATTTGTTTGTGCATGAATTTATGCTGATGATGAAATTCACATGCTCAAAATTATGGTTAACAGCACCCCCCATCACCCACTGTTCACCTCATCCCACCACATTTCAAAAAGGTTCAGCATTCACTCTTTAAATGAAAACTGAGCTTTATTTTTATTTGGTTTCAGCTTCCATGAAGTTTTGTCCGCCCACAGGGCCTTTATCAAGAAGGGCTTTAAACAACATTTAAGAAAACTTAATTACAAACACATATTAATTACAACAACATACACAAAGTCATAAGTTCATAAACAAAAAGTCAACAGAACACACCAAACATATTTCTTGATTCATTCCTCTTGGAAACAATGTATCTAAGAAGAATATAAAACATTTTTATCTAGATTTACGACACATATCAATATCACCCCCTTGACCATAAACAATAACGTGTTTAATATCAAAATAAAAGACAGCAAACAGAATGAAAACAGTCTTTAAAATGTTGTGCAACAGATTTACTTTCATCACCACAACGTATTGCAACGCAATTTGGAAATATGTGGTGTTCACATATTATAGATTTATCAGAAAGACTTTCAAGCTTGGTAAAGTTGACATGACATTTATTTGATGAAATAATATAGAACCACAGAATATATTGTCTCTTTTTGGCATAAAACCCATCTGGTAGTCTGATGAGATTGCTACTCGAACCGTCAGATCCTGCCGGAGATAGGAGGAATGGGGTGAGGAGCCTACCCCAAAAAAAGGAGAAAACAGATACTACCCCCAAAAGAGAGAAACATTCCAGGAGAGTTACGAAGTTTCATTCTGAGAAGAGAAAAGGAGATGTTATGATGAATAGACATTGGTGCGGGAATTATGCAATAACCCTGGCATGGTTGTGTGATACCTTAGTGATAGGATAAGCCGTTCTTGTGTTTCCTGATGACCCTTATGAGAAAGGAGGCATGGTTTGTGTGAAATCCTTGATTGAGGATAGCCATGCTTGCATATGAATGTTCATTGTGTGATATCTGTCAGAGGATGGACAGCATTTCGTTTGAGCCCAATGATGAGGGCAACATATTTGTACGATCTCTTTGCTGCAGATAATTAACGTATGGTATGAACCCTACAACGAGGGTGAACAGTAATTGTGTGATATTTGTCAGAGGATGGACAACGTTTCTTTTGAGCCCTGTGATGGGACGACATCGTTGTGTGATCCCTTTGCTGAAAAGAATTAATGTATGGAATAAGCCCTCCGATGAAGGCGGCTGTATGAGCGATGTGGATGACGTTTGATTATGAGCTCTCCGACGAGGTTGAACGTTAATTGTGTGATATCTATCAGAGATAGACAATGTTTCGTTTGAGTCCTGTGATGGGGAGACATTGTTGTGCAATCCTTTTGCTGAAGATAATTAACGTATGGTATGAGCCCTCTGATGAAGGCAGTTGTATGAGCGATGTGTTTGACATTTGATTATGAGCCCTCCGACGAGGGTGAACGTTAATTGTGTGATATCTGTTAGGTGATGGACAATGTTTCATTTTGCCCCATGATGGGGCGACATCGTTGTGCGATCCCTTAGCTGAAGATAATTAACATATGATTATGAGTCCTCCGACGAGAGTGACAGTTGCTTGTTCGATATCTTTGCCAGAGGATGAGCAACGTGCATAAAGCCCTACGATAAGGACGGCATTGTTGTGAAATACCCTTTGTTGAAAGGTAAACAATGTATGATTATGAGCCCTCCAACGAGTATGGATGTTATATGTGCAATATATTAACAGTGTTTGTCTATGCAGTGATGAAAAACCATGCCTGGGATTGTGGAAGCCCTGGTGAGGAGGGCGAGTATGATTATAAAATATCCTTGCCGGAGGATAAACTTGCTTGAATTTGATATTTCTGTGAAATAGAAAGTGTGGATGAGCAGTGAGTGGCCCCAGGCCACCACCAGAAACTTACAGCTGATGGAGAGTTGAGCGTTTGTGATGATTTGAAGGTTGGGTCGAATATATTTCTAGCATGATGAGGAAGGCCAGTGGCCAAGCATCAGATTGTGGATTCTGGTAGTCCTTGATGAGCAGCGATTGTGGCTGCACCCATTCTGAATAAGTGTCCTGAGAGACTAGGGGAGGAGACCGCAAGTTTGAGGGGTTAGATGTGAAATGTGAACTAGTTTGCAGATATATAACCATGGAGGTGTAGGGGCAGCAGGAGGTGGAGATTATAGATATTATTATGCTACGACCACACCCAGAGTGGTCTGTTTTGGAGTGTTTGAGAAAAAGGGGAAATGAGCGTAGGCTGGGCGAGTCTTTTCTGCATGGGTTTTAGTGGAATCTAAAAGGGGGAGGAATGAGGGGCTTAGTCCGGCAGAAGGTGCAGGCAGGGGACGGAAAGTAAGCTGGTGTAGGTACTGTAAAAAGTTCGAGGAATGAGAAAGTGGGAGACAGCAAATCCAACTCAAAAGTAAATTTATTAATAACACAAAACACGTTTGCTTAACAGCATAGCAGTAAAGATCCCAATATAAACATTCTGGGACTGCCGGCGGCCAGCACACATGACTTGTCAGCTGGGTTCTCTCACTCTCTCTGTGGAATGGGCCCTTTTTATCTCCCCCACCTCTCACTGCAAACACAGAAACAGTAATTACCAGCAATTCATTTCAGGTGAAATTCCTTATGGCTTCCTCTCCCCCAGATGGGTGAACTGTCTGGTCTGCCCCCCAGTCCCCCCCCGGAGAGGAAGTCCACATCAGCCATCTGCGCCCCCAGTCTGTGGACCACCTCGAACTTAAACGGCTGGAGTGCCAGATACCAGTGGGTGATCAGGGCGTTGGCATCCTTCATGCGGTGGAGCTATTGGAGCGGAGCATGGTCCGAACAAAGGGTGAATGCTCATCCCAATAAATAGTAGCGGAGAGAAAGGACTGCCCATTTTATGGCCAAGCAATCCTTCTCTATGATGTTGTACTTTGGTTCTCTCATAGAGAGTTTCCGACTAATGTACAGCACCGGGCACTACTCCCCCTCCACCACCTGGGACAGTATAGCACCCAGCCTCCTGTCCAATGCATCCAACCTGAAAAACTAAAGGGAGAGTGAAGTCAGGGGAATGCAGAAGCGGCCCGCCACAAAGTGCAGCTTTTACCTGCGTGAAAGCTTGTTGGCATGGCTCCGTCCACTGGACCGGGTCTGGAGCTCCCTTTTTAGTGCGATCAGTCAGCGGGCTGGTGACATCCAAATAATTAGGCACAAACCTTCATTAATAGCCATCCCCAGGAACTGTTTCACCTACTTTTTGGTCTTGGGTCTCAAGCAGGTTGCAATTTCTGGATTTTTATCAATTTTGGGCCACACCTGCCCATGACCCAAGTGGAACACTAGATACCATACCTCCACCTGCCCAATTGCGCACTTCTTTGGGTTTGCTGTGAGCCCCGCTCTTCAGAGTGACCTCAGAAAGGCCCCCAGATGTTGCATGTGCCGCTGCCAATCATTACTGTAAATAATGATTTCATCCAAATAGACAGCGGCATACGATGTGTGCAGTCTGAGGACTCTGTCCATAAGATACTGAAACGTAGCTGGGGCCCCAAACAAACTGAATGGATGGGTCACAAATTGGTGTAACCCAAACTGTGTAGAGAAGGCTGTTTTCTCATGGGACATCAGCGCTAAGGGGATCTGCCAATATCCCTTTGTTAAATCCAGTGTTGAATAAAAGTGAGCCGTGCCCAAACGACGAGCAGTTCATCAACACAAGGCATTGGATAAGCATCAAATTTTGACACCGCGTTAACTTTCCTATAATCCACACAGAACCGGACCGAGCCATCACTCTTAGGCACCAGAACCACCGGGCAGGCCCAATCACTGTGGGATTCTTCTATTACCTCCATATTGAGCATGGCCTTTAATTTTTCCCATACTACCTATTTCTTGTGTTCAGGTAACTGGTATGGATGACTACGTACCACTACCCCTAGGGCTGTTTTGATATGGTGTTTTATAAGATTAGTGCGGCCAGGGAGAGGCGAGAACATGTCAGAGAAATTCTTTTGCAATCTGGCAACCTCTGTATGTTGTGACGGTGAGAGGTGGTCTCCACAAGGGACCGTGGTGAACTTATTGGCTTTTAGATTCACCTCCAGTCTAAGCTCCTCCCTCTTGGAACTACTATCACAAAGAATACGGGGGGGCCCCTCTTTCCATGATTTCAGTAGGTTGAGGTGGTAAATCTGACATGCCCTGTCCCTATCCGTACGCACTACCTCATAGTCGACTTCCCCAACTCGCTGTGTGACCTCAAAGGGCCCTTGCCACTTCATGAGTAATTTTGAGCTCGTTGTGGGCAGCAATACAAGTACTTTATCTCCCAGTGCAAACTCCCATAGCCGAGCTCCTTTGTTATACAGCCGGGACTGACATTCTTGCACCTGTTGCAAATTCTCCTGTGATAGTCACCCCACTGTGTGAAGTTTCGCTCTGAGGTCAAGAATATATAGAATTTAATTTTTGCTCTGTGAAGGTCCCTCCTCCCAGTTTTCCTTCATGACGTCTAACACGGCACAGGGCTTATGCCCATATAACAATTCAAATGGGGAAAACCCTGTGGAGGCTTGCGGGACCTCTTGCACTGCAAATAACAGGGGTTCGATCCACTTATCCCAGTTCCAAGCATCTTCGTGCACAAACTTACGAATAATATTTTTTAAGGTCTTATTAAATCGTTTGACCAAGCCATCCATTTGTGGATGGAACATGCTTGTCCGAATCAATTTAATACCCAATAATTCATACAGCTTGTGTAGTGTATGTGACATGAAAGTAGTGCCCTGATCAGTGAGGATTTCCTTCAGAATCCCCACTCGGGAGATTATTCTGAAGAGTGCCTCCGCAACACTACATGCTGAGATGCTGTGCACTGCTTCTGGATATCACATTGCGTTATCCACTAGGACTAACAAAAAGCAGTGCCCGTGTGCTGTCCATTCTAGTGACCCAATGAGGTCCATAGCAATTCGTTCAAAAGGAAACTCGGTCAACGGAATGGGGCGCAATGGCACTTTTGGAGCAGCCGGCGGATTCACCAGCTGACATTCACGGCATGCCACACACCACCAGTTGACATCCCCGTGAATGCCCGGCCAATAGAAATGGGCCATGAGACGGCTTAGTATTTTCCCGTCCCAAGTGACCTGCCATCGGATTATAATGAGCAGCCTGGAATAACTTTTTCCGACAGCTCTCCGGTATCAACAACTGGGTTGTATTCTCTTCTGTGCGAGTGTCCTGTGTCACTCCGTACAACCGATCTTTTATAATTAAAAATATGGATATGTGAGTGCGATGTCTTGCTGAAGACTTTGACCATCAATCACTATCACTTGGTCAAATGCTCGCCTCAGTGTTTCGTCTCGCAACTGCTCTAGATGGAAATCCTCTGCCAACACACACGACTTGTCAGCTGGGTTCTCTCCCTCTCTCTGTGAACTGGGCCCTTTTTATCTCCCCGTCTCTCACTGCAAACACAGAAACAGTAATTACCAGCAATTCATCTCAGGTGAAACTCCTTACCGCTTCCACTCCCACCAGATGGGCACTCGACCACGACCTTGCCTCCACAGGGACATAGTAGATGAACTCCTGAAATGAGATAAAGAGTCAGTGATTGAATTGAAAAACCCAGGAATGTGCTCTGCTGAGAGAATGAAGTGCAGTTGATTCTCTGCCATGTCAAGCATCTCAGTAGGGGTATAAAGAGCCTGGAGAAGGACCGCCTTCTAGATGATTGCAACTGAAGTGGTATTGTTGCAGAAACGAAGACACGTTTGTATGCCCAGAGGAGAACCCATAATACGCTGGTGATGATGATGGGGTAAATTTTGAAGATACGAATGGAGGGGAGTGGAGTGCGAGATTTAGGAATTAGTCTGGCCATTTTCCTTAGAACCGTGTTCCTATAAATTAGCCTCCGAGACTTTCAGAGGATGTGCATCCGTGAAAAAAGACATGCCATCTGAGGTTTCAGGGTTTTTTCACTGGAAAGGGGATGCCCAGCTTGTAAGAAAATTTGTTTAAATGTCCAGGGTGGAGCTATGAGTGGCATGGGAATAGACAAGCAGAGAAACGGAGTGGGTGCATACAGACGGGAGCTTAAAATATTGGAAGGATCCAGCATAGCCTTCTGACTGAGAATTAAATATGCGGAATACTTCTACACTGTGAGCTGGACAGGAAGTTAAAATTTGCCAGATGATGCCGAAATGGGCCAGTCAGCGGGGTGACATGACTTTTAGAAGCATCTTTATGTTTGCTTTGGTGAGGAAGATGCCGTGCCCAGCCTTAGATAGGGTTGAAGTGTGTAGATGTGAAAGATGTGATGTTTGAAGCCAAAGCTCCTGATAACGGCAGTAAAACCAGCAACACATCGCATAGTCCAAGGTATGTAAAGCTAGCATCGACTGGATATCATCAAGGCTATACACTTGATCTGATTCTGATCTAAAATTTGACAGACAAATAAATTCAGTGGTCAAAGGAAGCTTTTTTCAACTTAGAAATATTGCTAAATTATTTTTATTTTTTTTACTTTTAATGATTTGGAAACCGTGATACATGCTTTTATTTCTTCAAGACTGGACTATTGTAATGCACTTTATTTCGGTGTTACTCAGTGTTCTCTCTCATACCTTCAGCTGGTGCAAAACACTGCTGCCAGGCTTCTGACCGGTACCAGAAAATATGATTCTATTTCTCCTGTGTTAGCCTCACTCCACTGGCTTCCTGTTTTATACAGGATACAGTTCAAAGTATTACTGTTTGTTTACAAGGCCTTGCATGATCTGGAATCTTACACGCCGCTAACGCAGTATGCATGCACCCGGCGTAAGATCTTTAAACCATCATTTAAATGCATTTGATGAATATGATTGAGAACTTAGTGTATTTCTGATGGGGACCAGCTGCTGCCTTGATGCGATGATTTTGACGGACTTGGCGAGGTTTACGCGCCTTCCAGCACTGCGTCGTGCATTCTGGTTGTAGTACATGAGGTGGCTCGACGGAGGGAGATCTCCTACGTGACTGAGATCTGGATGAAGATCCAGATTTGCTGATCGTTTACTCCTCGTGTTGAGTTGAAGCAGCGGCATCGTTGGGGAGGGAAGGCGGGTTTCCCGAGATGTTATGTGAGCTGGTTCACCTGTGGCCTGGAGAGATCGGAGTTGACGGAGATGCCTGTTTAACATTTCTATTATCATTCCAAGAGGGCCACAATTCTACTGAGACTACGGAAATTGCAGACATGCACTGCGGCGAACTGGGTTGCGGATCTGACTCGACGTCAGATGTAGTAAGCTATAGAATGTAGTGCCGTGTTAGCACACTGAAACACAAAGTGGTTAATTGAGAGCAGGCTTTTAAAGCAATGACTGATGTATGATTGGTTAGGAGCAAACTAGATAATGGTGTGATGATGTACAGCTGCGAGTCTCCCGCTAGAACTATGCTTACACTTACATTTCTCATTTCCCTGGAAGTTTCTCCTATATAAAGTAATCTCAGGGGCAACAAATAGCATACAGTTACCAGCCACTTTAATAGGTACACCTGTACATCCACTTATTCATGTGATTATCTAATCAGCCAATCGTTTGGCAGCAGTGTAATGTATAAAATCATGCAGATATGGATCAGGAGCTTCAGTTAATATTCACATCAACCATCAGAATGAGGAAAAATGTGATCTCAGTGATTTGGAGTGTGGCATTTGGTGTCAGATATGCTGGTTTGAGTATTTCTGTAACTGCTGATCTCCTGGGATTTTCACACACAATAGTCTCTAGAATTTACTCAGAATGGTGCCAAAAATAAAAACATCCAGTGAGGGGGCAGTTCTGTAGACGAAAACACCTTGATGAAGAGAGAGGTCAACAGAGAATGGCATAGCCGCGGGAACGATTTTTGAACAGGAGGTGCTGAAGGGGGAGGGGGGTGGATTAATAATTGAAAGCAGCATTAATTCTTCTATTTAAAATTGCACTATAACACCCTATAGCACTATTAAACCGCTATAAAACTGACAAAAAAGTGTGTTAAATATACACACCATTTAGTCACACATTTCAAAACATGTATAACATTTATTGAAACATTTCTACAAATATCAGATTTATAGTTATGGTCATAAGATATATAATTGGCTATATGAAAACTGTCCTTGTGAAAACCTTAACTCCCGAAATAATAGCACATAAAGATTACTTATATTAAAGTGTAACAGGGTTCAATGGAAAGGAGGAGGCGGGAACCGGACAAAGCATCAAAGTAATGTTTTAATGAGCTCAAACACAAAAACACACAAACATGAATGCATACAGGGCAGCTGCTTGTAGCTCTCTCCCGAACTGCCACATCTCGTTGCACTTATCCCTCTCCTCGGCTGATTAGCCCAATGGGGGGCTGGGTGTGCGTAGTCACGGCCCGGCCCTGCCCTCCTCCTTGTCACACTCCTCCCTCCTTTGCCTCAGGCCGGGGAATCCCCGGCATGATATACCGCCTGCTGGCAGGCCTTCCCCACCTTCCGCGACCTGGGAGGGAGACAAGGGGAGGGAAACACAAGACACGCCATCGCCTGGTCCTTGATCGCTCCTCCACCCTCTGGCGGACAACAGCCGCTCCTCCCCAGGCGGACCGGAGCCAGTCCTCCGACCCCTGACAGACAGAACGCCACTCCACATTTCGGCGGCTGGTAGGGAACTCCTCCGCCCCTGGCAGCGGCTCTACCACTCCAGGCGGTCGGCAGTGAGCCCCTCCTCGCCTCACGGACAGCGGGCGTTCTTCCGATCCTGCCGCGTTTTGGCGGTCGGTAGGGAACTCCTCCACCCCTGGCAGCGGCCCCACTGCTCCAGGCGGCCGACAGTGAGCCCCCCTCCCCTCATGGATGGTGGCCGTTCCTCCGTGTCCAGGCGGCCGGTAGCAGCTCCTCCATCCCCCGGCGGATGGCCACGGCTGCTCCTTTGGGGTGGATGGTAGTGGCGAGGACTCTACGACGGCGCATCCCTCCTCCTTCCTGGGTTTTGGCACCAATGTAACAGAGTTCAATGGAAAGGAGGAGGCAGGAACCAGACGAAGCATCAAAGTAATGTTTTAATAAACTCAAACACAAAAACACACAAATATAAATGCATACAGGGCAGCTGCCTGTAGCTCTCTCCCGACCTGCCACATCTCGTTGCACTTATCCCTCTCCTCGGCTGATTAGCCCGTAGTCACGGCCCGGCCCCGCCCTCCTCCTTGTCACATAAAGTATTAACTAGTATGAGTATTATCTTTTTAGAACTTAGGATGTTTTGATCATTTTAGGAACTGTAACTCAATTCCATGTTTTAGACAGTTGCAAAGCAGCACGTATTTAGGACAACAGCATTCACAACGCATTCTGGTTGGCATGGAACTTTGTTCAAGTTCACCTGGCTATTTGCTGCATTGTTTGTGCAGATGTAAGTTGGAATATTACTTTTTAGTTGTAGATATAGCTGATTGATCTCTCATAGCCTATGCGAATGAGAGAGGTAATTAACCCGTTAAAACAGATCAGTTTACCGGCACGACATCGGTGAACAGCTCAACTCACAAGCGTGGAAATCCCTATGTCTAGATTATTTTAATACATTCTTTCTTGATTATTCTTCTTGAAAACATTGTTAGTGCACTGTTAATGTCTTGCAATAATATGTTTTCAGTTCACATTTTCATAAAGAGTAAGTTTTAATTAAAATAGTTTAATTACCAAAATAATCTTCTTTTTCTTGTCATCCTTGTTATTGTTGATGAAATAAAAATACCCCTTAATATTTTTGTCATACTTTCCTTAACAAGATTAACACAGAATAGGATGGTTTTCAAATAGCATTAGTCATTAATTTTTAATGCATTCAGTATTTTGACCACACTTAACAGGGTGTGCTGCAACGCCGACAGGGGGTGCTGCAGCACACCCAGCACTCCTACTTCCCGCGGCTATGGAGAATGGCCAGACTGGTTCGAACTGACAAAGTCTACAGTAACTCAGATAACAACTCTGTACAATTGTGGTGAGAAGAATATAATCTCAGAATGCACAACATGTCGGATGGGCTACAGCAGCAGAAGACCACGTTGGGTTCCACTTCTGTCAGCCAAGAACAGAAACCTGAGGCTGCAGTGGGTCTACCATCTGTGTACCTCAGCAGGAATCCAGATTCATCAGACCAGGCGATGTTTTTCCAATCGTCTACTGTCCAGTTTTGGTGAGCCTGTGCCCACTACACTCTCAGTTTCCTGTTCCAAGTTGACAGTAGTGGTACCCGGAGAGGTCTTCTGCTGCTGTAGCCCCTCCGCCTCAATGTTCCATGTGTTGTACTTTCAGAAATGCTTTTCTGCATAGTACTGTTGTAACAAGTGTTTGTTTGGGTTACTGTCACCTTCCTGTCAGCTTGACCTCTCTCATCAACAAGCCGTTTTCGCCCACAGAACTGCCGCTCACTGGATGCTTTTTGTTTTTGGCACCATTCTGAGTAAATTCTAGTGACTCTTGTGTGTGAAAATCCCAGGAGATCAGCAGGTACAGAAATACTCAAACCAGCCAATCTGGCACCAACAATCATGCCACAGTCCAAATCACTGAGATCACATTTTTCCCCATTCTGATGGTTGATGTGAACATTAACTGAAGCTCCTGACCCGTATCTGCATGATTTTATACATTACACTGCTGCCACACAATTGGTTGATTAGATAATCGCATGAATAAGTAGATGTACAGGTGTATCTAATAAAGTGGCCGGTGAGTGTAGATGATATTGCATGAATTAAAAGTAATGGTACTTCTGATACATATGTTTTTACCAGTTCTGGGTGTGAAAGTGTTTCAACCTCTTTGTGTACAGTAATTTCTACACTTGGAGTTATCAGGTGGAATCACTATATATTGTGGTCAAATGGTTTCAGACTTACATCTGCTCTGACAAGAATATTCTTCAAATTTTTGCTCTATGAAATGACAGTCGTAGAGACCCTGAATCTTTCAGCCAAGACGGGATCTGATTTTAGAGTATGCCACTGTTCATGTATAATACTGTGACGTTCTTGGCTTGGGAGTATAAGTGGTAATATTATGAACTGGAGGATTCTATAGAAATTCTAGTTGATCTTGAGGTGTTAAGCAACTGTTCTCTATGAACATCTTTTAGTTTCTTTTAAGCTCTATCTAGCCAGCTATTATTATAGCCCTTTTCACTAAAAGTATGCACATTTCATTTTTAAATTTTAAATCTTTCTTACTGTACCTCAAAACTGGTTTTGTCCTGTAAATCCTTACACAGAGATTCACAGCTTCTACTGTCACATCAGGAGGATGGTAGTCATGTATGATTTTGTGCCTGTAACTAATTTATAATTGGTTAAACTGATGATGTTACAACTTACCCCATCATACACTATGGCCAAACGTTTGTTGACACCATATGTGCTTGATGAACATTTGATTTCCAAACCTTTGGCATCAATTTACCCCTTTGCTGTAATAAAAGCTTCCACTCTTTTGGGAAGGCTTTCCACTATACTGTATGTAGTAACGTGGCTGCAGGGATTTGCTCTCATTCAGACACAAGGCTATCAGTGAGGTCAGGAACTGATGTTGGTTGATGGGGCCTGACCTATAGTTGCTATTCCAGTTCACCCCAAAAGTGATCAGTGATCATGTCTGGGATTTGTGCAGGCCAGTCCATTTCTTTCACGCCAGACACAGTAAACCATTTCTTTATGGACCTCACTTTGTTCACAGGGGCATTGTCATGCTGGAACAGAAAAGGGCTATCCCCAAACAGTTGCCACAAATTTGGAAGCACACAAAGCCCAAACCATTACATAAAGAAACATTAAGATTTTTCTTTACTGGATTTATTGGAGTAACCAAATTAGAAGGGGGTGTCCACAAACTTTTGGCCATATATTTTAAAATACTCCCTGGTCTAACCCAGTGGATGTACCAATTTTGTCAATTTTGTAGTTGAGACTGGTAAAAAAGACTTATTATTTGTGTGATATTTTCATATTGTTGATTTTATTGGTAAGTTGCATGTGAAATCTGATGGTAACCAGACTATCAGCATGTTGATTATCTGATGCAGAACACTGTTGTTTGACATTCTACAACTGTCATGTGACAGCATGTGTTTGTGTTTATTTTGTTTCTTCCAGTGAGTGATTTGAAGATTGTTCTGCTGGGGAAGAATGTTGCAGATAACAGTCGAGTGGGAAACTTCATCTTGGATGAAGACATGTTTGGAAAGATAAAACACCCTCTTGATGTAGAGGAGTACAGTAGAAGAGTGGAGGGGAGAAACATCACAATTATCAACAACACTGACTTCCTCAATCTAACACTCTCAGCATATGAGTTCATACAGAAAGGGTCAGCGTTGTCTTCTCTAAAACCTCATGTGATCATACTGGTACTGCAACATAATGATTTTAGTAAGAAGGATAAAGAGAGACTATCTTCTGTGTTGAACTTCTTTAATGAGCAGATGAAGAATTGCACAATGGTGTTGACTACTGACAAAGAGACACACGATGAAACATGATGAAAGCCATAAAGAGATTAAAGACGAAACTCCTTTTTGGAAACATAGCAGTAAGTACAGTACCCACAATTAAATAAACAACTGTGTTTCATGTCAACTAAAAGAGGAAACCTTAATACCAAGGGAATTTAGCAAAGATTTGACTATTCAGCATTACTTTTAGCCTTCGTTCATTATACTGAATGATCCAAGAATGCATTTGTATGCTCAGCCATGGGCCTGGGTAGCTCAGTGGTAAAATACACTGGCTACCAACCCTGGAGTTCACTAGTTCAAATCCCAGGGTGTGCTGAGTGACTCCAGTCAGGTCTCCAAAGCAACCAAATTGGCCTGGTTGCTAGGGTGGGTAGAGTCACATGGGGTAACCTCCTCGTGGTCGCTATAATGTGGTTCGTTCTCGGTGGGGCACGTGGTGAGTTGAGCGCGGATGCCGCAGTGGATGGTGTGAAGCCTCCACACGCGCTATATCTCCGTGGCAACATGCTCAACAAGCCATGTGATAAGATGTGCTGGTTGATGGTCTCAGACATGGAGGCAACTGGGATTCATCCTTTGCCACCTGGATTGAGGCAAATCACTACATGACCACGAGGACTTAAAAACACACTGGGAATTGAAAAAAAAAAAAAAAAGGAAATATTTCCACATTGATATTGAAAATAACACTACCTATCATTGTCCATTATCATGTGCAACAAGTACATATCTGTGAACAGGGCTTCATGCACCTTCTTCTGAATCACTTGGTGCCCTAGACAAGAAAATACATCAACAAAGAGAAAAATAACACTTTTTATCAACTTAGTAATGGACTCTCTTCACATATCTGGTTTTGGCACGCAAAGGTAAAAGAAATAAATAAAAAAAAGCAGAGCGATTATGACAGTCAGTATAGAAAAGATGCCAAATTTACTGTCACTCCCTCTGCAGCTGTATTAAACCACCAGCTGTTTTTGTTTTGTTTACTAGGGAAATCCAATACAAGTATAATGTTTTACATTTACACAAAATAATTTATAAATTGCAAATATAAAAAGTTAGCTAGATTTATGCTGCTAAATAAGGCGGAAACACACCACAAGTCTATGAAAAGTGTCCATACTCAAATATGAGTTGTTGTTGTTTTTTTTATGAGTGTGCACAAGGTTACCTGATTACATTTGATAGCCAGTGATCAGCATGCATTTTCACTTTTTTTTACGGATCGACTTGACTCTGCTCGCTTTACTTTTCTGAGCTTGATTTTCCACTGCAGTTTAGTGCAGCCTCAACGTGGGTGGGATTTTAGGCTAATCGTCATAGTTGCGTCACCCCATCCAGCTCTTGTTGGATCCTCTCCTCGGCTGCTAACGAGAGGAACGTCTGCACCTCATTTTTTGACCACGGCGTGGTTTTGCGCACAGCCATTTCTTTTTACAATTCGAAAGTCGTGTGAACAAATGATACTGCTATCGCTGTTGCTAACTTTAAAACTAGCGGGTTGATGTCCCTTGTTGCAAATCCAGTGACGCTGGTAGTGACGATTCTCTCTGACCAATCAGTGATCTGCAGGGTTTTGATGTCACATTTAGTATCAGCTCGGCTCGCTTGGAACCTCGACCGAGGTGGTAATAAAAAAAGTATCAGGTACTATCCACAGTGGAAAACCCCCAAAAAGTGAGCAGAGTCAAGCAGTGGAAAAGCCCCACTATTTTACATTTGGCAGACATTTTTATCCAAAGCAACTTACAGTGCACTTATTACAGGGACAATCCCCCTGGAGCAACCTGGAGTTAAGAGCTCAAGGACACAATGGTGGTGGCTGTGGGGATTGAACCAGCAACCTTCTGCTTACCCGTTCAGTGCTTTAGTCCACTACACCACCACCACTCCATATTATTAATGCAACAGCTTTGACATTTTGATAATAACTCATTTTGTGTTCCTATGACTTAATTTATTCTGTAAAACACAAACATAGATTTTTAATAGAGATATGATGTAATTATATCCAAACAATGCAAGTCAATGGATTCCAAACATTTTTGAACTCCAAAAAAGACATAAAGATAGCATAAAAGTAAATGTTAAGGATAATCATTTTGGTCTGTTTCTCACACAAAACTAGTTGTATCGCTTCAGAAAACATGAATTAAACCACTGGAGTCCTACGGATTACTTGTATGCTTCCTTTATTTGCTTTTTGGAGCCTGAAAGTTTGGTCGCCATTGACTTGCACTGTATGGATATGAAGTATACACATTATATCTCCATCAAAATATCTTTGTTTGTGCTCCGCAGAAGAATGAAAGTCATAAGTTTAAGACAGCATAATGCTGAGTAAATGATGAGAGTACTATACTACAGCTGTAGCAAATAAACTGACAAATTTACATTCTGTCATGACCTGAACATCACAGACAATTTTAAGAAATTAAAAAATATTTTTGTGGTCATATTAGGCCATGAGTATACAAAATTGATTGGTCAGATGCCTTTGGGCTTTGTGAATTTGCAGTCAGAGTTCATGGGATGTATCTAATACAGAAGAATTGTTATATGTTACCCAGTCTAGGGTTGGGGTGTAATATGAAATGTGTAAATTTCTATCCCAACCGTAAGACCAAAAAGAACATTGAAAATCAAAATCACAGAACTGTAAGTTTATTAAATAAGAAAAAGTGGAGAAAATTTCAGAATGACCAAAGGCTAAATTAATAAACATAACTGCTTAATAAATAAAAAGCTTCAAAGTAAGTTACCTAATGCATGAACAAAGAAAACACAGGTGCCTTACCTGACTTCCTAACCGTAAACAAATACAAACTTAGGACAAACAAAAATGGCTGGTCACTCTTACACTCCAAACTCAATAAACTTATGAATCATAACTCAAAGCAAAGCCAAAGAACAAACAATCAGGGATGAATGAATAACAAAACACAGTTTGGTCTGGATTCAAATCACACTGACATTGCTCTCATGTTCATCTGCACCTACTGAAAGAGAGAGCGAGAGAGAAAAAGAAAGAGAGAGGGAGAGCAGAACATACACAGAACACCCAACTCTGCACCATATCAATAATACAAAATCCTATAGGGACGTAACAAATGTCATGAATGAATGTGACGGATCATGTGACAGAGCAGCAGTGTTCTCGTTTGCTTAGCTCCAATCTGTGGTCTGTTCTGTTTCAGTGATTTTACAAAAGATGGTGCGTACAATTTTACCCCTGTTCCTGATGTACATCCACTGATATTAGACTGCAATTCTGTTTAATTATAAAGAAAAAAAACTTTGCATTACGCAGGAATCGAACCCAGAATCCAAATGCACACCTTAGGATGGCATCATGCAACACCAGTTATTTGAAGCTGTTGTCAGCATGGCTGTTAGAGTGGCTAAACAGGCTAGAGGAGATTACAGGATAAATCCTTGCAGAGCATGTTTTAATCCATTCAACTAATGTGTTTATTTTTGTTGACTCTTTATATCTTTTTAGGGTCAATCTTACACAGGCATGAAAAACAAAAACTGAACCTGGTGCTGTGTGGAGGAGATGCGGTGCTGAAGGTCTCCATATCTAAACTTATAAGAGGGAAAAAGATTTCTAAATCAACACCAGACCTAAGTGAAAAGCCACAAAAGTTCAGCTTAGAGTGTGAGAAGAAGGAAGTGGAGGTGTGTGGACATCTGATCACTCTGGTGTATCTTCCAGCTCTGTTCAACTCTCAGATCTCAGAGGAGGAAGTGATGCGTCAATCTCTCCAGTGTGTGTCTCTCTGTCAGCCTGGAGTTCATGTTTTCCTCCTCATTATTCCCATTGGTCCACTCACTGATGAAAACAGAGCAGAAATTGAAAAGATCCAGAAGATATTTAACTCTAGAGATCACTTTATGGTGCTTTTCACTTCTGAAATGACTGTTAAAGAACCTGTGATAGATTTTGCTAAAGCAATCATGAACTCTCAGAGTCTCTGTGGAGTTCGGTACAGAGTGATGGGGTTAAAAGAACAAGAAAAATCCAAACAGATCCCAGAGCTGCTGGATTATATAGAGAACATGAAGACTGAACCCTATACACTTCAGATGTATGTGAGAGCTCAAGAGAAACGAGTCAGACAAGAAACAGAGGAGAAATATAAAGAAGAACTGAAGAGAATGGAGAATACAATCAAAGAACTACAAGAGAAGAATCGGCAGAAGGGTAAGTGGGTTTTACATTTAAAATAAAGCATCTTAACAAGCATTATGGCTTTGTTCACTCTGCATATAAATCTGACTCTTTTTTTTTTTTAATCTTAAGGACTGACTGTTCATACTGTAATTTTGTAAGTGCACTGATTCTTGAGATACGGGACAAAACAAGCTGAAAAACTGAAAAAAGAGTTACTGTCTTAAGGATTTATTTTAAATGAATCTATTCAACATGTTCAGAGGTACTCACCTTTGTTGGCCACAATCCCCTGCTTGCTGGAAGTCACAGGGTTGTTCACCAGAAAAGGATGGTGAGCTCCCTCTAGCCAGTGTCTCCACTCCTCAAAAGCTGTTTTCATGGCCAAGAGTTCTTGATTGCCAACATCGTAGTTCCCAATCTGTCACTCACTCGACGTTGTGTCGATGTAGTGACACTAGGAGTCACTCTTGGGAGCCCAAAACACCTCTGGTCTTTGATAAAAGGCCAATGAAAATTGGCGTGTGGTATTTGCATGCTACTCCCCCGGACATACGGGTATAAAATGAGCTGGTATGCAACCACTCATTCAGATTTTCTCTTCGGAGCCGAACGGTCATGCTCATTGAGCTGAATTCTCACTGTTCATTCACCTCTGCTGGATCTGACGGCGCATTTCAGCGGCTTCTCCCTCCTCTGCACTGGTGCACTGCAGAGAATGCCCCTGGGCGCTTCGGCAGAAAAAAGAGAGTATATTTTCTGAAAGAGTATATTTCTCTAAAAGAGTATATTTCTCTTAAAGAGCTACACACACAGAACGTCTTTTTAAAGACGCGTCTCTTTAAAGATGCCTTTCCGATTGTGTGTTATTCCTGGTTGCGGTCATTACCTCTCAACTTCAGACGGTCATGATCGCTGTCTTTCGTGGTAGCATTCGTGGATGGTTCATATTCTCACTGCGAGAACATGACCATGGCAACATTGCGGTCGCGGCTTGCTTTCGTCAAGGGAAGTGGGCATTCGCATTCTCAACTATCTAGACGATTGGCTAATCCTAGCTCATTCTCGGGACATGTTGTGTGCACACAGGGACTTGGTGCTCTCACACCTCAGCCGACTAGGGCTTCGGGTCAACTGGGAAAAGAGCAAGCTCCTCCCGGTTCAGAGCATCTCTTTCCTTGGTTTGGAGTTGGACTCAGTCTCTTTGATAGCGCGCCTCATGAACGAGCGTGCACAGTCGGTGCTGGCCTGTTTGAAGGCGTTCAAACAGAAAACAGCGGTTCCACTGAAACTCTTTCAGAGGCTCCTGGGGCATATGGCATCCTCAGCGGTGGCCACCCTGCTCGGGTGAGACCGCTTCAGCACTGGCTTCAGACTCGAGTCCCGAGATGGGCATGGCACCGCGGGACACATCGCATGGTCATCACGCCGGTCTGTCAACATCTTTTCAGCCTTGGACGGACCTCTCATTTCTATGGGCAGGTGTTCCCCTAGAGCAGGTCTCCAGGCACGTCGTGGTCATGACAGACGCCTCAAAAATGGGCTGGGGTGCTGTTTGCAATGGGCAGGCAGCCGCAGGCTTGTGGACGGGCCCACGACTGCATTGGCACGTCAACTACCTCGAGTTGTTGGCAATTCTGCTCGCCCTGCGGAGGTTTCAGCCGTTGATCCAGGACAAGCACGTGTTAGTTCGGACAGACAACACGGCACCGGTAGCATATGTCAACCACCAAGGTGGTCTGCACTCTCGTTGTATGTCACAACTCGCCCGCCGTCTCCTCCTCTGGAGTCAGCAGCACTTAAAGTCACTGCGAGCCACTCACATCCCCGGCGACCTCAACACTACAGCGGACACGCTGTCATGGCAGGTTACCCTCAGGGGAGAGTGGAGACTCCACCCTCAGGTGGTCCAGCTGATTTGGAGTCAATTTGGACAGGCACAGGTGGACCTGTTCGCCTCCCAAGAATCCTCCCACTGCTTTGGTACGCCCTGACCGAGGCACCCCTCGGCATAGATGCGCTGGCACACAGCTGGCCTCCTGGCCTACGCAAATATGCGTTTCCCCCAGTGAGCCTACATTGCTGCTATAGCAGCACACCACAACACAGTGGACGGTAAGTCCTTAGGGAAGCACGACCTGATCATCAGGTTCCTGAGAGGCACCAGGAGGCTGAATCCCTCCAGACCATGCCTCGTTCCCTCATGGGATCTCTCTGTAGTTCTTCAGGGTCAACAGAGAGACCCCTTTGAGCCTTTGCAGTCAGCTGAGCTTAAGGCACTCTCTTTGAAGACTGCCCTCCTGACTGCGCTCACTTCCATCAAGAGGGTAGGAGACCTGCAAGCGTTCTCTGTCAGCAAAACATGCCTGGAGTTCGGTCCGGGCTACTCTCAAGTGATCCTGAGACCCTGACCGGGCTATATGCCCAAGGTTCCCACGACCCCTTTTAGGGACCAGGTGGTGAACCTGCGAGTGCTGCCCCAGGAGGAGGCAGACCCAGCCCTGTCATTGCTGTGTCCGGTGTGTGCTTTACACATCAATCCATTATTTGGATTGCACGCAGAGCTTTAGTACCTCTGAGCAGCTCTTTGTCTGCTTTGGTGCACAGTGGAAAGGAAGCGCTGTCTCCAAGCAGAGCATTGCCCACTGGCTCAGTGATGCCATAGCTATGGACGTGCCGCCCCCTACGAGCCCATTCTACCAGGGGTGTAGCGGCCTCCTGGGCCCTGGCCAGGGGTGCCTCTCTAACAGACATTTGCAGAGCAGCAGGCTGGGCAACACCCAACAGCTTTGCAAGGTTCTACAACCTCTGGATGGAACCGGTTTCCTCCCAGGTAGTGGCACGCAATACAAGCGGATAAGCCCAGGATAGCCAGCTGGGTGTATCGCTTGCATATAGCGCCTTTCACCTTCTCTGAGCTGAAGACATGCACCATTAATTCCCAGCAGTGGGAATTGACTTCCTCCGAACCCTGTGGCAGTCGAGTTTTCGGAGAGACTCACTGCCGGCCCAGTACACGTGCTAACTAAGAGCCCTGTTCCGGGGTAGGTGCTCCGCATGTGGCGGTTCCCTGTAAGGTAACCCCATGTGATGTATATCTTCCACTAATTTGTTTCCCTGTTGGCAAACTGCATCTTCCTTGGGCAGAGCCCCCTCTGCCACAGTCTCCATGTTTGTAGCAACTCCTCCCCCGTTGGGTAGGATCTACCATGAGACTCTCCACATGGTCGGCTAGATCATGTGACATATTTTTTTCACTTAAATATCCCCCCCTCACTTTGGGCGTGGTGTGGTCTCCGC
This sequence comes from Myxocyprinus asiaticus, assembly GCF_019703515.2. Classification (NCBI taxonomy): domain Eukaryota; kingdom Metazoa; phylum Chordata; class Actinopteri; order Cypriniformes; family Catostomidae; genus Myxocyprinus; species Myxocyprinus asiaticus. Next base: position 764,356 of record NC_059357.1, on the reverse strand, counting down.
GGTGTCCTCCCCTTGGGAAGACGAGAATATAAGGATGTCATCGATGTAGACTAGAACCCACTTGCCAATAATGTCATTCATGAAGGCTTGGAAGACAGAAGGACTATTGGAAAGTCCGAAAGGCATCACCTGATATTCATAGTGGCCAGTGTGTGTAGAGAAGGCCGTTTTCCATTCATCCCCCTCCCAGATGCAGATTAAATTGTAGGCATTATGAAGATCCAGCTTACTGTAGATTTTGGCATTTCTTGACTGCTCTAGCGTAGGTGGTACCAGAGGAAGGGGGTAGCGATATTTGATGGTGACAGAGTTCAGGCCTCGATAGTCAATGCTTGGATGAAGTCCCCCATCCTTCTTTCCTACAAAGAAGAAAGCCGCCAAAGCTGGAGAGGTAGAAGGTCGAATGAAACCCCTTTCTAGAGATTCTGCTATGTATTCTTCCATAGCTTTAGTCTCTGGCTCAGATAAGGGGTAAATTAGTCCACGTGGAGAAGAGGAGCCTGGCAAAAGGTCAATAGCACAGTCACAGGAACGGTGAGGAGGAAGTTGGGTAGCTTTAGCCTTGCTGAATGCCTCCCGGAGATCCGAATAACATTGTGGTAGGGTCGACATCTCCTTTTCTGGAAGGATAGTCATGGTACATTCCAGAGGGAGAGAGATGGGTTCAGGGAGGTTGAGGCAAGACTGGAAACAGGAAGTACTCCAACGAGTGATTTGTCCATCTCTCCAGGAAATCTCAGGGTTGTGAAGTCTCAGCCATGGTAAGCCAAGAACAATCTGATTTTTTGGAGAGTGAGTGACCATGAACTGAATTTCCTCATGATGACAGAGTCCAACTTGGAGATGAACGGGTTGAGTTATCTGCTGAATCTTGCCGGAGCCCAGGGGTCGTCCGTCTAGTACTGCGACATGTAGTAGAGGGACACAGGGGACAAAAGACAATTTTAGATTCGTGGCAAGGGAAAGGTCAGTGAAGTTACCAGCAGCCCCAGAATCTAAGATGGCTGACATCTGCTGTTCACTATACTGAACATGCAATATGACAGACAATTGAAACTGATCAATATGAATCAAATTAGAGAATTCAAAACTCACCAAGGTGGGCGAGTAGGGCAGGCAGCCAGTAAATGTCCCGACTGTCCGCAGTAGATACAAAGTCTCTCTCTGAGACGGCGTTGTCGCTCTTCGGTGGTGAGGGAGGAATGACCCACTTGTGTGGGCTCGTGAAGACTGGTAGTAGCGATGTCAGAAGGAAGTGATTGTAGAGAGCTGACTGGACGACGGGCTTTGATCAGGTTGTCCAGGTAAATGGCGAGTTTGATGAATTCATCCAGAGATCTTCCCTCATCACGACATGCTAGTTCCGTTTGAAGGTCAGGGTTTAGTCCTTTATGGAACAACAGTTTTAACGTATCCTCCACCCAAACAGTTTGTGCTGCTAGAGTGTGGAATGATAAGGCAAATTCAGCGGCTGATATATTATATCATTGGGATACATGTGAGGTAGCTGCAACAGAAAAAGTTCACATTGTAACAGAAATCCTCGACACTTACTGGGTGATCCGTCAAACCTCTATGGAAGTGAGAGTCGAGGATTAACAACAGCCGTAGAGGGCATTGGGCTGCAGGTGGAACTGCTAGTGGAAACCCACTTTGGAGATACACATGGGTTGGGTTGCAGGGATTTGAAAATTTCTTCCGTGATAGATGTGAGCTTGCACAGCTGCTGATGGTGACTAGTCAGCATGGCTGCTTGCGCTGAAACAAGCTCGTGTAACTGTTGAAAAGCTGCTGGATCTAAGTTTGGCAAAGTCTTCTGTAACAGAGACGCCGGGGCAATAGTGTTAAGATCCATTAGCAGTTTAATAAGGTAAATAAATAGTAAAAACAAAGTAACAAAACAAAAAGCAAAAAACAAAGGCAGGCAAGGGATCGGTACACAGATAGGCAGAGGGGAAATCCAATAAACAGTCAGTAAATCCAAAACACTCACAAGCAGGCTGGGGAATACGGTGAACAGGCAGGAGTCAAACACAGGGTAATCAATGATAATAATAACACTCAGAATTGTAGACTAGGCAAACAAGACTTCGCATTGAATGCTTGGAAACTGGGAACTTAAATAGACAGGGTTCATGTGAAACAGGTGGAAGAGTAATCAGTCTGACTGGAGGATTATGGGAAATGTAGTTCATGAAATGTTAATACTCAGGTGATGGCAACCTCTTGCGGCGTTCAGGGGAGATGGCAGGTGCTGCGGGTGTAACAAAGAGACAGTGCAACGCCAACCAGTACACAGTTCTATTGTGAAAGTGTCAGATGAAACAGGTAGAGCAAAAGATATTACAGTATAATAGAAAATGCTGTGAATGTAAACATAACATACTATGACATAGTATTCAGCAGATAAGCTTATGCCACATATGGACATAGCAGTTATTGGGGTAGCAGCCAGGTAGAAGTGACAAGAAATTAAATACAGTATTTTTATGAATACAGTAGCAGCAAAACATTCGGGTAGATAATACAGAAATGTGCAAAAATTGCAAAGGGAGTCGGATGGTGTTCAGTCGTGTGTTTGTTGTCAGTCCAGTCTCTGAGTGTTGAGGAGTCTGTTGGCTTGGGTGAAGTATCTGTTACACAGTCTTTCCGTGAGGGCCCGAATGCTTCAGTACCTTTTGCCAGATGGCAGGAGGGTGAAGAGTTTGTGTGAGGGGTGTGTGGGGTCATCCACAATTCTGGTGGCTTTGCAGATGCAGCATGTGGTGTAAATGTCCATGATGGAGGGAAGAGAGACCCCGATGATTTTCTCAGCTGTCCTCACTATACTCTGTAGTGTCTTGCAATCCAAAACGGTGCAATTTCCAAACCAGGCAGTGATATAGCTGCTCGGGATGCTCTTGATAGTCCCTCTGTAGAATGTGGTGAGGATGGGTGGTGGGAGATTGGCTTTTCTCAGCCTTAGCAGAAAGAAGAGATGCTGCTGGGCTTTCTTGGTTATGGAGCCGGTGTCGAGGGACCATGTGAGGTTCTCCGCCAGGTGAACACCAAGGAATTTGGTGCTCTTGACGAGCTCCACAGAGGAGCCGTCGATGTTCAGCGGAGAGTGGTCGCTCCGTGTTCTCCTGAAGTCAACATCCATCTTTTTTTGTTTTGTCCACGTTCAGAGACAGGTTGTTGGTTATGCACCAGTCCGTTAGCCGCTCCACCTCCTCTCTGTATGCTGACTCGCCATTCTTGCTGATGAGGCCCACCACGGTCGTGTCATCAGTGAACTTGATGATGTGATTCGAGCTGTGCATTGCTGCACAGTTGTGAGTCAGCAGGGTGAACAGCAGTGGACTGAGCACACAGCCCTGTGGGGCCCCAGTGCTCAGTGTGGTGGTGGTGGAGATGCTGCTACCGATCCGGACTGACTGAGGTCTCCCAGTCATGAAGTCCAGGATCCAGTTGCAAAGGGAGGTGTTCAGGCCCAGGTTCAGCTTTCCAGTCAGGTGCTGAGGAACAGTTGTGTTCAATTCTGAACTGAAGTCTATGAACAGCATTCGAACATATATTTCCTTTTTGTCCAGGTGGGTGAGGGCCAGATGGAGGGTGGTGGCGATGGCATCGTCTGTTGAGTGGTTAGGACGATACACGAACTACAGGGGGTCCAGTGAGGGGGCAGCTGGGTCTTGATGTGCCTCATGATGAGCCTCTCGAAGCACTTTTTGATGATGGGTGTGAGTGCAACAGGACGGTAGTCATTGAGACAGGACACTAAAGACTTCTTCAGCACGGGGACGATGGTGGTGGCCTTGAAACATGTTAGAAAGATGGCACTGCTCAGGGAGATGTTGAAGATGTAGTATACCATCCGCCAGCTGGTCTGCACATCCTCTGAGTACTCTACCAGGAATGTTGTCTGGTCCAGCAGCCTTCTGTGGGTTGACTCTGCATAGAGTTTTCCTCACATCAGCCGTGGTAAGACATAGCACCTGGTCATTGGGAGGAGGGGTGGTCTTCCTCGCTGCCACATCATTCTGTGCCTCAAACCGAGTGTAGAAGTCATTCAGTGCATCTGGGAGGGAGGCATAACTGTCACAGGCAGGTGATGTTGTCCTGTAATTGGTGATGGCCTGGATGCACTGCCACATGCACTGCGTGTTGCTACTTTACTGGAAGTGGCTGTGGATTCTCTGGCCGTGTGCACGCTTTGCATCTCCGATGGCCTGGGACAGTTTGGCCCTCGCTGTTCTTAGGGCCACCTTGTCAACTGCTCTGAAGGCGGAATCTCGGGTCCTCAGCAGCACACGCACCTCCGCAGTCATCCACGGCTTCTGGATGGAGTGTGTGGTGATGGTCTTGGAGAAAGTGACGTCATCGATGCACTTGCTGATGTAGCTGGTCACTGATGCCGTATATTCCTCCAAGTTGGGTGAAGTTGCCATCGGTGGCAGCCTCCCTAAACATGTGCCAGTCAGTGTGCTCAAAACAGTCCTGAAGAGCAGAGATGGCTCCTGCTGACCAGGTTTTCACCTGTTTCAGAACCGGTTTGGAGCATCTGATGAGCGGTCTGTATGCTGGGATTAGCATAACAGAGATGTGGTCTGAGTAGCTGAGGTGGGGTGGGGCACTGCCCGGTACGCGCCGGGGATGTTTGTGTAAACAAGATCCACATGCTGATGGAATTTAGGGAGCACTGACTTGAGATTCGCATGGTTGAAATCTCCGGCGACAATAGACAGTACGTCAGGGTGAGTATTCTGCAGTTTGCTAATAGCTCCATACAGTTCACAGAGCACCTCCTTAGCATTAGCACTGGGGGGAATGTACACTCTGATTATGAGGACAGTTGTGAATTCCCGTAGTAAATAAAATGGTCTGCATCTAACAGTCACAAACTCCACCAGTGATGAGCAGTAACTAGAAACTAGCACCGAGTTCTTGCACCAATCCGTGTTGATGTAAACACATAAGCCACAACCGTGAGTCATACCGCACAGAGCTGCATTTCTGTCAGCACTGTAGGGGGGAAGCCACCTACTAGCCTTTTGGGTGCAGACATCCTGGTGCCAGCCTTACAGCATGAAATGAGGCGAGCCCGTCTAGCTGAATGGCGGCGTCCGGAACTCTTTCGCTGAGCCACGTCTCCATGAAAACAAAAATGCAGCAGTCTCTAAACTCACGCAGCATAGTCTGCTGGAGTCGGATGTAGTCCAATTTATTGTCCGGGGAGCAGACATTTGAGAGCAGGATAGATGGGCTAGCCGGCTAGGGTTTATATTTAGCCTAGCATGGACCCCCGCCCTCTTGCCACGCTTCTGCTTCCTCACACACCACTTACGATGTCCCCTCCCCCGGCCACCGGCATCAGGTGACGCCAAGGACTGTAGGCCTGGTCACTGCAGCAAGCTGAGATCACGTAGCTTCTCCAGCAGATCATCATGCAGCTTAGTTGTTGCATGATTTCAGTGTCTGGTGATGGTAGTCACAAACACCAGTTGCTCTGATGTCCATGTGCTGTAAAAATAGGGCTAAGAAACATGCTACTGCCGCGTCGTCATCATCTCTAATGAAGTGGTTGTTATAATGTAAAATCTGCTCAGCCGCTATTTTATAAACATTACAATATATATATATTTTTTTTGTTAGAAACATATAAATTATCACTGGGGGTACTGGGAAAAAGTTTAAAGCCATCACTGAAGGCAATAAAACAATATTTTATGATATTTTCACCAGAAATGCTCAAATATGCTAAATTAACTGCCTTAATGCATTACTTTTCCAACATGTTTTCAGGTGCTGAAGGTGAACCAGAATGTTTGAGGATCGTGCTGATCGGGAGGACAGGAAATGGAAAGAGTGCAACAGGAAACACTATTCTTGGAAAAAATGAGTTTCTGAGCCAATCAAGAGGATGTTCAGTGACAAGTGTTTGTCAGAAGGGAGTTGGTGAAATTGATGGTAAATCAGTAGCTGTTGTTGATACTCCAGGACTTTTTGATAGAACATTGCCACATGAACAAGTACAGGAAGAAATAGTGAAATGTGTTTCACTGTCAGCACCTGGACCTCATGTCTTCATTATTGTTTTGAGTGTGGGAAGAATTATGCAGGTGGAGCTGGACACTTTAGATCTGATCAAGAAGATCTTTGGTCCAAAAGCTGCACAGTTCAGTATTGTTCTGTTCACTAGAGGAGATGATCTTGATGATCAGTCCATTGAAGATTATGTGAGGACAAGTAAATCTGCAGAACTTGAAAAACTGATCAGAGACTGTGGAAATAGATTTCTGGTTTTCAATAATAAAGAAAAACAAGACTGCACTCAAGTTAACCAACTGTTAAACATGATCAAGATAATGATCAGCTCCAACACAAACCAATTTTTTACTAATCACATGTTTGAGGAGGCAGAGATGTCCATTAAAAAGAGAGTGGAGGAAATACTGAAAGAGAAAGAGAGAGAAATTCAGACTCAGAAAGAGAAATTAAAAGCCACCTATGAGATGAAAATGAAAAAAATGATGATGAGACTGGAGGAAGAGAAAAGAAGAGCAGATAAAGAAAGAGTGCAGATGGAGAATAAGTTCAGAGAGAAAGAGGAAACTCTCAGAAAACAGTTTGAGGAGAGAGAAAAAGCAGAACAGATGAAACGAGAGATTGAAAACCAGAAACGATTAGATGAGGAAGAACAACAAAAAACTGAATTTTATCAAAAAATAGAAGAGATGAAGAGAGAGATTGACAATCAGAGATCACAGTATGAAAAACAGCAGAAAGAAAGAGAAGAGGAAGATAGAAAGAGAGAAGAGAGATATAAACAAGATCAAGAAAAGATGAAAAATGACCAAGAACAAATAATAGCACAGTTAAAAATGAAACAAGAAGAAGAAACTAACAAGAGAGATTTAGAGGAAAGAAAGAAGAATAAACAAGAAGAAAAAGAGAGACAAGAATGGGAGAGAAAAATAAAAGAGGCTGAAAATGAGAGAAAAGAGATTCAATAGGACATTAAACGACAACAGAGAGAATGGGAGGAGGAAAAGAAAAGAAAGATGAGAGAACGAGAACAAGAGGAAAGAAAGAGAAAAGAGAAACATGATAAACAGTTGAGAGAAAAACAAGAAGAACTGGAGAACATGAGAAAGAAATTTGACAGAGTGAGAGAAGAAGAAAGACAGAAGAGAGAGGACGAAAAACTACAAGAGAGAAGAGAGAGAGAACGGAAAGATAGAGAATACGAAGACAAGAAAAATGAAATGAAAAGACATTATGAGCAGCTGGAGCAAGAGAGAGAAGAGAAGTGGGACAAAAGAAAACAAAAGGATGATAAGAAAAGAGAAGAAGAGACAAAGAAATGGAATAAAATGATTAAAGATCTGAAACAAGAGCAAGATGAAGAGATCAGAAGAAGAGAAACAAAGGAGAGAGATAGAAGAGAAAGAGAAGAAAAAGAGCGTGAAGAAATGAAACAGAAATTTGAACAGATAATAAAAGACATAAAGAAGAGACATGAAGATGAAGCCAGAAGAAAAGCAGAAGAATTTAATGATTTCAGAGACAGTAAAGAGCAACATGTTCAGCAGCTCAATGAGATGCTTGAAGATAATAAAAAACAACATGAATTATTGGAAAAACTCTATCAACACTTCAAAGAACAAAAAGGTGAAGAAACAGAAAAGCTACAAAAAGAAATTGAAGAACTTAAAAATAAATCAGGCTGTGTTATTCTGTGAGACTAAGCATAAAGAGTCTCAAACTCAAAGATCCACCAAACATTTGTGTCCAGGGGTCTGTAACTTGATGATCCGGGCATGCATTGGTCAATGTTGCTGTTTTCAGTTGGACTTTGCAATACTGAATGTGCCACAGAGACACAGTGTTTCCAGTTTCCAGGGAAATCAACCTACAAACGGCTTACTTATACTGTAGTTGTCTGCATATTAAGATGGGATAGGAGAAAGTATTTTAACATCGAAACATTACACACAACAGCATAATGCTTTATTTCTTAGATAAAAATAACATTTCTAGATACTTACCTGATGCTTTTTATTGCTATAATTTTTGTTTACTATAATGTGTATTTGGTTTTGCCTTTTTGACAAAAAAAGAGATCAAATCAAATATTTTCCTACAGCCTGATTTTGTTCTAAATTAATACCAGATAACAGTACTATTTTATGCAAATTTCTGATATTGTTCTGAACTCTTTATACATACTGATACTCTCAATTATGTATTCATACTGCTACATCAATATGTAATAAAAACATTTTTATAAAATATGTTTTTTCCCTATTACACTGCACTTAAGATAAATATAAAATATAAACTTTAAAATACTCACCCCTTGAGAATAGTTCTGTAAAACAGATGGCATGTGTCAAACAGCAGAGCCTGATGCTTCTACATCTGTTTCTCCAGTTTTATCTGTGACATTGTTACTCTATAAGTTTCTGCTCATTTATGAGACTCCACTTTTACATTACTACATTATAGATTTATATGCTAAATTCATGATATGTCAACTAAATTCAAGTGAGGTCTCGTGTGCGACACTGTACTCACGTTGAATTTGTATGCGTCCATACATTCATAGCAAGAGCCTTTGTAACCAGACATCATACTCTGTACAACAGGCATACTGTATATCAGAATTTTAAAGAGAGATTCTTTCTTAAGCAGTATGTCCAGTTATTGGCTTGAGAGCAAAACGCTGTTGGCCAAACCTGAATAAAGGTTACACCATCCCTACCAGCAAGTCCTTCAGTAGAACCTTTGTTTGGTTTCAAGATGATGAACCAAAATTCAAAGCAAAAGAAGGACAGGGTTGTGGACTGATCCAGCCAGGGCCCAGACTTGAACCCCATTTAAAATCTGTGTTATGACAATCTGAGTTTACAGGCAATCTACATTTAATTCCCGGTTGTTGAATTGTAGCAAATGCACACTGAAGAATGGGCACAAATTCTTAACAATATGGGCTACATAACCTACACAAAATCTAATTTACCCAGAAGCGAATTCTGAGCCAGCAAAGCCTTCTCTGCTGGCCTAACATGCCTAATAAATTAAAACATTTTCATCTTGTCATACTTATTCAGTATTTTCAGTCACTTTACACACTTAATTCAACTACAAACGAAAAGGGAAAAACTAAATGTTTATCCAATCAGAATTTATTCCTTGATGCTTACAGGCAAAGCATCACATGCCCGAAGCCAAGCTCACGAGTCCACATCAGGCCTTCAGAATTTCTACAGAATCCTTCAACAGTGCAGCGAATAGGCATCTAATGTCAGATTGTCAGATTCATCAGAAAATCGTCCATTTCCCAAAAGCATCGTTAGCCAACTATAGTCGTAAGTTCCATCATTACCAACATAGTTCAACGATTTGGTGTTTCCCAAAGCCGTAGGTCAAACGATTTGTGTGGTTGAAACTACAGCTCTTTACCTGTGGTTAGAAGCATAGTTACATGTTAGCTTGCTTTGTGGACATCATTTAACCCTTGTGCATCAATTTACGAGGACAAAAATGTCCACGTCAAAAAACTGCCATAGTAATTTTATATATTAATATTATTTTCCACTTTCAATGAGTTAAAACATCAGTCCTGATCATAACTACCAAATATTCATTCATTCATTCATTTTCAGGATTTTAACCCTTTAAAAGCCAGTTTGTTTATATAATGCCACTGTTGTTTTTTTATTTAAAAAAAACACAAACAATTAATTATTTTCCATATACTAAATGCTAAGGGGAAAAAAAAATTTTTTTTGGGGGGGGGGTATCACAGTGTGGGATATGTCAATGATTAGCAACAACATTGATTTTGATGCATTATTATTTTTTTGTGCAGTGTCAGATTTAAAAAACTAAACTCACACTCAGGACCTTAGAGGACAAAAATGTCTGCATCAAAAAACTGCCATAATAATACTATACATTAATATTATTTTCCACTTTCACTGACTTAGATTTTAACCAACATCAGTCCTGATCATAACTACCAAATATTCATTCATTTTCAGGATTTTAACCCTTTAAATGCCAGTTTGTTTACATAATGCCACTGTTGTTTTTTACACACACACACACACACACACACACACACACTGACATCCATACCAACACCCCCCCACGCAATTTTAGCTGCATCATTTATTCAGTTGTCCTGCAGTGCTCTATAATACAGCAAACAGAGAATAGGGGAAAAGCTTGTATTTGCTCCATAGGCTAAACATGAGAAAAATGGCGCCATCTGGTGGAAAATATTAATAATGTAAATGTTGAAGCCAGGGCTCCAGAATGAAAGCATAATATCATAGAATTCATGATTTTATGCTTTAATGGCACTGGGATCAAATATTGCCGTTTTAATGGGTTTCAATGGGGACATTTTTGTCCTGAAGGTCCTGAGTGTAACTATTTTGTGTACACAGTGTATTATAGATGTATTATAGGAACTGAGGTTGAAATATCAAAATTCCCCCAAAAATACACACCTTTGGCAAAATGTATGCCGTTGGCATTAACACAGCCAAAATGATCGAAAAAACAAAAATGAAAAAAACTAAAATGTCCCAAAGGTCGCACAAGGGTTAACTTCGCTGAGGCTTCTATATTTTTTATGACTTATATATGTTTAATTCTGTCAAGACTTTGATCACGTTTACATATAAAAAAAAAAATAAAAAAAACATTATTCTGAGTTTTGCAGAAAGCCTTTCTGAAATGTCATGCAACGTGAATGCAGCTGTTAAAGTGCTTATAAACGCTGTTTAGAGAAAGCACTTTAACACAATCGGTTTCTGTTGGGGAACACAGCTTCTACATTTACATTTTTTCATTTGGCAGACGCTTTTATCCAAAGCGACTTACAAAAGAGGAATGATATTCCGTATTACAAAGTTTCACTAGCATCAGAATAGTAGTATCCAAGACAGATTAAAGTGCGACAAGAATTAATATAATTATTTTTTATTTTTTAGTGACTGGTTAAGTGCTCATGGAAAAGATGTGTTTTTAGCCATTTTTTGAAGACAGAAAGTGAGTCAGCTTCACGGATGTAGTTGGGAAGGTCATTCCACCAACGTGGTACAGTGGAAACGAAAGTCCGGGAAAGTGTTTTGGTGACTCTTTGTGTTGGTACAACAAGGCGACGTTCCTTAGCCGACCGCAGGCTTCTAGTGGGCGCGTAGCTCTGCATAACTGATTTTAGGTATGCTGGAGCAGACCCAGTGACCGTTATGTATGCCAGCATCAGAGCCTTGAATTTGATACGTGCATCAACCGGCAGCCAGTGAAGAGAGACAAGGAGTGGTGTAACATGCGCTCTCTTTGGTTCATTAAAGACCAGACGTGCTGCTGCATTCTGGATCATTTGCAGGGGTCTAATCGTGCATGCAGGGAGGCCTGCAATGAGAGTGTTACAGTAGTCCAGTCTAGTGTTGACAAGTGACTGAACAAGAAGTTGTGTGGCATGTTCAGAGAGGAAGGGTCTTATCTTCCAGATATTGTAGAGTGTAAATCTACATGACCATGCTGTCTTTGAGATGTGGTCTGTGAAATTGTGAAAGAAGGCAGAGATTCAAGCAGTCACTGTGGTGTCATTGGGCTGGAAAGACAAGTAGAGTTGCGTGTCATCAGCGTAGCAGTGGTAAGAGAAACCATATGCCTGAATGATGGGTCCCAGTGATGTTGTGTATATAGAGAAGAGAAGTGGCCCAAGCACTGAACCCTGTGGTACCCCAGTAATTAGCTGATGTGACTTGGACACCTCACCACTCCAGGCTACCTTGAAGGACCTACCTGAGAGATAGGAATTAAACCAGTCAAGCACAGTTCCTGTGATGCCCAGAGAAGAGAGGGTGGAGAGTAGGATCTGATGGTTGACTGTGTCAAAGGCTGCAGAAAGGTCCAGCAGAATCAGGACGGATGATCTGGATTCAGCTTTCGCCTGTCTCAGTGACTCAGTGACAGACAGCAGGGCAGTCTCGGTGGAGTGTCCACTTTTGAAGCCTGACTGATTGTCATCCAGCAGCTTGTTCTGTGAGAGACAGGCAGAGATTTGATTGTAAACTGCCCTTTCAAGTGTTTTCGCCATGAATGTGATAAGAGAGACTGGTCTGTAGTGTTCTACTTGTGTGGGTTAAGTGCGGGTTTCTTCAGCAGCGGGGTTACTCGAGCCTGCTTAAATGTAGTGGGAAAAGTGGATCGAATGTGGTTCTGTGTAGAAGCTGGAGGAGCTGAACACACAGCGCCAGCTGATACCTAAATCCTGATACCAGATCCGAAGATCCAGAGGGATATAGGGAAGCAAGGAGGAGAAGGAATAAACCATGATTCCACAATAGCCCAATTGGTGGCAATATGTAGAGGCATTTTTAACCTTTTTCATAACAAATATATTTGCCCCACTTAAGAAAAACAATATGTTTTATAGGGGCTTTTTACCCCAAAATACTATCCTTTCACTTACTGGACAGTTATTAGAAATATTATGATATAAAGACTTTGAACAAAATTGAAAATTATAAATATTTTGTCTCAAAATAAATGTGATCATTTCCAGGATATTCATTAGCTAAATACATTTGCAACATTTTAAAAATGATTAAATATTAAATCAAATGACCTCGAAATCAAACTTTAGACATTGAACTCAATAATCTCATGGATTAGGAATATTTCACAGTGTATAGTGACAAACAGGTGTTTAGGAAAGTGCTGTGATAGTTTTTGATGGTGTTTAGTGTTTTGGGAGAAAATCAAATCAAAGGAGTCTTTTACCCTGGGGGTCTTCCACCCTGTTGTACCCTACGCAGAATTTGAATCGCTAAAAAAAGCAGCCATGTGGTGACGACACTGACTGACGTTCACATGAAGTAGTCACTGTGTGTTTCTCCTGGTCATCAAAGTTGACAGACTCACTCAAGAAGATTGAGAAGCTGTTGGGACAAAATCGCTGCAGAAAACTTGAACTAGATGAACTAGAAGAAAACATGACAATAGATGAATTCCTCAATAGTACTGAACCCCTGAAGAAACTTGTCCAGAAATATGAGGGGAGATATCACGTGTTCAACAACAAAACCAAACAAAATAGCCACCAAGTTAATATGCTGCTTGTCAAAAATTTCGAGACATCTTTTGTAGGTGTGTCTTTTTTATCCATATTTTAAAATATATAAAAATGTTGGCTGACTTTCATCCTTGACAGTTTTCTCATTGTGTCATTAGTTTTATCTGCATCTTCACAGTTCTACAGGACTGATGTGCAAAGAGATATAGTAACACGACACCAATCAGATGTTTGAAGATGCTCAGAGATGTAAACGAGAGAAGAGGAAAGAACACAACAGGACGAGAGACAAAGAGGAGATTGAGAGAGTGATGAAAGAGACAGAGCAGAGTTAGAAGCTCAAATGAGAAGAGAGAAGAACTTGAGAGATGAATAATATAATAAGCTCTTGTCAGAGTTCATTCATGGAGCAGTAACAGTGCTGTGGATGTCATGTTTTGATTTCATCTGATCAGGAAACGGATCTCTGTATCAGATTATGTTTCCTGTTGTGCTGTTTAGCCAGTTAGCAGTAGTCAGAATCATAACTGAGATCATCATCATCCCCAAACCGAACGAAGGTCCCTCCAGGAATCAAATGCCCTGCCGATGTTCACTCTAGTTTTCGCTCGACCACGATCACGTTCCCGCTTAGCCAGACGGGATTCAGTAGATAAATGTTTTTTTGGCTTACTCTGAGTTTGTGTAGGAGTCGGTGTTGTGCTGGGAGCCGGACGTTTGCTGGATTTTATCTCTAAGATAACGTTACCTAGTTTTGCAGTTTATTGTCGCTGTTGAATAGCGGAAGAGAAGCACTGAGGCTCTCGGGAGCGCGCATAAACGTCACATCCTTTGGATTTTCCCGGCAAAAAGCGACCCATTCCCTTCGCATGAAAATCAGTCTACAGGCTTTAATAGGCAACCTAGGAAGTCCGGGAAGGGCTCATTTTTTAAGTTGCGTTACAAGCCGTTCACACATTGGCAAAAAAAAAAAAGGTGAATATTACATGAAAATTGCTACATACTGCACCTTTAAACATATATACATATATATATTTACATAGTGACATAAAAAAAATTATAATAAAAAAGTACAATATTTCATGTACTTATTTCTATATTTAGAAATAATATTTCTTTATTTTCTATTAAACTGTATTTTTATTCTATTTCTATTTATTTATTTTTAAATTATTTATTATTATTATCTCTGTCTTTGTTGCTGTGTTGTATTGTTGTGCACTGGAAGCTTCTGGAAGCGTATCTGGCAGTAAAGCTAATTCTGATTTTCAGTTTACTATCGTTACTTAGGCTTTATGAACGACTTCTCAACTGGCCAATCGCAGACCGCTTGGAAGAAGCTCAGTAGCCAATCCGAATGCAGGAGGCGGGACCTGCCAGAAAACGTGTGTGGGAGAGGCGGAATAACGCTTTCGGTTTTATTTCGCGGGCTATGTTGGCCGCGGTTCTCTGATTGGTGGATCTTTCACTGATGTACTATGGGTAATGTAGTTGTTAAACAGTAATTCCGCTGTTTGTTTGTTTTTTAAACAATGAAGTTTAAATAACTCAGGCGGATGGCTTCAACGGAAGCATATACCATCGATAAAAAACCTCGTAGTTCATGGTAGTTGTAACGCTTTTACCTGGAGATAAATGGTTTAGTCCGACAAATCATGCAGCCAAACAGCTGTATTCCACATATTAAATGTCTGTATTCCACACATTTAATGGCAGATACACAGGCAGCACGCTCTTCTCATACATGAGAAAATTAACAAACAATTAGCGTCACAAAACATCCTCCTGCGCCTGCACACAGACTGAGTAACTCTTTAATCACACACATATGCAAATGAGCTGGTCAGCGTCTTAAAGGTACCCTTGTACTAAAAGAATGCATGTAAATACATTCGTTACATAGTTCAGTCTTTAAAGGTGGGTTTTAATATTATTATTATCATTTGCAGTAGTTCTTCCTTGAATCATTGCATTAAAGTTTCAGTAGGGGGCGATAATGCTCCAATCAGCTCTGAAAGAAGAAGAAGAAGAAGAACTTTCCCGCCCACAGTCATGTTGTTTTTGAAAATAATCAGGACGCCGAATATGGGTAAGAATCAAACACATGGGGAATGATTCAATAATCAATTATATAAATAAAACTGTTTATTGTGTTTAACCAGTAAGCTCCTCTGT
The DNA here is from genome assembly GCF_019703515.2 of Myxocyprinus asiaticus. Taxonomy (NCBI): domain Eukaryota; kingdom Metazoa; phylum Chordata; class Actinopteri; order Cypriniformes; family Catostomidae; genus Myxocyprinus; species Myxocyprinus asiaticus. The sequence continues at coordinate 749,100 of NC_059357.1, read as the reverse complement.
GAGCCATCTTAATCAAATTCTAATGTAGAAAATGGTTTATTTCGATTTCTTTATACATTTGTATTTTAGATTAGTGTGATATACGTTAAACACTGTATGAAACATGGTCGTACTGCTGAACTTTCTTAAATATTTACTTTGTCAGAATATCATGTGTGATCTTTGCTTTATTTCTGTGCAAAAAGAGTTTTTATTTGAATTGAATTGGCCACGCCCCTATTAGTCTTTATTAGTTAAAGACACATTTTATGATAATTACGTTATCATTTTGACCAAGTATGCCTATTTATTTTACTTGTAGACAACATTTCTCTCAAATAAATAAATAAATAAATACACAACAGCACCAGAAATGGATTCAACATTTAAATCTCTTGATTGTTTAATATATTGAGCAAATTAAAGTGTCCATCATGGTCTATAAAATAAATGAAATACAAATGTATATAGGTGCCGTTTAATTTTTATTTTTTATTTTTTACATTTTATGATATTTATTAATGATTATTAATACGGTAAAAAGTGATGTGTTTGTAAAACTGTCTTAAAATGAATTTAAATTAACCTGCCATGACTTTTACACTTTAGCTGTACATATTACATATTTAATAATGATGTATTTAAATTAAGTAACTTTAAGAAGAATTCTTAAGCTCTGTCAACTTTGTTACATGGTTTTAAGCTGTTCAATATTCTGAGCATCTCATGCACATTTCCATAAACGTTTATTTCATATAAATAAATGTTCTTGTAGTCAGTGTTTTATCGTTTTGTCTTTGTCAGACGCAATAAATGGACAGTCACCTGAGAAACAAGACATACGTGAGTATCCCATAAATGTGGAATGTTTCATCATCTGTCCCTTTTTTCATTTCTTTTATTTATTCCTGCTTTTTATGGTCCATTCCAAACTCTATTATGCTAAAGCTGGAATGCATTTGGGAGATATTCACTGATACATAAAGCCAAATTCTTGTACACAGATGCAACATACTGTATACGGTATTTTAATGTACTACAAAAATAGCAATTCTCATATATATAACACATACTGCCAAATACTAGTGGGATTTGAATATGTAAATATATGAACTATAATTTGACATTACTGTACATAAGTTACTTTCATGTGATAGATACATTGTTTGCTACTCCGTAACTACATCAATTCAGTAATGATAGTTGCTTTCACACATTGTCTTTTCTATAGATTAAAAAGAGAATCATTCCATACCAAATGTTTAAGTTTATATTGGTTTATTTGCAGTGCACAGAGGAAAGCAAAGTCCTACTGGTGATCGTCCCAATAGTAAGTATCAAATTACTGATATGGTAACAGCATGTTACTGTAAGTAAAATGATATAATTATAAAATGCAAATATTGTGTGATTTTTCAAAAGAACTGTGACTACATTTAATTGAATGTCACATGTGATATTTAATGGTGAATCGAAGGCCACATATGCAAATAAAGAAAAGAGGAAAACTTTATCAACATTGACTAAAATTCTGTCATCATTTACTCACCTTTTATTGTTCTAAACCGGTTTGACTTTCTTCATTGGAACACAAAAAGAGGAGAGGCAGAATGATAGCCTCAGTCACCATTTACTTCCATTGTACAGAAAAAACATTAAATTGAATGGTGACTGAGATGAACATAACTAGTATTATTATCTTGTTTTCCATTTTTAAAACAAGATACATTTACTTGAGAAAAAAATGACAAGATATTTTGTCTTGTTTTCAGAGAAATAAAACTACATTTGTAACATTTATGCTTATGAGAAAAACTATTTGAAAATTCGATTCAAAGGTCAAACAAGTGTATTTTTATTACTCCATTGGCAAATAGTTTTGTCTTGTTTTAAGTATAAAGCACACCAAATTTTGTTCCATTTCTCTGAAAACAAGACTTAAAATATTTGCCATTCTGCTTCGATTGTTTTTTCCTTCTTTTAAGAATGTTTCCGTATTTTTACCAGAAAAAAAAGACACAAAAACTCAATGATTTATTTATTTTTTTGCAGTGTAAATGTATGTTTTCTGCACGCTATCGCAGTAATCTGAACTTCATGATCCAAGCGTAATATTACCGATAGGCTGTATTTGAAAGTGTGCTCTGTAATGTGTTTATTTACACGACATTAATCAGACTGTACTTCAAACATGTAAAAATACCATGAATAACCATCAGTGTTATATTGGCTAGAAATTACTTATGGCATGTGTTCATGAACTAGCCACGGTGATGAAAGAGGAAGATCTGTTATGCGAGCTAACGTTGCCACACTGTTGATAGTGACAGGAAACACCATCTTAGGAAGAAAACTGTTTGAATCAGACACATTTCAAGAGTCCAGCACTAAAGAGAAAAGAGGAAAAACAGCAGAAATCATCAGAAGACGCATTCATATAGATGACACTCCAGGATGGTGTGATACTGCATACGGTAATGAAGACATCTTGGGTGAAAATGTTTACTTTTACTGCAACTCAATGATAGCACATATCATTTAAAGTCTAAATATGGTGACTTCTCTTCTATTAATTGTTTACCAGACTTGAGAAAGAAGATACTTCATCTGGGGAGGACTGATGCTGGAAAAAGTGCTAGAAACACCAACCCTAACCCCACAACATATTTATATCCGAGTTGCATGGAAAACATTTATGAGAAAGACATTGCAAAGTACACAGTCCATTGTGTTGCCCAACAGTGATCAGACAGAACAAGGACCTCAACAGTCTCATTCATCAGTGTGGCAGCAGAGATCATGTGACTGAAATACTGCAGAAGATTGACACAATGATAGAGCAGAATGGAGGAGGACACTACACCAATCAGATGTTTTAGGAGGTGCTGAGACTTACACAAGAGAAGACAATGTCTTTAGAGTTAAATTTCTGAGCATTAGACCTCCAGTCAGATATATGAGAGAATATCTTTCTTTAAAGCAGACAAATGAATTACAAATTCTCCTCCTTTAATATTGAATCTTATGCAGATAATCTATAGCTTATGATCTTGCTAACACTGGTATTCTGTGTTCTGTATGTCAAAGTGTGTTAAGTATGTAACATTAATCTTTCCTAGCATAAAATATATGGCTAATAATTAAGATTACAGTTTAAATAATGGGTTTTATATGACAAATGGCTTGTATTGTTCGTCATTTATACTGTAAGTCTCTTTGGATAAAAAGCATCTACTAAATGACTTCATGTAAATATGTCCAGAAAATCACTGTAGAAATAAAACTAAGACAACAGAATAAAACTTCAATCATGGTGATGGATTATTTTTAGAGATAAATGGAAACAAACTGCAGATTTACTGTCGCATGATGTCCTGTTGTTTTATTGTTATCCTCCTACAAGATCTCTCTTAAACTGAATCACAGACATGAGACATTATTGGAAAAACATTTAACAGCAGTATATTATTAGGCATGATGTCATCGATGTAGTTCTGGGTTAAATTAAATTAGTCATAGGCTACATTAGGGGATTGATGGAATGTAATACATTTTTGTTACAACTTATAAATGTTTATATTTGGTATTTATTGTTTTTAATGTGTTTAGAGTAGGCCTACTGTTTATAATTACAAAAATGCCATAATTTGTTTTATAGAAATCATGTTTCATCGGCTGGAGTAAGGGAATGAAGTAGGGGGTGTTCATCAAAAAAAGGTTGAGAACCACCATATTAGAACTTGCAATCATTCACAGTGAAGATAAAAGTTCTAAAGAGTCAAGCCATTTTATTTGTATAGCGCCTTTCGCAACACACATCGTTTCAAAGCAGCTTTATAGAAAATCATGCATTAACAGAAAATGAAACTGTAATATCTATAATGTCTTAGAGTCATCATTGTGTAGTTTGATAAAATACGATTGTGAGTTGTGTATAAAGGTGACTGTGGTAAGGAACACAAAACTCCATAAGATGTTGATTAATGGAGAAAAATAACCTTGAGAGAAACCAGACTCACTGTGGGGGTCAGTTCCCCTCGGACTAACATCATGCATATAATGCCAATATTAGTTATTTATGTGCAGTGCAAGTCATAGTGTAAAATTAGTAAACTAAGTAAGTGTTAAGGGTCAGTATTTAAACAAAGATTTTGTATGAACTGTAAGATTAATGACTGATGTCTTTGAAGTTCATCCTGGATTAACTGCAGAAGTTCACATTGATGCAATTGTCTTTGTTAGTTGGCTGATGAAGGGTTTTGTTGGCAATTAATTGATAGTCTATGTATTCCATTATAAGAGTGTAGTCCATCAATAGACAAAGGTGATGCAGGCAGAGATCAATGAGGTGCATCGCAGTTCAACCTGGCCAGTAATTTCGGTGAGGTCTATCCTAAATCCAAGATTAAAGCAGTGGCATATGAAGTATCCCATGTCTTATGGTTGGAGTTGGCATCAGTTCATCCTCTGAAGTCCATCATAATAGACTGAAGTGATGTCTGGCTGGCACCAGCTGCTATTTAGTCGTCATCACTCAGAGACACGATAGCAGTGGAGTCCAACACCAAGCAGGAATGGAGCTGGATCTGACCCGTTCTGGTGACCTCAGGATAGGAGTCCCGAGGTTGAGACAGGGAAACAAATAGAATAATATCAGCATAGATGCCATTCAATTTATTGTAGAGTTATAGATCATGATAGATGTTTCTGGTTCCAGCAGATCTAACTAAAGCAGCCTAATTGTGAGCTGAAGAATAAATTAGGTGTATGCCTGGCTAAATAGATGAGTCTTTAGTCTAGACTTAAACTGAGTGAGTGTGTCTGCGTCCCAAACAGTGCTAGGGAGACTATTCCACAGTTTAGGAGCCAAATAGGAAAAGGATCTACCTCCTTTTGTGGATTTTGATATTCTAGGAACTATTAACAGGCCAGAATTTTGTGATCATATTGAACGTGATGGAATATAGCGTGTCAGAAGGTCATTTAAGTACTGTGGAGATAGACCATTCAAAGCTTTATATGTAGTTAACAGAATTTTAAAATTAATATGAAATTTAACAGGTAGCCAATGTAATGATGATAAAATTGGGCCAATATGATCATATTTCTTGGTTCTAGTCAGCATTCTGACAGCTGCATTTTAAACCAATTGAAGTTTATTTATTGATCTTGCTGGATATCCTCCCAGTAATGCATTACAATAATCTAGTCTTGAGGTCATGAATGCATGAATTAGTTTTTTGGCATCAGCAACAGAGAGCATGTGTCGTAATTTAGCAATATTTCTGAGGTGGAAGAATGCTGTTCTACAAACATTGGTAATTTGATTTTCAAAGGACAGATTGTTATCAAATATAACACCCAAGTTCTTCGCTGTTGAAGACGATGTAACAGTACGTTCATCAAGTGTCAAATTATATTTTAGCGGCTTGTTTTTAGAGGTTTTGGGTCCAATAATTAGTACCTCTGTTTTGTCAGAATTGTGTAGAAGGAAATTTCTGGCCATCTAATCTTTGATTTTATTGATAAACTCATTGGGTTTCTAAGAAATATAAAGTTGGGTATCGTTGGCATAACAGTGAAAACTTATTTCATGATTCCTGATAATATCTCCCAGGGGAAGCATGTATAAGGAGAAAAGCAGAGGCCCTAAAACTGATCCCTGTGGTACTCCATACTTTACTTTTTTTTGGTTTGACAATTCCTCATTTACACAGACAAAGTGGTAGTGGTCTGCTATATAGGACCTAAACCATGCTAATGCAAGTCCACAAATGCCAACATAATTCTCCAGCCTATTCAAGAGAATGTCATGATCTATGGTGTCGAAGGCAGCACTAAGATCTAAAAGAACTAGAAGAGAAATGCAGCCGCGATCAGATGATAAGAGCAAGTCATTTGTAACTCTGATAAGTGCAGTCTCAGTACTGTGATGGGGCCTAAATCCTGACTGAAATTGTTCATATATATACTATTTCTCTGTAGAAATGAACATAGTTGGTAGGACACTACCTTTTCTAGTATTTTCAACATAAGCAGGAGATTTGAAAGCGGTCTATAACCAGACAATTCTCCAGGATCAAGTTGTGGCTTCCTAATATGCGGTTTGACAACTGCCATTTTAAAGGTTCTTGGGACATGTCCTAAGGATAGCGAGGAGTTAATAATATTAAGAAGAGGTTCTGAGATTACAGGGAATACCTCTTTTAAGAGCTTGGTTGGTATTGGATCTAACATACATGTTGTGGCTTTTGATGTTTCAATAAGATTTGTTAGCTCTTCATGACCTATGACAGTGAAGGATTGAAGTTGCTCATGAGGAAAATTATGAGACACTGTTTTCTGAGGCACTGTGACAGATGATTGCATGGTTCCAATTTGATTAAAAAAAAATGTTTTAACCAATTTAGCCACAGTACTGAATAAACACCTAAGATTGTTGTTATTTTCTATGAGTTTGCTAAAATATGCTGACCTGGTAGCTTTCAGTGCCTGTCTGTAGCTACAGACACTATTGTTCCATGCACCGCGAAATACATCTAATTTTGTATTCTTCCACTTGCGCTCCATTTTCCAAGCTGCTCTCTTTGGAGCATGAGTGTGATCATTGTACCATGGTGCAGGGCTTTTTTCTTTAATAATCTTTAATCGAAGGGGTTCACTATCAAGAGTGCTAGAAAAGACTATTTATATTTTCTATTATTACATCAAGTTCTTCTAGACTTTTTGGCTTACTCATTATATGAGATAGATCTGGAAGATTATTAGTGAAGCTTTCTTTAGTGGTCGAAAGAATAGTTCTACCTGAACAATAGCATGGTCGATAGATTGAGTAACATTAGCTGATTGCAGCATATATACATCATGATGGCGCCGCGGATGGCCGCCTCGGTGTGGAGTGCTCCTATTGTTTTGTTGTTTTTGTTTGTTTGTCCTGTGTTTAGTAATATTTTTCCAGTCAATTTTACCAAAGACGAACTGCTGAACATTCGACAACATATACCAGACAATCTTTTCCCAGTTTTTGAATATTCAGACATTTTGTTTGACATTTTAGTCGGAGGCACGGCTGTGTTGTTTAAATGTGCTATGTCAAGCTCCGTCGGTGTGGCTTTCGAACAGCACTGCCGAGCATTCATCTTGCGAATCTCCGCTCTCTCCCTAACAAAACGGACAAACTACATCTCCTCACCCACACACAAAGACTTTTCAACCTCTGCTGCCTTGTGCTTCACAGACACCTGGCTGAGTGAATCCATTCCGGACAGCACGTTACATCTGCCGGGCTTTCAGCTGTTCAGAGCGGATCACATCGCGGAGTTAACAGGGAAAACGAGAGGTGGTGGAACATGCTTCTACATCAATGAAAGTTGGTGTACAGATGTAACAACGTTAAAGAAGATGTGCTGTCCAAATTTGGAAGTGCTCTTTATTAACTGTAAGCCTTTCTACTTGCCACAGGAGTTTTCCTTATTTATTCTGGTGAGTGTGTATATCGTGCCAAACGTGTGTTTGAATGCCACGCTGCAACAGCTGGCTGATCAAATCACAGACATGGAACAACAATACCCGGACTCAGTTATTATTATTCTTGGGGATTTTAACAAAGCAAACCTCACACGTGAACTGCCCAAATACAAACAGCACATCACATGCCCCACCAGAGACAGAAATATACTGGATCACTGCTATAAAACAATAAAGGATGCATATCGCTCTGTTCCTAGAGCAACTTTGGGACTAATCTGATCACTGTCTGGTTCATCTTCTTCCAAACTACAGACAGAAATTAAAATCTGCTAAGCCTGTAATAAGGACTTTAAAGAGATGGACCAACAAAGCAGAGCTGGAACTACAAGCCTGCTTTGACTGCACTGATTGGAGTGTTTTTAAAGCTGCACACACCAATCTGGACGAGCTCACAGATACTGTAACATCATATATCAGTTTCTGTTAGTATATGTGCATTCATACTAGGACTTATTTAACATTTAACAATGAGAAACCATGGTTTACAGCAGAAACCAGGCAGCTTTGTCGGGCCAAAGAGGATGTTACAGAGTTGGGGATAAAGTCTTGTATAATCAGGCCAGGAACACACTGTATAAGGGAATCAGAGTGGCTAAAAGAAGATACTCTGAGAAGCTGAAAAACAAGTTTTCAGCTAATGAACCTGCATCAGTGTGGAGTGGCATGAAACAACTTATGAATTACAGGACCCCTACCCCCAACCCTGTGGTGGACCAACAACTGGCTGATGACCTGAATGTGTTCTACTGTAGATTTGAAAGGCCCAATCTCACACCCCACACCCACTCTGACCTTCACTTTACACAAATATCAACACCTCCTGCAACCCCCCTCCTGCCACTCAACCTGCACTTAAGATCTGTGAAGATGATGTGTGCAGTGTCTTTTGAAAACAAAGGATAAGGAAAGCACAGGGCCCAGATGGCATTTCACCTGCATGTCTTAGATCCTGTGCTAACCAGCTGGCCCCCATCTTCACACAGATCTTCAACAGATCACTGGAGCAGTGTGAAGTCCCATGCTGCTTCAAACATTCCACTATCATCCCCATCCCAAAGAAACCAAAAATCACAGGACTTAATGACTACAGACCTGTCGCCCTGACGTCTGTGGTCATGAAATCATTTGAGAGACTGATGTTGGTCCACCTGAAGGACATCACTGGATCCTTTCTAGATCCCCTTCAATTTGCTTATCGAGCAAACAGGTCTGTGGATGATGCAGTCAACGTGGGATTGCATCATATGCTGCAACATCTGGACAGACCAGGGACATATGCAAGGATCCTTTTTGTGGATTTCAGTTCAGCTTTCAACACCACCATCCCAACTATACTCCAGAATAAATTACACCAACTCTCTGTTCCCATGTCTATCTGTCAGTGGATTACCAGCTTTCTGACAGACAGGCAGCAGCTTGTGAGACAGGGGAAACTCACTTCCAGCACCTGTACAATCAGCACTGGTGCCCCCCAGGGATGTGTGCTCTCCCCACTACTCTTCTCCCTCTACACCAACGACTGCATCGCCAAGGACCCCTCTGTCAAGCTCCTGAAGTTTTCAGACGACTCCACTGTCATCAGCCTCATCCGAGATGACGATGAGTCTGCATACAGAAGGGAGGTTAAACAGCTGGCTGTCTGGTGCAGTCATAACAACCTTGAACATGCTCAAAAGGGTGGAGATGATTGTGGACTTTAGGAAGAACACCCCAACACTGTCCCCCCTCACCATTCTAAACAGCACTGTGGCAGCAGTTGAGTCATTCAGGTTCCTGGGCACTACCATCTCACAGGACCTGAAGTGGGAGACCCACATTGACTCCATTGTGAAAAAGGCCCAGCAGAGGTTGTACTTCCTTCGCCAGCTGAGGAAGTTCAACCTGCCACAGGCGCTGCTGATACAGTTCTACTCAGCAGTCATTGAGTCTGTCCTCTGCACTTCTATAACTGTCTGGTTTGGTTCAGCTATGAAATCAGATATCAGAAGACTACAAAGGACAGTTCGGACTGCTGAGAGGATTATTGGTTGCCCCCTGCCCTCCCTTCATGAACTATACACTTCCAGAGTAAATCACTCTGGACCCCACCCACCCTGCCCACTACCTTTTTGAACTGTTGCCTTCTGGCTGATGCTTCAGAGTTCAGAGCACCAGAACTGTCAGGCACAGGAACAGTTTTTTCCCTTCAGGCTATCCATCACATGGACAGATAAAACTGCCCCATTGAGCAATAATTAATGTGCAATACACAGCTTAGTCTATTTATATTTATCCAACACATCCTACCTCTTCTGCCATTACATTCCCTTGCACTGTATATAACAGATTTGTATTTAGATTTGCACTACGTATGTGTATGTGTGTGTGTATGTATGTATGTATATGTATGTATATACTGTATATATGTATGTGTATGTGTTTATGTGTGTTTGTATATGTATGTATATGTATGTATGTGTGTATGTATGTATGTATATATATATATATATATATGTATGTATGTATACATGTCCCAAGAACCTTTAAAAACCGCATATTAGGAAGCCACAACTTGATCCTGGAGAATTGGCTGGTTATAGTCCGATTTCAAATCTCCTGCTTATGTCGAAAATACTAGAAAATGTAGTGTCATCCCAACTATGTTCATTTCTACAGAGAAATAGTATTTTAATTATTTTTTAAAAGTCTAGTTGCTGTTTTTGTATTGTTGTGTACTGGAAGCTCCTGTCACCAAGACAAATTCCTTGTATGTGTAAGCATATTTGGCAATAAAGCTCATTCTGATTCTGATTCATACAAGAGACGAGGTAATGATCTGAGATGTCATCGTTCTGCAGCAGAATTTCTATAGTATCAACATCAACTCCATATGACAGAATTCATTCAAGCATATGATTATGGCAATGAGTTGTTCCTGTTACATTTTGTCTGACTCCAAGAGAGTTGAGAATATTGATAAATGCTAATCCCTGTGTGTCATTTTTATTATCTATGTGAATGCTGAAGTCACCAACAATTAAAGCTCTATCTACAGTAACTACTAGATCTGATTAAAAAATTTGCAAATTCGCCAAGGAAATCAGAATACAGCCCGGGTGATCTATATACTGTAGCAAGGGCAAAAGATGACAGAGATTTTTTATTTATATCTGATGGTGTCACATTAAACATTATTAGTTCAAAAGACTTAAACTTATATCCTGTCCTCTGAGTAACACCAGAAACTTCACTGTAAATTGTAGCAACACCTCCTCCTCGACCCTTCAGATGAGTCTCATTTTTATAACAATAACCTGGGGGAGTAGATTCATTTAAACTAATATATTCTTCCGGTTTAATCCAGGTTTCAGTCAAACAGAGTGCATCCAAACTATGATCTGTAATAATGTCATTTACAATCAGTGCTTTGGTGAAAGAGATCTAATGTGTAGTAGCCCTACCTTTATATGATGTTTATCTTCAATTGTTTTTTTTTGTTTTGTTTTTTTTTTAAAGTTTTTTTTTTAAAGTTTTCCCTTAATCAAATTTTTCTAAATGATTTAATGAGGGTTTTGTGTTTGGTAGTTCAGGGAACAGACACAGTCTCTATGTGATATCTAGGTGATACAGTCTCTGTGTGTTGTAGTTTAAGAAAGAATTAAGCATGCCAAACTCTCGTGTGTCTTTACATACAGTTTCTTTCTGGAAATAAAGCATGATGTCAAATCCAACATCCTCTTTTTCATTAAAAATACCGTGGCTCTCTTTTCTACACCAGTTTTGCTTTGATAAGAATATCCGATATTAGTTCTGGAACATCTGAATAATATACAGTACAGTAAAACATACAGTCTGACATCATCATACAGGCTACATTCACAAAAGAAAGAATCACCAGTCCAGCAGGTGGCGTGTGTGTGTGTGTGTGTGCGTGTGTGCGTGTCTGTGTGTGTGTGTATGTGTGTGTATGTGTGGTGAGTGAGTGGTTATGTGTGTGTGTGTGTGTGTTGAGTGTGTCTGTGTGTGTATGTATGTCTGTGTGTGTTTTTGTGTATGTGTGGTGTGTGAGTGTGTTTGTGTGTATGTATGTCTGTGTGTGTGTGCGTGTGGTGAGTGTTTATGTGTGAGTGTTTATGTGTGTGTGTGTGTGTGTGTGTGTGTGTGTGTTGAGTGAGTGTTTATGTGTGAGTGAGTGTTTATGTGTGTGTATGTGTGGTGAGTGTGTCTGTGTGTGTATGTATGTCTGTGTGTGTTTTTGTGTATGTGTGGTGTGTGAGTGTGTTTGTGTGTATGTATGTATGTCTGTGTGTGTGTGTGTGGTGAGTGAGTGAGTGAGTGTTATGTGTGTGTGTGAATGTGTGTGATGAGTGTGTGTGTGTGTGTGTGTGTGTGTGTGTGTGTGTCTCTCTCTCTCTCTCTCTCTCTCTGTGTGTGTGTGTGTTTCGCGCATGCGTACAGCTGCTCTCTTATGTTTATCGCTTAACCGCAAACTAACGGGAAATTCACCTTTCTAACTCCAAATCGTGAAGTGTTACCTTATATAGATATAGATATGTATATATTTGTGTTTGTGGATTATTTTATGTTTACTTTTACTGGTGTTTATCAGAAGTCTAATCGAATCAGGTGTGGTTTTGAATCAGTGATGTGGACTGTTTTTGGATCAGTGTTTTTCTGAAGAGTTTGTCCGGTTCTTCTGTTCGGACGGGCCCATGATCGCGTTGCTTTGAACATATTACTGACTGAACATTGAACGCAGAAACATGGAGGTCTGAGCTTGTTTTGGGTCCTAATGTTATACCTTTACGTCTGGATCTCTGAAATATGATGTTCATCTCGTTACAAGTTTCCAGTGTTTTATGAGGATTAATGTGTTCTGGAGGTGTTTTGATCATGAGGTCAGTGAAGAGTCTTCTGGACTGGTGTGCTGATGTTTGTGAAGATTATACTGATGTTCACATCACTGATCTGAGTTCTTCATTCACTGATGGACTCGCCTTCTGTGCGATTATACACAAACACAGACCTGATCTCATGTAAGAACAATATTATATTATTCTCATACTAAACACAGTTTTCATCACTACTTATGTGTGTTTATCAACAATGTTAGGATCAATGGATATGGAGAGAAGTACTATGGTATTATTATAGTTTTATTGCACATGTAGCATGGTAATATCGCATTCTTTGACATACTGGAGCTTCATATCAATACCATGAAATATGAATATGGTAATCATTGAAATGATACATCGATACACCGCCACTGTACCGCGGTATCGCCTCAGTTATAGCTGCTGTATCGTAATGAACAACAGCTGGTTCTTACTTTCACTTTCAGTTTATCACAGTGTTTTCTGCATGTATCTACTGTTCTCTCAGATCTCATGTGTTTGTGTCTCTTTCTTCATTACAGAGATTTTCACTCACTGTCCAAACACAATGTCTACGAGAACATCCGTCTGGTGAGTGTTTGAGTTCAGTCAATAACAGATGTTTCACCATCAGACTGTTTCATTTAGTTTTATCTGTATCTCCTGATGATCTTTATGCATGAACATCAAATAAACTCTCAAATGAGCTTTTATTTACAGTGTCCCTATAGAAGACAGGGAGGGAATTTAGTTTCTGAAACCGTTTTGTGTTCCGTCACAATATCTATATGCATCCCATACAATAATTTACCACGATTTTACCATAATCACAGGTGGACTGAACCGCAAAACGGAGCTGCGATATGCAGAAGGGGACAGCAAAACACATTGTCACAACACACCCAACCTAGTCGAAAACTTCACATCAACAGAACTTGTAACAGGTTTGGGGCCTGTGTAGCTCAGTGAGTAAAGACGCTGACTATCACACCTGGAGTCGTGAGTTCGAATCCAGGGTGTGCTGAGTGACTCCAGCCAGGTCTCCTAAGCAACCAAATTGGCCCGGTTGCTAGGGAGGGTGGAGTCACATGGGGTAACCTCCTCGTGGTCGCTATAATGTGGTTCGCTCTCGGTGGGGCGCGTGGCGAGTTGTGCGTGGATGCCGCAGTGGATGGCATGAAGCCTCCACACGTGCTATGTCTCCGCGGTAATGCACTCAACAAGCCACGTGATAAGATGCACAGATTGACAGTCTCAGACACGGAGGCAACTGAGATTCGTCCTCCGCCACCCAGATTGAGGCGAGTCACTACGTCACCACGAGGACTTAGAGCGCATTGGGAATTGGGCATTCCAAATTGGGGAGAAAATAAAACTTGTAACAGGTAGTATTTGGTACTGCCTCTTTAAGAGCAGCACGCTCTTTACTGTTTCCTTTTACGTTGAGTGCTCAGTCTACGTAGTGATCGCAAGCTGTGCACACCGCATGTCTGCGGGGCACAGGAGCTTTTCACATTTCTGTTGCTCTTTTTGAGTTATTTTGTTAAGTAACGCTGTTGACAGTGGAGTGTTTGCTAACTGCAAAAAAATGCCACATGTGGAATGCCAGCCATGTTGTGAGTCTCTGATTAACTGTGATGCAAATAACTGGGCGAGCTATCCCCATTAAAAAGTGTGTTACAAGTGGTGCCTGAACATTTTATCTCTGGCTTTGGATGTATGGGCATATCTGCACGGATGTACAGTGTGTATGAGGCAGCCGGTGTCGGCAACGCTGCTAGCCTCGTGTTGGCAATGTACAATGCTACCCGCTGCTGATTTGCATGTTTGTGAGCCTGGCTACACAGCACAAGCGGACATTTTGTGCTTCAGACACAAGCGATTCATCCAGAAACATGAGAATATTAATTCGGACACCAGAGATTCAGCCAGACACGTGAGATTCATCCAGACACGTGAGAAGTTTCATTCAGATACCAGAGATTCATCCAGGCACGTGAGATTCATCCAGACACGTGAGATGATTCATTCGGACACCAGCGATTCAGCCAGACACGTGAGATTCATCCAGACACATGAGAAGATTCATTCAAACACCAGCAATTCATCCAGACACGTGAGAAGATTCATTCAGACACCAGAGATTCATCCAGGCACGTGAGATTCATCCAGACGCGTGAGAAAATTCATTCAGATACCAGAGATTCATCCAGGCACGTGAGATTCATCCAGACACATGAGATGATTCATTCGGACACCAGCGATTCAGCCAGACACGTGAGATTCATCCAGACTGAAACTGAAATTAAGCCGTTGCTTCATCATTTGAACTGTTTAATGCATTTAATTGCCGCAGAAGTACATATTGAACTGATCTAAAAAAATTTTTTTACGTTTGTAAAAAAAGAAAAGAAAAAAAGCTGTTTCTCTGTTTCTATATTAATACCAAAAAACAACCAAGTACGGGAAACTTTCTGCTTTAAATGTTCGGCATCTGGGTTCACATCTCGAAACTGTCCAAACTGCAGCTTTATCCCACAAGTCAGTGCATTCCCTGCCATTGTAAAGCAAAACTCTCAAGTATCAAATGATGCGTAAAATCCCAGTCAAAATGGCGAGACCTCAACAAATGCCAGCAGGGGCAAGCGGGGCAAAAAACATTTCTGCAGAAGGGAAACTTCAGGGGAGGAAGGACGTTTCACAGAGGCAATTCTCCATACAGAAGATAAATATGCCTCAGCCTTCTCTTGTGCCCACACCTGAGCCACCTGTCCTTGGTCATGTGGAGGATCCAACATCTCCATCATTCTGGAACACACCATTCATCATCAAAGTCAACCTCAGTAGCAAAGCTGTAGACGTAGCACTTGATACATGTGCTTCCCTCTCAGCAGTCTGAACAAATATGATTTTTGAAGTCCTGGAACACTTAGAAAAAGTTAAACATTGGTCATTACCCCCAATTCAACTTGCCAACAGTGCAGCTTGCAGTCCAGCTGGCATTATCTGGCTGAATATTGGATTTCAAGGAAAGTGCTTCTACCACCGATTTGTCATTATTCCTGGTATTTCTTCACCGCTCATCTTGGGGATATATTTTTTTGTTAAGAGCATCAGTTAGCATTCCTAATCCATCCAGGACTGTAACTCTCGGTGAAACAACCCCCTTCCAGGTGAGTTAGTGAGTGAGTGGATGGAGGAGCCAAAGGTTGGAAGCTTAATGTTTCTGGATGTCTAGCCATCTGCTTTGTCTGAGAAAGTCCAGGAGGCATGCCTGAAAAAGGAGAAAAAAGCACAATTACTAGACCTTGTTGAGGACTTTGGAAGCTTGTTCGATGGTCACCTGGGCCACACCTCATCAGCAGAGCATGCGATCAATACTGGCAATGCTCAGCCTATCAATCTCCCACCCTACCGTACTTCCCCTGCCAAAAGATGCTGGAGGAGAACATTATTGAACCATCTTCAGGACCATGGGCTGCCCCAGTCGTGATTGTTAAAAAGCCTGATGGTGAACCCAGGTTTTGTGTCGACTACAAGGGTATCAACTCATACTGAATGTTTTGTACCCTCTACCTCGAGTTGACGTATCCTTGGGCTTCTTAGCTCGTGGAAAATTTCCTTATCACTCTGGATCTAGCTTGAGGGTACTGGCAAATGTCCGTTGGGGAGAATTCAAGACTAAAAACAGCTTTCATATCACATTGTGGCCTCTTTCAGTTCAAAGTTGTTCCTTTTGTGCTCAGCAATACCCTTGTTACATTTCAAAGGGTCATGAACACTGTCATTACTTGGATGACATTGTCATTGCCTCGCCGACATTTGAACAGCACCTGGAAGACCTTCAGGAAGTCCTGTCAAAACTGGAGTCAGCGGGTCTATCTCTGAAGCAGAGCAAATGTCAGTTCTGTTTAAGTGAGCTCATATTCCTTGGCTATCGTTTCACACCAGAGGGTATATCACCAGACCCAGCGAAAGTGAAAGCAGTGACTGAGTTCAAAACACCAAAAGATTTGAAACAAGTCAGAGAATTTCTTGGCTGGGCTATTACAGGCTATTACCGACATTTCATAAAAAATTATTCCCGCAAAGCAGAACCAATTTTCGCTCTCACCAGGAAAGAGATTCCGTTCAGCTGGGATGAGAGTCGTCAAGCTTCCATGGAATATCTTGAAAGAGTGCCTTACGTCTGCACCAATCTTGAGCTTCCCAGACTTCAGCTGCCCATTCTTTATTTACACAGATGCCTGTGACTTAGGTCTTGGGGCTGCCTTAATGCAAAAAGATGGGCTGAGATGTTGTTGTAGCTTTTGTAAGCAGAGCTTTACACAAGGCTGAGAAACCTTACCTGAGATAGAATGCTTAGGAGTGATTTGGGCTCTGGAGTATTTCAGACCTTACATAGAAGGCCTTAATGTGACAGTGACAGACAGACCACAGCAGCCTGAGATGGCTGATGAAACACCCAAACCCCTCAGGATGACTAGCAAGATGGCCTTTGTGCCTGCAGGACTTTGATTTCAGTATCATCCACAAGCCAGGTGTTCAAAACAAAGTCCCAGATGTTCTGTCACGCAGCCCACTTCCAAATGACAACCACATCCTACATCCTACCAGACTATGCCATCATAGGAGGGATGGATCTCTGTCACCTCTCCTCAGTTATGCTAACAGACCTAGCACAGTTGAGACAATTGCAGAGCAATGACCCAGTGGTCAGTGATCTTCTCTGTGACCTTGAGATTAATGATAAGAGAGATGAAAAAGAAGTCATTCAATACGGTCTGCTTTATTTCAAAAACTCTAATATGACTTGTGGCCTGCATCCAATGAAGCAGCTCAAACATTATGCCCCGATAGCCATTCGAGGTACTCTGCTGAAATACTACCATGACCACCCTATGGCTGGCCATCTCAGAGTCACAGAAATGTTGACCAGGCTAAAGCTCAGGTTCTTTTGGCCAAAAATGGTAGCAGATGTCAAAAGATACGTAGTTTCCTGCTCCGTGTGTCAGTTGACAAAGCCGAGCCAAAGAAAACCAGCAGGTCTGATGGTCCCAATCAAACCACGGAAACCTTGGGAATATACAGGAGTGGATTTTGTAGGCCCTCTGCCTCATACACAGAATGGAAAAGAGTACATACTCGTCTTTGTCGACTATTTCTCTAAATGAATCGAAGTAAATGCAGTAAAGACAGTGACAGCACAGGTCGCAGCAAGTAAATTCCTCAGCAAAATCTTTGCCCGCCACGGTGCACCAACTTACCTGTAAGCAACCTCTTCGAACATGTGGTGGCTGCCCTTGGTACGGTGCACTGGCTGACGACGGCATATCACCTACATACAAACGTCATGGAGAGAGTGAACCATACCTTGAAAACTGCCATCCACGCATACATTGGAAACAAACACACTTCATGGGACAGATACATACCCCAGATCTGTTTTGCTCTTCGTACTGCACCTCACGAGAGCACAGGCCTATCTCTGTTGATTATGTTATATGGATGTGAATTAGAGACCCCACATGATATAATCACACTACAAAGTGTTGATGGAATGGATGATCCCAATGTGCCTTACCCAGAGAGCTTGAGAGCTTCCTTGCAAGATGCTCATGATCATGCCAGAGCAGCTCTGGACACCACCCATAGAAAACACTACAACGATCTGAAGCGGCATACAGTTTCTTATGCTATGGATATCTTGGTCTGGGTGAAAACTCACCCCAAATCAAATGCCCTAGCAAACTTCACTGCCAAGCTGGCTCCAGTATACTCAGGACCATACCGTGTCACAAAGAAACTGTCTGATATTAATTACAGACTCTCCAAAGTAGATTAGTTAAGATGCTGGTGTGTTTCATGTAGTAAATCTACAGCCATTTCACTCATGGGATACAGCCTTGTCCAAGAAAATTTTCCATGAAGATGACGATGAGCCACTATCACTGAATGGATATGTCAGTTTTTAGACCGACACAGAAGAATCTGTCCATGCTGACCCTAGGGTTAGTGAAGACCTCTCACATGAACTCTCAAATGAGCACTCAAATGAAAACTTACCTGAACACTTACCTGAACACTTACCTGAACATTCACTTGAAATTTCACCTGACGTTACTGATGTTGTTGCAAACTCCTGTGACATGATACTTGACACTGATACTCATGAACCAGTCTCTACTAACTCTGTCTAGGGTACTGACCATTACACACTAAGACCAAGATGGGTCCCTCGAATTACTTCTGACTGGGCGGTCAATAGTAGGACTAACCCCTACCATATGCAGAAGATTGACTTGAAATAAAGACAACTGACACAGTAATGTTGGTGTTAATTGTTGATGTTTATTAACAAATGTTCAAGAGTTAATTTGTTAAAAAAAAAGAAAAAATGGTATTCCATATTTGCATCATACAGTCGTGTTTTGTTTTGTTAAACTATTGTTTACTGTTTGTGCAATATTTATTCCTCTACCCTAGTAGCTTTTCAACTGTAACATGTACAGTTGAAGTCATAAGTTTACATACACTTAGGTTGAAATCAATAAAACTCATTTTTTTTATCCACTCCTCATATTTAATATTAGCAAACTATAGTTTTGGCAAGTCGTTTAGGACATCTACTTTGTGCATGACATGAGTATCTTTTCCAACAGTTGTTTACAGACAGATTGTTTCACTTTTAATTGACTATATCACAATTCCAGTGGGTCAGAAGTTTACATACACTAAGTTAACTGTGCCTTTAAGCAGCTTGGAATATTTCCAGAAAATGATGTTAAGCCTTTAGGCAATTAGCCAATTAGCTTCTGATAGGAGGTGTACTGAATTGGAGGTGTACCTGTGGATGTATTTTAAGGCCTACCTTCAAACTCAATTCCTCTTCACTTGGGAAAATCAAAAGAACCTTAGAACAAAATTGTGGACATCCACAATCTGGTTCATCCTTGGGAGCAACGTCCAAATGCCTGAAGGTACCACAAACAATAGTACGCAAGTATAAACACCATGGGACCACGTAGCCATCATACCGCTCAGGAAGGAGACGCATTCTGTCTCCTAGAGATGAACGTATTTTGGTGCGAAAAGTGCAAGTCAATCCTAGAACAAGAGCAAAGGACCTTGTGAAAATGCTGGAGGAAACAGGTAGACAAGTATCTATATCCACAGTAAAATGAGACCTATATCAACATAACCTGAAAGGCTGCTCAGCAAGGAAGAAGCCATTGCTCCAAAACTGCCATAAAAAGCCAGACTACAGTTTGCAAGTGCACATGGGGACAAAGATCTTACTTTTTGGAGAAATGTCTTCTGGTCTGATGAAAAACAATTGAACAGTTTGGCCATAATGACCATCGTTATGTTTGGAGGAAAAAGGGTGAGGCTTGCGAGCTGAAGAACACCATCCCAACCGTGAAGCATGGGGGAGACAGCATCATGTTGTGGGGGTGCTTTGCTGCAGGAGGGACTGGTGCACTTCACAAAATAGATGGCATCATGAGGAAGGAAAATGATGTGGATATATTGAAGCAACATCTCAAGACATCAGCCAGGAAGTTAAAGCTCAGTCCAAATGGACAGTGACCCCAAGCATACCTCCAAAGTTGTGGCAAAATGGCTTAAGGACAACAAAGTCAAGGTATTGGAGTGGCCATCACAAAGCCCTGACCTCAATCTGATGGGCAGAACTGAAAAAGCATGTGCAAGCAAGGAGGCCTACAAACCTGACTCAGTTACACCAGTTCTGTCTGGAGGAGTGGGCCAAAATTCCAGCAACTTATTGTGAGAAGCTTGTGGAAGGCTACCCAAAACATTTGACCCAAGTTAAACAATTTAAAGGCAATGCTACCAGATACTAACAAAGTGTATATAAACTTCTGACCCACTGGGAATGTGATGAAAGGAATAAAAGCTGAAATAAATCATTCTCTCTACTATTATTCTGACATTTCACATTCTTAAATAAAGTAGTGATCCTAAGACAGGGAATGTTTTCTACAATTAAATGTGAGGAATTGTGAAAAACTGAGTTTAAATGTATTTGGCTAAAGTGTATGTAAACTTCTGACTTCAACTGTGTGAAAGGTTGTTATGTGTAGGCCTGTTCCTTGGTTGTGTATGGCTGAGGTCAGCCTTTATTTAGCAGGGGGATATCTGTATCAGGTAGGATCTGGTACTGCCTCTTTAAGAGTAGCACACTCTTGACTGTTTCCTTTTCTGTTGAGCACTCAGTCTATGTAGTGATCGCAAGCTGTGCACACCGCGTATCTGCGGGGCACAGGAACTTTTCACATTTCTGTTTCTGTTTGTTATTTTGTTAAGTAATGCTGTTGACTAAATGCAAATAAATGCCACCTGTGGAATGCCAGCCACTTTGTGAGTCTGACTAACTCTGCTGCAAATACTTTGGCGAACCATCCCTATTAAAAAGCATGTTACAAACTGAATTTCTGTGAATTTCCATATTTCTGAACTGCAAATAAACTGACACTACAGTTTGCTATACAGTGAGATGATGTAGAGAATATATTGACTGCTGAAGGTTCAGGACCAGCGCTGATAAAACAAATAATGTAAGTTTAATCTCAGGTTGGAGAAACTTGTGAACTGGACCATTTCTGTGTTAAAAGTCCTGCTGGACCACCATTGAGCCCTTTAATGAAGCAGTAAAAGTGTTTCAGGGAAACTGTGTTTTGTTAGTTTTAGGTTTTTTCAGTTTTAAGGTGCTTTATTGGTGGTTGTGTTTCTGTAGTGTTTTATAGTGAGGATGTGGTTCTGTAGTTTTTTTATAGCGTAGTTGTGTTTCTTCAGTGTTTTATAGTGAGGTTTTGTTTCTGTAACATTTTTTGTAGCGAGGTTGTTTCTGTAGTGTTTTTATAGCGTAGTTGTGTTTCATTAGTGTTTTTATAGCAAGGTTGTGTTTCTGTAGTGTTTTTTAGTGAGGTTTTGTTTCTGTAGTGTTTTTTGTAGCGAGGTTATTTCTGTAGTGTTTTTGTAGCTAGTTGTATTTCTGTAGTGTTTTATAGTGAAGTTGTGTTTCTGTAGTGTTTTTGTAGCTAGTTGTATTTCTGTAGTGTTTTATAGCATGGTTGTGTTTCTGTGTTGTTTTTAAAGTGAGGTTGTGTTTCTGTAGTGTTTTTAAAGCGAGGTTGCGTTTCTGTAGTGTTTTTAAAGCGAGGTTGTGTTTCTGTAGTGTTTTTAAAGTGAGCGTGTGTTTCTATAGTGTTTGAGGTTGTATTTCTGTGTTGTTTTTAAAACGAGGTTGTGTTTCTGTATTGTTTTTAAAACGAGGTTGTGTTTCTGTATTGTTTTTAAAGCGAGGTTATGTTTCTGTATTGTTTTTAAAGCGAGGTTGTGTATTGTTTTTAAAATGAGGTTGTGCTTCTGTATTGTTTGTAAAGTGAGGTTGTGTTTCTGTATTGTTTTTAAAGTGAGGTTGTGCTTCTGTATTATTTTTATAGTGAGGCTGTTCTTCTGTATTGTTTTTAAAGTGAGGTTGTGTATTGTTTTTAAAATGAGGTTGTGCTTCTGTATTGTTTGTAAAGTGAGGTTGTGTTTCTGTATTGTTTTTAAAGTGAGGTTGTGCTTCTGTATTATTTTTATAGTGAGGCTGTTCTTCTGTATTGTTTTTAAAGTGAGGTTGTGTATTGTTTTTAAAATGAGGTTGTGCTTCTGTATTGTTTGTAAAGTGAGGTTGTGTTTCTGTATTGTTTTTAAAGTGAGGTTGTGCTTCTGTATTATTTTTATAGTGAGGCTGTTCTTCTGTATTGTTTTTAAAGTGAGGTTGTGTATTGTTTTTAAAATGAGGTTGTGCTTCTGTATTGTTTGTAAAGTGAGGTTGTGTTTCTGTATTGTTTTTAAAGTGAGGTTGTGCTTCTGTATTATTTTTATAGTGAGGCTGTTCTTCTGTATTGTTTTTAAAGTGAGGTTGTGTATTGTTTTTAAAATGAGGTTGTGCTTCTGTATTGTTTGTAAAGTGAGGTTGTGTTTCTGTATTGTTTTTAAAGTGAGGTTGTGCTTCTGTATTATTTTTATAGTGAGGCTGTTCTTCTGTATTGTTTTTAAAGTGAGGTTGTGTTTCTGTAGTGTTTTTATAGTGAGGTTGTGTTTCTGTAGTGTTTTTATGGTGAGGTTGTGTTTCATAGTGTTTGAGGTTGTGTTTATGTTGTGTTTTATATTGAGGTTGTGTTTCTGTGTTGTTTTTAAAGCAAGGTCGTGTTTCTGTAGCGTTTTTATGGTGAGGTTGTGTTTCATAGTGTTTGAGATTGTGTTTATGTTGTGTTTTATACCGAGGTTGTGTTTCTATATTGTTTTTAAAGCAAGGTCGTGTTTCTGTATTGTTTTTATAGCGAGGTTGTGTTTCTGTATTGTTTTTATGGTGAGGTTGTGTTTAATAGTGTTTGAGGTTGTGTTTCTGTATTGTTTTTAAAGTGAGGCTGTGCTTCTGTATTGTTTTTAAAGTGAGGCTGTGCTTCTGTATTGTTTTTAAAGTGGGGTTGTGTTTCTGTATTGTTTTTAAATCAAGGTTGTGTTTCTTTAGTGTTTTTATAGCGAGGTTCTGTTTCTATAGTGTTTTTATAACGAGTTTGTGTTTTAATAGAGTTTTTATAGCGAGTTTGTGTTTTAATAGAGTTTTTATAGTGAGGTTGTGTTTCTAGTGTTTGAGGTTGTTTCTATAGTATTTTTATAGCAAGGGTGTGTTTCTGTATTGTTTTGAAAGTGAGGTTGTGTTTCTGTAGTATTTTTATAGCAAGGTTGTGTTTCTGTAGTTTTTTTTATAGTGAGTTTGTGTTTCTGTAGTGTTTTTATAGTGAGGTTGTGTTTCTAGAGCAGGGGTTGGCAACCTTTTTGACATGGAGTGCCATTTTTTATTTTCCTTGTCAATGGCTGTGCTGATATTTATCGACCAAATATTGACCAAATTAAAACCATCGGCATATCGTTTTTAAGCATGAAAACGCTGATATAAATAGCTGATGGTTCATTTAGAAATAATTATCAACACACTTTGTAAAAACTCTTTGATTTCAAATGCACAATCCAGAAATAATGATAGCAACAGAATGTAGCTGGGTTGGCACTCCTAAGAACATGTAATATTCCATTTATAATCATTCTCATTCTCACATTGAGGAAAAACCGTCATTACAGACATGACTGTTGTGAGAGTGGCGCTTACCTATAGGCTACGTGATGAGTTAAAACCATCCAAATGCTTTGAAACTGGCAGCAAACTTTGACTTCTGAGACATTGGTATGGTATTCATGAAGGCTGCACAATTGATTGAGTTAAGATTGAAATTGCAATATGGTCTTGCACGATTATGAAAGCTTGAAAGGCTCTGTTTAAAAATAGACTTGCATGCAGGTATGGGGTGTTTGTCCCATCTAGAGTAATCTGCCAGACAGAGTTGACCACAAACCTCACGTAATAATACTATCAAACATTACATCAAATTGCGACATGTCTATTTTGATAAATTTGCTCTTAACTCTCTCTCTCTCTCTTTCTTTTAAGGCGTTTGATGTGGCCGAGTGTAAGTTGGGAATTCCAGCTCTGTTGGATCCGGAGGAGCTGATGTGTGTGGAGGAACCGGATCTTCTGTCCATCATCACTTACATCTCACAACTCTTCTGTGTCTTCAGTAGAAACTCTCACGGTATACAAACACCAGAGAAAGAGAACTGTTGAACATCTAAACGTTAATTACAAACTAAAAACTGAGTGCAAAAACTTGTGCAAAACCTTATACTGAATGAAAACTAAAACTCTCGATAAAATAATTAAAATAACGCAATTATAAAATGGTTTTAAATTATACAAAATTAAAGGAATATTCCGGGTTCAATACAAGTTAAGCTCAATCGACAGCATTTGTGTCATAATATTTATTACCACATAAATTAATTTCAAGCACAAATGTGTGTTCCAGTGAGACACTTACAATGGAAGTCAATGGGGTCAATCTGTAAACATTAAAATACTCACTGTTTCAAAAGTATAGACTCAAGACATGAACAATATGTGTGTTAACATGATTTTACTGTATTAAAATCACTAACTAACCACATCTGTGGAAAGTTATAGACAGTTTTTACAAATTTGTTGCCATAACGATATAATGCCATAAACCATGTAATTCTGGTAATAGATTTAACTTTACATAGAAAACGTTATTAAGTAAGGGATAATGTACAGTCAGCTGGTTGTTATCACAAAATAAACCCCAGCAGGTTCATCAGGACACAGACTTAAAGCGGAGGATGTTTATTTTGCAGTAACAACCGGCTGACTGCTCATTATCAAGCTTATTACATGGCTACTATCCAAATAAATAAATAAACATGAAACATTTGCATTGAAATTGTGTAATTATGTGAGAAGAAATAAATCGCTGAACAGTTGAATTCCATCTCTGGTTTGCGTCAGAGTTCTGATGGTGTTTATTTTGCGAAATCTGATTGCTCATTATCCAGCTTATTACAAGACTAGTTACCAAATAAATAAATAAATAGACATGAAACATTGATTTGAGTTTAAATTATTTTATTACCTTACTTGTAGAGATTGTAAAAGATGACTCGCAAAACCCAGATGAGCGGTTGTTATTCTGAAATATCAGACCGCTAGTCAGCGCCATTGACCAATCAGAATCAAGTATTTCAGAGAGCCTTTTAATAAGTGATTTTATCACACTAAAATCATGTTAAAACTAGTGATGCACCGATACCACTTTTTTTATCAGAAATCTCAGTATCGGCCGATACCGATCCCGATCGATACCAGTGTTGTTTTTGCATAATCAGTTTAGAATATCTTTACATTATTATGTGGAACTAATTGTGAGTACTCTTTAATATGTAAAGAAACACAAACCTCTAATGACACATTATTTCAGTATAAATGTATAGCTTATTAAAGACTTTATTGTTAAATATTCTACTGGATAGTGTAATTCCAGTCTAAGTGTTAAGTGTGCAAATTGTTTTTTTATTTTTTATTTTTGTATCTGGATTTTAAAGGATTCAGATCTCTTTTTTTATTCAGTTTAGCTGTAAGATATCAGTTCACTTTTCATTCAGTTATTTTTTGGAACCCATTCAACTTAAATATTGTTATAATTTGGGGGCCTGTGTATCTCAGCGAGTATTGACGCTGACTATCACCTCTGGAGTCGTGAGTTTGAATCCAGGTCGTGCTGAGTGACTCCAGCCAGGTCTCCTAAGCAACCAAAGTGGCCCGGTTGCTAGGGAGGGTAGAGTCACATGGGGTAACCTCCTCGTGGTTGTGATTAGTGGTTCTCGCTCTCAATGGGGCGTGTGGTAAGTTGTGCGTGGATCGTGGAGAGTAGCATGAGTCTCCACATGCTGTGAGTCTCCGCGGTGTCATGCACAACGAGTCACGTGATAAGATGCGCGGATTGACGGTCTCAGAAGCGGAGGCAACTGAGAATTGTCCTCCACCACCCGGATTGAGGTGAGTAACTGCACCACCACGAGGACCTACTAAGTAGTGGGGATTGGGCATTCCAAATTGGGAGAAAAAGGGGATCAAAAAAATACATATTGTTATAATTTGTAAACAAATAATAATAATAATAAATTATTGTTATATTTACTATTATTATTGACTTTTAGAATTTAAATACAACAGTGATATTTCTCAATCATGCACCTTTACCTTTAAAACCCTCTGGCTTTTATTTTGACATCCTGAACTCTCCAGGAAGTCCTGTATGTGTCTGTTTGTGGGCAAGTTCACAGTAGTTTAATTCGCTTCTTATTCAAATTCTGGTCAAATGCTCCTCCGGTGCCGTTCTAAATGCATATTATAAGTGAACCGAACTATTGAGCATCTACATCTGAGATGTTGTTCGTGAGTTGCGCTCAAATATTGCACATTTATGTGTGTGTGTCAACAGAGCAGCCCCATTCACTAACGCACTGTGTGTGCATTTTATATATTTACTTATTAAACACAGCCTTTTGTGATTCACAGAGCTATCGCACATCTTCAAGTGTCTTTGAATAAAATGCACGAGTCATTTGAACTACTTAAATGGTGTTTTTATGGTTCTTTTATGTCATTTTTGGAGCTTGACAGTAACGAACATGACTAACACACAGTATCAGATTTGGATCGGGCTCGTCGGACCGATACCCGATCCGTCTAAAAGCTTCAGTATCGGAGCCAGATATTGGATCGGTGCATCCCTAATTAAAATGCATATTGTTTACATCTTGTGTCTATACTTTTGAAACAGTGAGTATTTTAATGTTTACAGATTGACCCCATTGACTTCCATTGTAAGTGTCTCACTGGAACACACATTTGTGCTTTTATTAAAGAAAAGGAGGGACAAGTCGAAATTTATTTTTGTGGTGATCAACATTATGACACAAATGCTGTCGATTGAGCTTAACTTGTATTGAACCCGGAATATTCCTTTAATTCAGTGAATTCACTCAGATTATTATTCATGAAGTTATTGAGGTTTATAAGTGTCGTGAGCTGGAACATGAATGTGTTTTTATTGATTGATAATCTGTGGATCTGATCAGACAGTAAGAAGATTCCTGTGAACTCTGAACCCAACCGAACCAGAACACGAGAGCACAGACTCACACAGGTGACAAACATATTGCATTTTTATTTCATTTAAAAGTTCTTAATAAAAAAGAACAAAATAACACAAACTCTAACTGTCTCCTGTCATTGTGTCAGTCATCAGGTGATGTGATCAGATCAGCAGGTAAAAGCATCTGTGTCGTCTGTAACAAACATGTTCATCTCATTCAGAGAGTTCTGGTGAACAACCGACTGTATCATCGCACCTGCTTCAGGTGACATTATATTATATCATTTTATATTTTATTATATTATTTTATAGTATGCTATATTATGTTATATTATATGTATTATATTATTTTAGATTTTATTATATTGTGTTAAATTATATTTTATTATGTTATTTTATTATATTTTATAATATATTTCAGATGTAGTCGGTGTCGTCGCTCTCTTCTACCGAGCTCATACACTGAAGGTTCGACAGGTTCACTGCAGTGCAGTTATCAGTGTTTACCTGCATCTGAACACCACCTGCACACTGACACACTTGTAAATATTGACTCAAAGAGAGATAAGACTGAATCAGATGGAGACGGGACGAGAGGAAGCGGTCTCACCTTATTAGAGACTGATATACAGAAACCCAAACCTGAACCCAGACAGAGGGCGGGGCCTCAGAAACCTCCACGCCCCGCCCCCAGATCAAAGGACCGCCTCCCAGGTTAGAAACACATCTGACAGTTTTGTCCACTTAAAGTACACTAACTTTAAAAATAAACTTTATTAGGGGTGAATTTGTTTGGTGTGATGGACATTACGGCACAACTGTGGGACAGTCGTAATTTTTGACAAATTGATAGAAATTATTTTCTCACAATAAGTAATTGAAATGGTTTCTGTTTATTTCACTCTATGTTTAGATGATCATAGTTTTAAACATGTAATATTGTGTATTTTTAAAATGTATTTTCATAGTTTAATATTGAAAGTCTGGGTCTGGGACAAGACTAAAACAGTCAAATCTATACATAAAAGACATTTTAAAAGTTCCAAAAATAAATGATGATGGCCTGGCAAAAAGTTTCCAAATCAGATTAAAACAATTACCTGGACTATTGGACATCGGCTGATAATTTACATACAGCTGATGATCAGGGCCATTATTTCCTGTCAAAAACTAGCATGAAAATGCAAAACCTGCAAACTATCAGTATCGGCAGATGTTCTTCTAAATAATTTGAAATCACTATTGGCAGATATAAATTATCTTATATCAGTATCAGCAGATGTTCTAAATAATCAGGTACTACTAGTGGCAGATGTTCTTCTAAATAATCGGATATCATTGTTGGCAGATGTTCTAAATAATCAGATATTGCTATTGGCAGATGTTCTTCTAAATAATCGGATATCGCTATTGGCAGATGTTCTTCTAAATAATCGGATATCGCTATTGGCAGATGTTCTTCTAAATAATCGGATATCGCTATTGGCAGATGTTCTTCTAAATAATCGGATATCGCTATTGGCAGATGTTCTAAATAATCGGATATCGCTATTGGCAGATGTTCTTCTAAATAATCGGATATCGCTATTGGCAGATGTTCTAAATAATCGGATATCGCTATTGGCAGATGTTCTTCTAAATAATCGGATATCACTGTTGGCAGATGTTGTAAATTATCGGATATTGGTATTGGCAGATGTTCTTCTAAATAATCGGATATCGCTATTGGCAGATGTTCTAAATAATCGGAAATCGGTATCGGCAGATGTTCTTCTAAATAAACTGATATCACTATTGGCAGATGTTGTAAATTATCGGATATCGTTAGTGGCAGATGTTCTTCTAAATAAGCTGATATCACTATTGGCAGATGTTGTAAATTATCGGATATCGTTAGTGGCAGATGTTCTAAATAATCAGATATCGCTATTGGTAGATGTTCTAAATTATCGGATATCTGTATCGGCAGATGTTCTTCTAAATAATCTGATATTGCTATTGGCAGATGTTCTTCTAAATTATCAGATATTGTTATTGGCAGATGTTCTAAATAATCAGATATCACTACTGGCAGATGTTCTAAATTATTGGATATCAGTATCGGCAGATGTTCTTCTAAATAATCAGATATCACTATTGGCAGATGTTCTAAATTATCGGATATCAGTATCGGCAGATGGTCTAAATTATCGGATATCGGTATCGGCAGATCTCTAAATAATCGTATATCGCTATAAGCAGATGTTGTTTTAAATGATAGGATATCGGTATCAGCAGATGTTCTTCTAAATAATCAGATATCGCTATCAGCAGATGTTGTTTTAAATGATCAGATATCGGTATCGGCAGATGTTCTTCTAAATAATCGGATATCACTATTGGCAGATGTCGTTTTAAATGATCAGATATCGGTATCGGCAGATGTTCTTCTAAATAATCGGATATCGCTATAAGCAGATGTTGTTTTAAATGATAGGATATCGGTATCGGCAGATGTTATTCTAAATAATCAGATATCGCTACCTGCAGATGTTGTTTTAAATTATTGGATATCGTTATTGGCAGATGTTCTTCTAAATAATCGGATATCACTATTAGCAGATGTTGTTTTAAATGATAGGTTATCGGTATCGGCAGATGTTCTTCTAAATAATCGGATATCACTATCAGCAGATGTTGTTTTAAATGATCAGATATTGGTATCGGCAGATGTTCTTCTAAATAATCAGATATCGCTATCAGCAGATGTTGTTTTAAATGATCAGATATTGGTATCGGCAGATGTTCTTCTAAATAATCGGATATCGCTATCAGCAGATGTTGTTTTAAATGATCAGATATTGGTATCGGCAGATGTTCTTCTAAATAATCGGATATCGCTATCAGCAGATGTTGTTTTAAATGATCAGATATTGGTATCGGCAGATGTTCTTCTAAATAATCGGATATCACTATTGGCAGATGTTGTTTTAAATGATAGGATATCGGTATCGGCAGATGTTCTTCTAAATAATCGGATATCGCTTTCAGCAATTGTTGTTCTAAATTAATCGGATATCAGTATCGGCAGATGTTTTAAATAATCGGATATTGCTATTGGCAGATGTTCTTCTAAATGTTTTATTGATGCCATTACTCCTGTAAAGGTCAGGAAGATACTGGCAGGCATAAAGCACCATGGAGAAACGCAACAGCAGTGCAAACCATGAAAAGGAAAAGCAGAATGAATGTGGTGGAAAACAAAACTTGAAGTCCATTGCAATATCTATAGAGACAGCCTTCATGCTTTCAATTTGGAACTAGGTACAGCTAGACAGACATTCTTCTCCCACATTATAAACAGCAACATGAACAACACCCGCACTCTTTTTGCTACTGTAGAAAGACTAACAACCCCCCCAACACAGTTTCTCAGTGAAATGCTCTCTGACAGGAAATACAACAAGTTTTCATCTTTTATCATGAAAAAAAATCAATGACATTAGAATGATGATCAGCTCATCCACATGCTGCGTTGAGGTCAGACATCACCCACCACAAAAACATCATAAATTAGTCACTATGTCTGATTTTGAGGCAATTGATGGCAAAACCTTGGAAGAAATAGTACAGCAGCTTAAAACATTGAACTGCTCTCTTGACACACTACCAACTACATTTTTCAGAAATGTGTTTAACTGTCTGGAAAAAGATCTGTTTGCCCCTTCTGAAAAAGAACAATCTGGATAACGGCATATTAAAGAACTACAGACCAATCTTAAATCTTCCTTTCATCAGCTGAACAAATTCTTAATCTCTAATGGCTTCTTGGACAGTTTCCAATCTGGTTTTCGACCGCATCACAGCACAGAGACGGTGCTCATAAAGATCCTTAATGATATCCGGCTAAACACTGATTCAGGCAAAATATCAGTGCTGGTATTACTAGATCTCAGTGCTGCTTTTGACACTGTTGACCACATCATTCTACTAGACAGACTAGAAAACTTGGTAGTGCTCTCTAGGACGGTCCTCAGCTGGTTCAGGTCATACCTAGATGGGAGGGGTTACTATGTGAACATAGGCAACTATGAATCTGAGTGGACATCCATGACGTGTGGAGTCCCACAAGGCTCAATTCTTGCACCGCTCCTGTTCAACCTGTATATGCTCCCACTAGGCCAAATTATGAAAAAGAACCAAATTGCATTCCATAGCTATGCAGACGACACCCAGATTTACCTAGCCCTATCGCCAAATGACTACAGCCCCATAGACCCTCTGTGCCAGTTCATTAATGAAATTAACAGTTGGATGTGCTAAAACTTCCTTCAGTTATACAACAGCAAGACAGAGGTCATTGTATTTGGCAACAAATGCGAAATTCTCAAGATGAACACATACCTTGACTCCAGGGGTCTAAAGACAAAAAAATCAAGTCAGGAATCTTGGTGTCACTTTGTAGTCAGACCTTACTTTCAGGAGTCACATCACAGCAATAACTAAATCAGCCTACTATCATCTAAAAAATATTGCCACAATTAGATGTTTTGTATCCAGTCAAGACTTAGAGAAACTTGTTCATGCATTCATCACCAGTAGGGTAGACTCCTGCAATGGACTCCACACCGACCTTCCCAAAAAGACCATTAGACACCTGCAGCTCATTCAGAATGCCACTGCGAGGATTCTCACCTGAATCAAAAGATCAGAGCGTAATACTCCAGTCCTCAGATCTTTACACTGGCTTCCAGTTACATTTAGAATTGATTTGAAAGTACTATTACTCGTTTATAAATCGCTCAATGGCCTAGGACCTAAAAACATTGCAGATATGTTTGTTGAATATAAACCTAACAGACCTCTCATCATTAGGATCAAGTCAGTTAGACATACAGAAGGTTCACTCAAAACAAGGTGAGACAGCGTTTAGTTATTATGCCACCCGCAGCTGGCACCAGCTTCCAGAAGAGGTCAGATGTGCCCCAACAGTAGCCACATACAAATCCAGACTGAGAACACATCTGATTAACTGTGTATTCATTTTTTTTTTTTTTACTCTTTAAAGTGTGTGTTAGCTATTTTTGGTTATCTTCTGTTTTATCAGGGAGGGTTAACAACAGTTACGAGTGGTGTCAGCAGTTTAGTATTCTTTTTCTTTTTTATTCATTTTAATAATTTAAACTTTTTTTAATTTTATTTTATTACTTTTTGTTCTTATTTCATGTTCTTAATTGGTTTATAAAATGTATTTTTTCTTGCATTTTTTTAATCATTTTTATGTAAAGCACTTTGAATTGCCATTGTGTATGAAATGTGCTATATAAATAAACTTGTCTTGCCTAAATAATTGGATATCAGTATCGGCAGATGTTGTTCCAAGTAATTGGATAACTAACAATTCCACTTTGCATTGTGCTTTTGAACAATCCTTTTCTGTAGTAAAATCACAGTAACACATGTAGCTTAGTGTATTACAGGTGCATCTCAATAAATTAGAATGTCATGGAAAAGTTCATTTATTTCAGTAATTCAACTCAAATTGTGAAACTCGTGTATTAAATAAATTCAATGCACACAGACTGAAGTAGTTTAAGTCTTTGGTTCTTTTAATTGTGATGATTTTGGCTCACATTTAACAAAAACCCACCAATTCACTATCTCAACAAATTAGAATACATCATAAGACCAATAAAAAAAACAATTTTAGTGAATTGTTGGCCTTCTGGAAAGTATGTTCATTTACTGTATATGTACTCAATACTTGGTAGGGGCTCCTTTTGCTTTAATTACTGCCTCAATTCGGCGTGGCATGGAGGTGATCAGTTTGTGGCACTGCTGAGGTGGTATGGAAGCCCAGGTTTCTTTGACAGTGGCCTTCAGCTCATCTGCATTTTTTGGTCTCTTGTTTCTCATTTTCCTCTTGACAATACCCCATAGATTCTCTATGGGGTTCAGGTCTGGTGAGTTTGCTGGCCAGTCAAGCACACCAACACCATGGTCATTTAACCAACTTTTGGTGCTTTTGGCAGTGTGGGCAGGTGCCAAATCCTGCTGGAAAATGAAATCAGCATCTTTAAAATGCTGGTCAGCAGAAGGAAGCATGAAGTGCTCCAAAATTTCTTGGTAAACGGGTGCAGTGACTTTGGTTTTCAAAAAACACAATGGACCAACACCAGCAGATGACATTGCACCCCAAATCATCACAGACTGTGGAAACTTAACACTGGACTTCAAGCAACTTGGGCTATGAGCTTCTCCACCCTTCCTCCAGACTCTAGGACCTTGGTTTCCAAATGAAATACAAAACTTGCTCTCATCTGAAAAGAGGACTTTGGACCACTGGGCAACAGTCCAGTTCTTCTTCTCCTTAGCCCAGGTAAGACGCCTCTGACGTTGTCTGTGGTTCAGGAGTGGCTTAACAAGAGGAATACGACAACTGTAGCCAAATTCCTTGACATGTCTGTGTGTGGTGGCTCTTGATGCTTTGACCCCAGCCTCAGTCCATTCCTTGTGAAGTTCACCCAAATTCTTGAATCGATTTTGCTTGACAATCCTCATAAGGCTGCGGTTCTCTCGGTTGGTTGCGCATCTTTTTCTTCCACACTTTTTCCTTCCACTCAACTTTCTGTTAACATGCTTGGATACAGCACTCTGTGAACAGCCAGCTTCTTTGGCAATGAATGTTTGTGGCTTACCCTCCTTGTGAAGGGTGTCAATGATTGTCTTCTGGACAACTGTCAGATCAGCAGTCTTCCCCATGATTTTGTAGCCTAGTGAACCAAACTGAGAGACCATTTTGAAGGCTCAGGAAACCTTTGCAGGTGTTTTGAGTTGATTAGCTGATTGGCATGTCACCATATTCTAATTTGTTGAGATAGTGAATTGGTGGGTTTTTGTTAAATGTGAGCCAAAATCATCACAATTAAAAGAACCAAAGACTTAAACTACTTCAGTCTGTGTGCATTGAATTTATTTAATACACGAGTTTCACAATTTGAGTTGAATTACTGAAATAAATGAACTTTTCCACGACATTCTAATTTATTGAGATGCACCTGTATTTATTTATTTTCATTTCTCTCTCTGTTCAGCCTCCTCTCAGACCGTCAAGCGTAAGGAACACCCCTGGATGAAGCTGGTTGAACCGGGACCCTGGCACAAACTCCCGCCCGCTCCGGCCCCCCTCGCGCCCCCTCACTCATGCGCCATCCCTGCCCTCAGTCAAGTGTGGCACCGCCACTGGGCCACGAACTTTAACCCCTTCCTGGAGGAAGGTGAGGAAGACACAGTGGATGATGTGAGACAGACTCAGCCATCCGTCATGGCATCCAGCCAATCGTGGAGCAGCGTTCTCGACGAGTCATGTGACCCGGCTGGTGGTCCTGAGATTACTGGATTAACTTCAGTAACTGCTAAACCTGTTTATCCATTTGATCAGTCCAGAAGAACGGGCACAAACCAACAGAATGATTCGACTAAAGCTGGTACTGCACAGCCAGAAACTGGTTTATATTTAGACTCGTCTGGAGCTGCCGGTGTCGGCGGGTTAGTTAAGACTGTATCAGGTTTATCTGTGAAAGACAGAACAGGTTCTGATTCACCCAAAAAAGACAAAACATCAGATTTAAGCAGCACAGAAAGTGTCTTGAATTCAGCTTTAGAAGAACGTTTTGAAGGACATATTGACAAGAAGCGTCAACTTCCTCATCAGTCTCCCGATTTATCGGCCAATCATAGTCTTTTTCACTCAGATGACATCACACCCTCACATCTCTCAGCCAATGAGGTGGAAGCAGCTCCTCTTCATCAGAAGAAAGAAACACCTTCATCATCATCATCATTCAGTCATGTAAAGGTTTGTACTGAAGTTGCTCTTTAAATAGTTAATAACTTTACACACATGTGGATGCATAAACATAAAATAAGGTTAAAATCATTCAAATAACTCCAAGACTAGTAATACTAGACACCTTAAAACCCAGTTCAAGACTTCATAGTCATGATATTTATAAATGTCTCTTGAACTTTGGCACTTTCATGTCCCAGAGGTTGATTTTTATTCAAACAAACAGATTTCAACTTGTCTTTTATGTGTAGATTTGACTGTCCCAGACCCAGACTTTCAGTATTAAACTATGAAAATACATTATAAAAATGCTAATTGTTACATGTTTAAAACTATGATCATCTAAACAAAGAGTGAAATAAACAGAAACCATTTCAATATTTATTGTGTGAAAATGATTTCTCTCAGTTTGTCATAAATTACTTCAATGGCGTCACTTCCTCCACACCATCAATATTTTTCACACAATTTTGCCCCTAATAGAGGTTTTTTCAATAGTTAGTGTACTTGTTAACCAAGTGTACAAAAGTGTCAGTGAAGAGCATGAAATATGAGACAAAACAAAGACAAATCAAGGGAAATATCACAGAATATTGTGTGTATTTAGGATACATCAAATGTTACCTATAAAATTAATCTTAGCAAGAAAAAGAAGTTAAAAAGGTTCAAAATGTCAGTGTCATTTCCAGCACAGAATTCTATTAAACACAATCCAGAATTTGAGATGGAAATGACACATTAATGTCCTGTGATGCATGAACACACTAATTAAATCAGCTAGTGTGACTGTGAATTAAAGTGTTTGAGGAAGAAACAGAAATCACATGAGCAAAAGGTGTTTCATCGTGAGTTTGTGGGTTGTTGTTCTCTTTTGCTGGTTGCGTGTGACAGTATTTCATCAGATTATTGTTTTCTTGTGTAAACATCATCAGTCTCTGTGTTTTCTCTCTTTCAGAGTCGTAATCAGACCCCTTTCAACAGTAAAACCTCAGACAAACACAAACCCACGAATGGTCCCGTCACGCCACGGGCTGCAGCTCCAGGACACGGTTTTCCCCTCGTCAAGAGGAAGGCGAGTACTCTAAATAGTGTGCGAGAAATGCATGAATCTGAAAGAGAATAATAAGTAAAATAATTTAAAAAACACACATTTTAAGGTAAGGAAATTAGCTAGATGCTACCAAACAGTGTGTGATAAAGGGGTGTGTGATAACAAAATGCAGTTAATGATGTGTGGTGTAGTGCGCTCCATAGAGCGCAACAGTCTGGTGCTGGAAGTAAAAATCCCATTCATTTTCTCCATAGGCGAATTGATTTTCAACGATAACTGATCAATCTTTAAAGACAGTCATATCGTGAGCTCCGAGGTTGTTAATTGATGGAATATACTTCTGTTGAAGCCATCCGTCCATGTTATTCCAGCTTCATTTTTAAACTATCATGTTTAACAGTGGAATTCCTGGTTAAGAACTACACTACCCATAATCCTAAACAGAGATCTACCAATCAGTCACGTCAAACAAGCTCCGCCCACTCACATGATGCAAAAGTCGCTTCCCTACACTCTCAAACTAGTTACTAGTTACTGTATAATTAACAACTTTAAATCAATAGTTTGTAATTTGATTACATCATTCGCAATGCCTCATGGGATTGTAGTCCATTCCCTCATTAAAGACGTTAAGTACATTTGTATCTTTGAAATCAAAGTTTGTGATGTTGTGATTCTCCTCGGAGCTGTTGGTTTAGTTCATGGACTCTTTTATGAAGGATTTGATTAAATCCCTTTGGAGAAATGATGTTTGTGTTGTTCAGGTGCACACAGACGGCCGTGTGTCAGAGGAAGAGGTGTGTGAGGAACAGAGAGAGCTGGAGGAGCGTCTGATGAGACTTGAGAAGAGAGGAGTGGAGCTGGAGCGGGACATGAGGAGCAACACCACAGCTGGTGAGATCACATGAGTCTTACGCTCGTGTCTGTTGAACAGAAACTCTCAGACTTTCACTTGATCATGTGTTTGTGTGTTTCAGGTGCACGTCAGGAGAGTCTGATCGTCGACTGGTTCACTCTCGTTCATGAGAAACACATGTTAGTGCGCAGAGATGCAGAACTCGTGTACATGTGAGGACAACACAAATACAGTGTTTATCTTGTCAACAAAATTACTGATGAAATTGTCTTTTGGCAAAGGGGTTTTGGATTTCATCAACGATAAAAAAGGCGAGATTAAAATGATGCATCATGACGATAATTAAATGATTTTAATAAAAACATACTGATGAGAAATAAGATATTATCAGTGCACATACAGAATTGATCAATATTATGCAATAATTCAGCAAATTGTGGATTTCCTTGTTAAAAAGAGCTGAACAGCAGCCAAATGAACCACTTTGCATTCTGGAATAACCTGGAATTTACTCCAGCCAGGTCTCCTAACAACCAAATTGTCCTGGTTGCTAGGGAGGGTAGAGTCACATGGGGTAACCTCCTCGTGGTTGTGATTAGTGGTTCTCGCTCTCAATGGGGCGTGTGGTAAGTTGTGTGTGGATCGTGGAGAGTAGCATGAGCCTCCACATGCTGTGAGTCTCCGCGGTGTCATGCACAACGAGTCACGTGATAAGATGCACGGATTGACGGTCTCAGAAGCGGAGGCAACTGAGACTTGTCCTCCGCTACCCGGATTGAGGTGAGTAACCGCGCCACCACGAGGACCTACTTAGTAGTGGGAATTTGGCATTCCAAACTGGGAGAAAAGGGGATAAAATTAAAAAAGAAAAAAGAAAATATCATTGTTGCTTACCCATTTGATCCAACAGCAGTCAAACCATCACTCCCTCAGTAGCTGTATTAGAAACTTCATCGCAGCTGTGGTAACTCACTTTTTAAAACTAATTCCAGGGTAATATAATACAAAGTATGTTATAAATTTACACTGAATAATTAAAAAATTGCAAATATAAAAAAGTTTACTAGATTTGCGCTAATTAAGGCAGAAACGTGTCGTCACAGTCTGTGAAAAGGGTCCATTACACCACAAAAGGCTGAGATTTAATTAAATAAATAATCTGCATGTGCTTCCAGCCAGGTCTCCTAAGCAACCAAATTGGCCCGGTTGCTAGGGAGGGTAGAGTCACATGGGGTAACCTCCTCGTGGTCGCTATAATGTGGTTCTCACTCTCGGTGGGGCGTGTGGTGAGTTGTGCGTGGATGCCGCGGAGAATAGCGTGAAGCCTCCACATGCGCTATGTCTCCGTGGTAACGCGCTCAACAAGCCACGTGATAAGATGCGCGGATTGACGGTCTCAGACGCGGAGGCAACTGGGATTTGTCCTCCACCACCCGTATTGAGGAAGAGTCACTACGCCACCACGAGGACTTAAAGCGCACAGGGAATTGGGCATTCCAAACTGGGGAGAAAAAAATAATAATAATCTGCATGTGCTGCGAGTGTAACGGGAGGCAGCTGGTACATGATAGCTGTGTGGTATGTGTAAACATCACTCCTCTGGCCTCAAGAGGTGCACTAGCGACTGACACTAGAGTCTGTAACCTTTAGCCTCCTCGTTAGTGTGCGTTCCTCTTATGCGGGAGACCCCGGTTTGAATCTCGCTCTGAGCGGTTCGAGCAGGAACGGCTACACATGCTTCAAATTTAAAATTCTATTTTCATTTATTTAAAGTTTTAATTCATTCATTTGTTGAGACACCTTTCAATGCCGATTACCAAATTCCAAAAAATAAAATTCCAATAACCACAATATACATCATCTCTCGTGTGTTTTTTGCTTAGATATTACAACCGTTGGGCAGATAAAATGTCCTGGAAAATTGTGCCTTGAAAAGAGTGGGAACCCTGTAAAACTATGACAAAAATGAACACCGCACAAACACACAAAACAAGAATAATATGTGTGTATGTTCAGGGTGAAGCAGCAGCGTCTCGAGGAGCAGCAGTGTGATGTTGAGTTTGAACTCAGACGTCTTCTCAATAAACCAGGTGACTATAAACAATATTCACCTTTTCAGAATAAATCATGTTTTTATGTGTGAAAATGTTTGTATTGTTTGATCTGATACCATCAGAAATAAATAAGGGTGTAGAATGAACTGTATCTGAGAGACCAAATCTTGAAATGAATGGATTTAAATGATTATAATTGTGTATAATTTGTGTCTGAGTCAACAGAGGAAAAGTCTGTCTTGTTGTGTTGATGTTTGTGTAAATTACGATGTTCTTCAGAGCGTGAGTGGAGCTCAGACGACAGACGACGAGAACAACAGCTCATGTCAAACCTGCTGTCAATCATCCAACAGAGAAATGACATCATCAGCAGCCTTGAGCAGGACAGACAGAGGTCAGAGGTCAGCTGATAACAATACAGATGTGTTTATATTGATGAATATTTGATGAATGTTGTTGTTTATCAGGGAAGAAGAGGAGGACACGATACTGACAGCTGTGATCCAGACGAGAGGTGACAACACATCTGAAAAACTTCATTTAATAGTCGTTTAAATGAAGTAAATACGGTAAATACGGAGATAGAAGTTATTGTATTACTGTACTTATTATCTTTTTAATCTCTCTCTAGATTTCCACACACAGACTGAAAAACAGCCGGAGAAATGCAACAGGAAGTTTAAACCTCTTCGTATTTTCAAGTCAATCGGTCGTAAGAAAAACAGCTGAAAGAGAAGAAGACTTCTAAGAGTCAAACTGTTAATAATGTTTATTTATAAGGATAAACTGAACTATTTCTTTCAGATTTAATACATATCCACCATGTTCACATTTATCAGTTCAAGATGTTTAGATGATTTCTAACGCTTGAATTTAGGTACGATTCTTATTTATTGTTAGTGATTTTAGAGAGACAATAAATTCTGGGAACCTTTGTGCAACCATGCTGCAACGTTTCATCAATAATCAGTGGACAAGCCATGTTTTGTTTTAATCTGTTGTTAGCACAGTGACGTCACATGCTGTCCCACAATGCACTGCTTGTACTCCTCATTCACGTGATAAAACGCATTTTTCAGTCGTTTTAAATGTATTTGACATGTTGTTTATTGATTATAATGATTATAGTAAGTGTGAATATCATGTATTTAATGAAATAAACGCTCGTGTCGGGGTCACCGTCACTGTACACTCATGCATGTGTACTGTAGTATGTACTCGATCACTCACTGCGCATGCCTTAAACTGATGAGTAAGGAAAATAACGACGCGGGGTGACGCCCGTGTCCTCGCTCAAACTCGCGAGAGGAATTTTTGAACGGGTACAGGTCCGTCTGTCAGGTGACTCACCTACTTCGTGAGATGCCGCGCGGAACCAGGATCTGCCCCGAGAAACCCTCAGATAAGTTAAAGAAAATATATAGAAACAAAGCTCATAAAGTTATTAGTTCAATATTCCGGTTTTATAACAAAATTACATCAATCTCACTTGAGTAATCTTATAATAACATTTCAAGATTTATTAATATCATTTTGTTCAACATTAAACAATTTAATGAATATTAATATGAAATGTAAATGCATAAATCTTAATAGATTAAACACTTTTCAGTGTGGAAATTCATTTTGAAAAGCTGCCAATTTTATACCATAATTTAATTCTTTACTAACCCAACCACAGTTTTACTAAATTAACCAGAGCTAAACTATTGTTATTGTGCTACAATTATTACTGTAAAGTTCCTATAATACATCTATAATACATCTATAATACACTGTGTACACAAAATAGTTACACTCAGGAGCTTCAGGACAAAAATATCCCCATTGAAACCCATTAAAACTGCAATATTTGATCCCAGTGTCATTAAAGCATAAAATCATGAATTCTATGATATTATGCTTTCATTCCGGAGCCCTGGCTTCAACATTTACATTATTAATATTTTCCACCAGATGGCGCCATTTTCCTCATGTTTAGCCTATGGAGCAAATACATGCTTTTCCCCTATTCTCTGTTTGCTGTATTATAGAGCACTGTAGGACAACTGAATAAATGATGCAGATAAAATTGTGTGTGTGTGTTGGTATTGATGTTAGAGAGTGTGTGTGTGTGTGTGTGTGTGTGTGTTGCTATGGATGTCAGAGAGTGTTTGTGTGTGTAAAGAACAACAGTGGCATTAAGTAAACAAACTGGCATTTAAAGGGTTAAAATCCTGAAAATGAATGAATATTTGGTAGTTATGATCAGGACTGATGTTGATTAAGTGGAAAATAATATTAATATATAATATTATTATGGCAGTTTTTTGATGTGGACTTTTTTGTCCTCTAAGGACCTCTGAGTAACATCTTTAAATTGACTCACAATATACTCATTTTTCTTTTCGCTGTTCTCTCTAGTATCATTTACAGAGAAGAAATTGATGCGATTTGAAGTTATTTTCATTCTAGTCTCTCTACAAATCCGCTGAAATGAATCTGGTTACCATGGCGATGATGTCATGCACTCTTTGTCATCCTGTCAGCACAAGTAGAAATGCACCAATAAAAATGAGTTTAATAACGAGCTGAAAGAAACTGATTCATTCAGTTTTTTAGGTCATGTAACTTTCTCAAACTGGAATGTTATGCGCCTAAACTCACCAACTAAGTGTAACAAAATATTGAACCATTTGATGATCTTAATACTACATGAAACACACCTTTTACCTGCAGACCACAACAGAATGAGGAAAAATAGGGTAGGACAGCTGTACCATTTCAATTTAGCATACTGTATAAATCTAGAGGTACAGAGATTCTACTTCATAAAGCTCTTCCATTTCAAGTATAAAAACATTCATTATTTTTAATAAAAGTGTTCAATTCCCCTAAAATACATTTACTCACATAAAATGTACATTTTCTTACTTAACTCATATGTGTTACAGAAAAAAACAGGCATTCCCCTTTAAATGAAGGTAAACCTCATGATTTTAACATGTGAAAATGATTTTTTTACTTGAGATTTCTTTAAAAATATGTAAAAAAAAAAAAAGGATTTCTTCCAGTGTAAAAACAAATAATAATTTTACAGAGAAAATATAATATAATTAAACATTAATTTCTCATTTTTTAATAAAGGTGTTAAATTCCCCTAAAAATACATTTATTCACAGCAAATTGAACATTTTCAGCAAATATTTCTCATTGACAACAAATTTTATTTATAAAGTTGTTTTGAACTTTTCTTAATTTGACGCTATATTTGCGACACAAGATATTATAACAGGAAGTTTCCTTAACATGTATAAAAAAGTAAAAAATGACAGTCAAATATTGTATTTATTTTAGATGTAAAATTATGATTTCACTGTATAATTAATGTTAAAAATGTATATTATATCTAACAAGAGAATACATGTAGTTTTACACTAAACTATTGTTAAAATTACGGTGAAAAACAATAATTGGGCGTTCCCAGAATTCCCTGCGTGACCCTTCACATCTCATTATATTCTATGGAAATAGAGATGTTTCTTCTTATTCTTTAATATCAGTTATGTACTTTGGGGAGTTCTGTGTTATATTTGGATGTTTATTGCATTATTTTAGTATCACATGTGTTACTCTGATGGTGTTTTGTGTTCGTGTCTCTACATGTGTATTAATTATTTCTCCTGGATGATTCACTCTTGATGAACTTTAAGTCATCATGTGACCTTCTGTTGTTATTTAACAATACAGATCAAAACAAAACAAACAAACAGACTGGATGGGGAGAGTAAATGTTGAAATGAAGTGTTTTTACAGTATGATCAAATTGAACAGATTTCTATGAACTATGAAAGAGCTGGTTAAGAAGTCGTGTGGGATGGTAATACTCAATCTTATTTGATTAAATGTTAGTTGTTTAGTCTATGTTGGGTTATGATTTATATATTTAATATGAAATATCTCAAAGAAAAAAACATTCAGATATTTTCTGTTGTTACAAACATTTTACTGGTAAAATCCTCAGAGGGGATGTGACATCATAACTCCTGAAAAATGGCAAGAGTGTGTGTGTAAATGTGTGTGTGAATGTGTGTAGATGTGTGTTAGTTACAGGATCAGAGAATGACACTTTTCCTCCGTCATAATCCAGATGAACTCTCACACGCTCAAGATTATGTGTGACAAGAAACACAGTGGGACACCATGAGAGATATCCAAGATTATACTCCACACTCCAGACATCAGTGTTAAAGAAAACATATCCCTTCCTCTGGTTTGATGCTGTAGTTACTCCAAGAATCCAGTTTTTATTGTGTTTAACCTTCACATCCCAGCAGTGTGTTCCTGAGTTAAAACCCTCTGAACCCAGAACACACGAATCATATTTAAATCTCTCTGGATTATCAGGTAATGTTTGTCTGTTCTCGCTGAATCTCACACTGGTCAGATCATCAGACAGGATCAGATTTGGATGTGCAGTGTTTGGATCCAGAATCACAGGAGCTGATGAGAGAAAACAATCAACAGATGCTTTTATTCTCATGTTCATATAATCATCAAGAGTGAATCATATACAGATTATTATGAATTATGAACACGTGTCATATTGATGAAACACTATCAGATATTTTCTGTGATTATCGTCAGTGTTGTTTTTAGTTACACATTATTATCAGAAACATTGAATCACATCAATACAAGAATTAAATACAGTATGTGCTGTAGAAATTGGAAATGTGTGTCCCATGTCAAAAGAAAGTGATATATTGGGATACTAAAATAATAAATGAAATAGAAATGTTATATGCTGTAAATACACTGTACAACAGTAACTTTAAATATTCAGTATGATGATCATGTTAATTTCAGCAGGTCTTGTTGATCTCTGTATCATTTATAAGTGTGTATAGTGTCCTGTATTGAAGGGGTGTGTTTACTTCTGTCTCTTCGGTCTATTGATGAGTTGAACACATTCACTAACAATATAATCAAAAGGTAATCAAAGTCTTTTTAATCATGTGCATTTATTCAGGTTATAATTCTGAATGTTACAGGTCATGTGTGTATTTGACCTCTGAGGGGTGACTGAGAGTCTGATGAATGTCAGGAATAATGCAGAAACAGTGTTTACTCATTTATCCCGACTCCCAGAGAATGAATATGCATGTGAGTTATAATTAAACCATCAATCATATAATGATTAAATTAAGCACAAATTCTACTGTGTTTCAGTTTTAGGTCATTAATATACCACATGTATTTACTGACACAAATGCATTCTTATCATATTCAGTGTTGGGTGTAATTGGATTACAAAGTAATTAGTTACTTTTCGAGTAGTGTAATTTATTACATTTTAAATTCTTGTAATCAGATTACAGTTACTGACTTTAAATAAAAGTAATTACTTTTAAGTACATTTCTTGGGTTACAAATATTTCTAAAAATATTATTTATGTGTAAAACAGTTAAAATGTGAATTCATATGTTCATATGTGCGTCTGTTCACGTTTCTGTGACAGTTGAAGTGTGCAACAATGAACAAGGAGAAAATAGACAATATTTTGAATTTGTTGAACGGAAAAACAACGTTTGTGAGACGTTTGGTTTTTGTTTTGTTCTGTCTAATGATGTCATTGCAGAGATTGATTGGAGTTTTAAGAGTCATGTGACTGAACAGGGTTGATGCAGAATTATAAAAATCGTCTTAAGACCATTTTTAACACCTGAGCAAATAAAAAGAATATTGTATGTCCACACAGAACAAACCAACACAATCTTAAAATTGGTCTTATGGGTCAATTTGACCCTTTTGAATTTTTAACACTGATTTACATAAACTTTAATTTAAGTTTTCAGCCTGAAACTTCATGACATCTTCCACAGAGGTGATCTGAACCTGGCAATGTCATATTTGTTAAATTTCATGTACTTATGCACAAAGCTAAAAAAAAAAAAAAGTACTGACGTTGTCCTTAAGGGTCAAATTGACCTTTTTTGTGTTGAATAAAAAGCTTTTAATACAAGTTCTGTTTGCTCGATCTCTCTACTTTTGGTCTTAGATCATTCCACTTGATGGCAGCAAACACCAGAAATGTTTTTTTTTTTTTCTAGCACTTTCTATCATAACATTCAGATCTGAAAAACAGGGGGCGCCCCAACGTGGTTTGTGACTCCGCCCATAGACATCCAGTCTTT
Source organism: Myxocyprinus asiaticus (assembly GCF_019703515.2). Classification (NCBI taxonomy): domain Eukaryota; kingdom Metazoa; phylum Chordata; class Actinopteri; order Cypriniformes; family Catostomidae; genus Myxocyprinus; species Myxocyprinus asiaticus. The sequence continues at coordinate 704,184 of NC_059357.1, read as the reverse complement.
TTTGGAAGCCCCGCCCTTTCCACATATTTTGTGAAATATCTCGGCTTCTGAATGGACTACAAATGTAATCTTGGTGTCATTTGAAAGCTAATAAATAAGGTTTGCAATGATGAATAACATTGTATCATAAATATTCAGGAACATATTTAAATGATTATAATAGTGTTTGGGTTTGGTTTATAATATTTGTTTTGCTGAACTGCATTTTTTCTGAACATGAGACATAACAGTGGATTATTTAAACACAAGCTGAGAGACGAGTAAAAATAGACTCATTTTGTAGAACACATCTTAAGGTAAGAGCTGATATAGAGTTTGTGGATATTTGGGGTTTACAGAAGCAGTGATCAGAGCAGACATGAGATTTATTTACTTTTTTATTCACAATTTCACTTTGAAACTCTTGATGATTATTTGAACAAAATAATCCAATAACTAATCATTTAAATTGTAATTTATTCTGCTTTTTTATAGGTGTTTATTTGTTTGTTCGTGTGTGTGTGTGTGTAAATATTAAAATCTCACACATAAAGTGTAATAGCAGAGATGTTTGGTGGACTCATTCTTGTGGACAATGTCTTGCATCTTCTTCCAGACTCTGAATGTCAGGTTGCCCAAGTAATGTGGCACATTAATGAAAGCTCCAGAAGTCATCTGTGGATCCGGCTGTGAGCTCTGGACTCTGGAAGAACATTCAGGAGTCAGTACTGCAGTGACTTTGACTTCACAACCATAGAGAGGAGACACTTACCTTTCCATTGTCACAAAGTTCTGCAAAAGACAAAAAAACACTTGATGATCTCCTCAAATGATCAATAAGAGCAGAAATCAATGATGAGAGTTTGACTGTCACCTTTAGAAATGAGACATTGTCATTGGCTTTCATCATTTCCTCCATGTCTTTGATTGTGTGTGAAAGAGCTGAGATGTGTGTGTTCATCTCCTCAAGCTTCTTCTTCATCATCTGACTCTTCTGCTCCTCTTCCTCTCTCAGTTCAGTGATTGTAGCTTCTTCTTCATCTCGGAGAAACTCATGAAACTTCTTAAACTCCTCTTTAATCTGACGCTCTGTGTGCTCAGCTTGAGTCTGAAATCACATCAAATTCACTTCAATCAGCTCTGCATTCACACACATCACATCATTTATCACCAAATGTGTTTGATTGTTGATTCTGTATCCTCACCTTGATGTGTTTAACTGATTTATCAAACTCTCCTTTAATGTTTTCTGTGTGTTTGAGTTTCTCTTGTAAAGACTCCAGTGCTGTATTGAGTTCCTCCTGCAATTTAACAAAGTGAAAATACTGTAATATGTTCCTGTATGTAATACATAGTATGATGAATATTGTTTAAAGCTATTTGTTTTTCCTTAATATGACTCAAGATAAATTTGTCATACCTTGTAAGATGAAACAACTTCACAGATGGGGAGAAATTTGTGATTGGTATGTTTTTGTGAATCTCTGCACACTAAACACACCGGCTGTTTATCGTGCAGACAGAAGAGTTTGAGTTTCTCACTGTGTAAACTGCAGATCTCCGTCTCATTTCTCTCCTTCACAAATAACTCACATAAGTTCTTTAGTGAAAGACTAACAGGAGGTTCTTCTGTTGAAGATCTTCTCCTGCAGACAGGACACTCCTGAGTTCTCTTGGTTTTCCAGAACTGTTGAAGACACTCTTTACACACACTGTGACTACACGACAGAACAACAGGATTCTTGTAGGTTTCAGAGCACACGGGACAAGAAAGTTCTTCCACATATAGTGAATCCATTTTCACTGTTTATAAAAGCTCCAATGATCTGAACTTTACTTTCACTTTCTGAATGTTGCTTTCAATAATGAATAATCATCAGAATCACCAAAGATCTGCTGTCGACTCTAAAACAAACTTCACAGAAATCTTTTTTGAAAGTCTTTCCCTTCGTTCTTCACTGATCACTGAGTCCAAAAATAAAGAAAATAATCAGTATGAGAGTAAAGTGAGAAATAATAAGACAGTCACTTCCTGGTAAGTGTTTCATGAGGGTGGAGTTTCTGATCATCTGTGGGTGAAACAAAACACTTTCAAAATGAACATAGAGTAAAGCTCGGGATCAGACACTCAATTAAAACTGTAACGTTGCTGCTGGTGCTGGCAATGATGTAAACGAAGAGAAGATGATGGTGTAAAGAACCCAAGTGCAAATATATTAATAAACGTGAGAACCCTAACTACAAACATGAAGCAAACATAAACATGAACTTGACATAAACTTGACATGAACAGCATACCAAACATATAATACCTAACAAAGGACAATGGAAAACATGAGGGTTTAAATACATGGACATGGGAGAACACCTGACAAAGATAACCAATAAACAGACAGAACAGATAACAAGATAATCAACCAATAAACCAATGAAAACAAGACACATAAACATGGAGGGAAACATGAATCACATGACTAGGGACACATGACATGAAACAGGAAATAAACTTTCAAAATAAAAGACATGAAATACATGAACACACATTAAACATTACATAAACATATTAGCAGAAAGAATGAATTGAAATTATAAATATATATTTACAATAAATATTGATGTCCTACAAAACCTGGTCGAAATAAAGTATTAAAGCAGCACATTTGTGTGGCAGGCTTCAGAGTCTGTGTTTTCTTGGTGAAACAATTGGTGAACTTGGGGTCAACAGCAGTTATATACAGTTTATCGTAGGGTTTTATGTATATGCACCTCTCTGTAAACCAATGAACTGTAGAGTTTTGCTATTAAAGTACATTCTGCAGTACATTCATCTAGGATTAGAACACAAATGATTTGTATTACATGCAAACACTGTAATCTGTCTTTACACACTGAAGTGAGTGTTCGGTGGGTTTAATTTGGGAAATGCCCTCCCTTGTGGATCTGATTGAAATTAAGGTTGTAGTCTAACACCAGCAAAGGCACCGACGGACTATTCTTTTTCATTCCCTGTTGTGTATATTATAATCTCTGTCATTATACAGTTATATCACTTTATCAAATAGATTTAACAGGCAGATCAGTAGAGTTACCTAACCGACTCTATGGCAGGATCACTCAGAAACAAGATCTCAGCTGTCCGAGAGGAGCTGGCTTCTTCTGTCAGCACTCTATGAGCCACGCAAACTGGATCAGCGAATATAGTCTTTTGTGATGAATTCATGAAAGACTTGCAAAACAATGTCACAACACTCGGAAAAGAGGGATCGCTTCTGAGAGCTAAATGTGATGACCTGGAAAGCAAAGCGAGATGTAAAGAAATTCGAGTGTTGCCGTTATTGAGGGAATTGAGAGCACTCAACCGACTCAGTTTGTTGCACAGATGCTTCAAGATATCCTTAAACTCAACATGGAACCTGTTGTCGATCGGGTTCACCGGGCGAGCCCCCACAATTATTCGTGGTCAGGTTGGAGTACTACAGTGATAGTGTAAACATTCTATGAAAGGCAAGTGGTCTGGAAATTTCATTCACCTATAGTGGCACCCTTCAGGAAACTTTTGCTTCTTTCAGCAGGGTGAGGCATCTTTTTAGGGATAATTCAGCATTCAAGGCTTACAATTTCTTCTATCCAGGCCAGCTATGGATTATCAGAATCAGAATGAGCTCTATTGCCAGGTGTGCTCATGTACACAAGAAACTGTTTTTGGTGATAGGAAAAACAAGTGCACACAAAACATTACAGTGAGACGCAGAATATAAAACAAGGTAAGAGTTTAAATAGACATACAAAAAATAGGATATATAACATAGAATGGTGTATGGACATGGGCAAGTGGTAATATATGTGCAAGGTAGGAGTATGTACAGTTACTGAATTAAATATGAGTGAATTTACATATGTACATGAGATATTTATTTACATTATTGCACTATGGGAGTCCTGATGCAGTTTAATTGTTCATGTGATAAGTGGCCTGAGGGTAAAAACTGTTCTTGTGTCTGGATGTCCTGGCGCTGATTGCTCTGTAGCACCGGCCAGAGGGCAACAGTTCAAAGAGGGAGTGGGCAGGGTGTGTGGGGTCCAGAGTGATTCTACCTGCACGTTTCCTCACTCTGGAGACGTACAGGTCTTGGAGGGTGGGCAGGGGGCAACCAATGGTCCTCTCAGCAGTCCTGACTGTCCGTTGTAGTTTCCTTTTTTCTGATTCGTACCTGAACCAAACCAGACAGTTATTGAAGTGCAGAGGACAGACTCAATGACGGCCAAGAAGAACTGTGTCAGCAGCACCTGTGGCAGGTTGAATTTCCTCAGCTGGTGAAGGAAGTACAACCTCTGCTGAGGCTTTTTCACAATGGAGTCTATGTGGGTCTCCCACTTCAGGTCCTGAGAGATGGTAGTGCCCAGAAACATGAATGACTCCACTGCTGCCACAGTGCTGTTTAGAATGATGAGGGGGAGTGCGGGGGGATTTCTCCTGAAGTCCACAATCATCTCTACTGTTTTGAGCATGTTCTTGCTGTCAATCTGCATAAAAATGTTCTGCACGGAGGGAGGACAGTATTACAATATTGTTATGGCAGAGGCTATTTGAACTAAGTGTAAATAACAACAAAAAAGCATCTTCTTTGCACTAAGTGCAAAAAGTTTTAATTGCTATTTACATCCTGGTGAAAAACGGTAGTGGCAGATGCTATTTGCACACTTAATTAAATACTAACATACAGTGCAGTATTGGGGTATCACTGCAGCAGTGGAGGAAAGAGTACTGATTTTTATTACTTAAGTAAAAGTACTGCTACTGAAGAAATAATTCACTTGAGTACAAGTAGAAGTACTGAGAAATATTATGACTCAAGTAATTACGTTACAAGTTATTTATGAAAATTATATATAGTATATACGCTTCCATTTTTAGAACACAAAGACATTTTTGTTCTTGAAAGAAATTGATGATTCACTAAGGATGCCTTAAATTGATCAAAAATACTCAAAATCATTAATTGCTAAATATTATTATGGTTTGAAATAATTTTGCATATTTTTTTTCTTTACCCGTGATGGCAAACATATACTGTGTCACCTGTTCCTTACAAAAGCATTCTAAAGTGCTAATTTGGTACTTAAGAAAATGTTCTTATTATTAGAACAATTGAAAATGGTTGCGCTACTATTGCGGAAATCACAATACAGTGGGGTTTTTCCCCATTTGCAGAGGTATTGATATCTTACAAGTTGTTTTACACTTCCAAGTAACATTTTAGTTTTAAAAATAGGCAAATAGAAACACATTTCTCCTGAAATTCTATTTTCTCCTAAAGTCTATTGATTTACAGAGATGAAGGCTATTCCATGCATTACTGTTTTGAAAAAAATTATGGAGCAAACTGTTATCAACTTCTACAACTGAATAAAATAAGACAAAAATAAACATTTCACACAGTGTTTAGTGAGGGATATGATTGACTCAAACACTAATAATGGTTGTTCTGTATATGTATTATTGTATTACAGTAGTAATAATAAAGTCTTAATTATCATAATGGTTATTTAACATATTGAGATATTATTATTCAGTAAATTGTAGCATTTGGTTACATTATGTTTTGTGATTTCTCATACCTTCTTTATATAACATCCATCCCTTACACACTTTTGGCCTCTAGCGGGTGAGACAGGGCAGGGTAATACAGTACAGCACCATGAGCGAGCTCATTACCCTCTAGCAGGGGTGTAGATTCCAGGGGGGATGGGGGGGAGGTAACCCCCACCAACAATCAAAACAAGCAAGTACAACCCCCCCAATATTTATACAATGATCAGTGGAAACGTAAATTTTTCACACTGTAACCCCCCCAATGTTCAAGCCAAATCTACGCCCTTACCCGCTAGGACAGTTTATTTTGAACAAGAGGGGCGAATGGTTACAGAATTTAACGCTGGAGTACAATACTGAACTGATGCGGATTGATAGAAGCGGAGAACCCGTCTGTGCGTATGATGGTGTGAGGAACCGGACGGAGGGAAAACAGTCATGTTCAGTGGTCAAAAGAAGATTGCAATGTATGTAATTGTAACTATATCAGATATTATTAATAAAACACGGGAACTCGTTGCGTGGCCATTTTTTGCCTCCATATTTTGAATTTCGGGGATATTTTTGTCAATTTCTGTGGCATTTTTGCCCCGAGTCCCTGTTAATTTCCAACACTATTGGCATTGTATCTTTTTAAGGTATATAAAAAGTTTGTTTTAGACTTATAGTAGCAAGTAAATAAGATATCCCCACATATATGTCAAACTACATTGTGTTCATGTTTGACACAGTTAAAACATTGACAAATGAAGTTTGATCAGTGGTTAAACGTGTTCAGACGGTTCCCTCATACCTGAATGAACGGCTCTTTATATGCAGAAAATCACAGTATTACAGTTCTTGTATAGTGACGGGGCAGAAAGTGTTGGAGAAGCGAGAGAAGAGAGGACACCGGCAGCAGTTTATGAGAGCTGCTCTATCTCCTTTTTCTTGTTTGTTTTCTCCTTCTCTCATGATATCCAGACACTTTACCATTTTTCTCGAAAAACAATAATTGGGCGTTCCCAGAATTCCCTGCGTGACCCTTCACATCTCATTATATTCTATGGAAATAGAGATGTTTCTTCTTATTCTTTAATATCAGTTATGTACTTTGGGGAGTTCTGTGTTATATTTGGATGTTTATTGCATTATTTTAGTATCACATGTGTTACTCTGATGGTGTTTTGTGTTCGTGTCTCTACATGTGTATTACAGTTTTTCTGGATTGCTTAAACACATTTCTTGAAATTATTCCTCCTTTTCTCGAAACTCTAAACACAAATCCATAACTTCTCACCCAATTCCACAAACTTCCTATTTTCAGGTGAAAATGAAGCTCTCCACTCGAAACCATTTAATCTTGCTGAAAAACAAAACTTTGCATGACATGACACACAAGCCCTCAAAAACACACACACTACAACATAGTCTTACACACTGGTGGGATAAATTCAAAACAATACTACAATAACCGGTAATAAGTTATGTTGCTTGTGGTTCTCCCCCTCAAAAACCTTTTCACATGATGAACACAAAAGACACAACAGAAGTATACATTTGCACATGTTTTATTCCTTAATGTACTGTACAGTGCAATACACCAAACAACAACAAATGATCCTGCCCCAGCATCCCGTCTTTGGTGTGGGACAGGCCAGAGAATCTCGTCAACATCACCGGCTATATTGGCCCTTGTCAGGCAGCGGGGGTAAAATCCTCTTGCATGCCCGATCCACCCCTGGCACGCATCAACTGAAATGTCTAGGCAGGCTTCTTCCATGGCCTAGAGGAGGTGAACACGGATGTGAGGTTCTCGGTCATACACTTTCCACCACCATGCCGAAAAAACTCCTCTATTGGGTTATAAAAGGAAGAGTATGCAGGCAGAAAGATGTTGGAAAACCTCGGGTTATTGGTAAACCAGTCACGAACCAGAGCAGCGCGATGGAAGCTGATGTTATCCCAAACAACAATGTAGCGAGGCTGCTCTGGTTGTGCTGGCTCCCTCTGGTCAAGCTGGAACACACACTCTCTTAGACCATCAAGGAAACCAAGGAGGAGCATAGTGTTATAGGGTCCAAGAATGGCACAGCAGTGGAGTACCCCTCGTTGGCTGATGGACATGCACATAGTGACGTTCCCTCCTCGCTGGCCAGGGACATTCACAATAGCCTGTTGGCCAATTATGTTCCTCCTCCTCCTCCTCCTCTCCCTACTCCTCCTCCACCTCCTCCTCCTCCTCCTCCTCCTCCACCTCCTCCTCTCCCTACTCCTACTCTTCCTCTTCCTTCACCTCTTCCTCCACTCCCTACTGCTCTTCCTCCTCCTCCTCCTCTCCGGTGTCCTCGACCTCTTCCTTCGTGTCTCTCTGGATCCATTGTTCCAAAACTGAATGAACTGACTCAGGACCTTTTATCTATCTATTGAAGGTTCTGATTGGTGTGTGATCAATTTTGACTCTCAGTGTTTCCACCTGGGTGATTGTGTGCTAACTGAGCTCAAGCTGTGCTGACTTGAGTGAACAATACTGAATGCTAGTGCTTTCTAAATGACCACATGGTGTAAAGGTTTGTGTGTAGAGTTTTGCAGTGACAGTTCAACAAATCTGACTCATGTGTCAAAACAGGGGAATAGTGTTTATAGTTTAGGGAAATGGGTGTGCTTTTTGATAAATGGAGTTATGGTTTTGAAATGTTAGTTCAAAAGCCTGATTATAGTGTTTAAACAATCAAGAAAAACTGTCAAATCAATGGGAGAAATTGGAATGCCGAACGGCAGCCAATGGTCAACAGATGTATTAAAGAAGTCCCGCCTTACAGATGAAAGAGCCAATCACCTTTCAGATACAGACATCGCCTGTCAATCAACTCTAGAATGCACATGCGCATTAGCTATACAAGCCAGGGGGATAATAATAGCTTTTTGGCATAATCTGGAGTAAAAAAATCACGATTTATGATTCCATTGTTGTCAGATTTTACTGCTGATTTGAAATATGTTCTTTGATCGTAATCTTGACCAACTATTTATGAGATTTCGGTCTTTCTCCATTCATGTAGATATGAGCTGTACTGACATGACTGGAAATAACCTCCCAAGAGCGTTCCAGACATGCCTGACAGTCACGTTTGATGAAAATGTTCATATTTTCGATCTGTCTAATCTACTAGATGCATATTCTTGTATTATTATTATTATTATTATTACTATTATTATAATACCCCTGAATATACATTCTGTTGTCTGTTTTTTTGGATGCTTTTTGAAGTTGAAATTGTAAAATATTTCAGAAAGACCCTAATGGAGAAGACTGTATTTCCCATGATGCATCTGTTCAGAGCGGCGTTTGACGCGCATCGGAGTGTAGCGGTAGCAGCAGCACGCGCGTCTCTGTTATCATCGCGTGCAATGGCTGCAGCTCTCTCTCGCGCGCTTAAATTGCCGGGTGAGTCAAAATATTAATCGCAAATAAACGATGAAATTATTTATAGCGATAAAACGGTTGAGATGTGACCGCAGTGACGGACACGTTTTGTTTAGTGACGTCAGTGATGATTCATTCTTATTATGACGTTATAACGATATGATGCATTTAAACTCTGCACGAATAATGAAAATACGCGAAGATCGGAGTGTTTGATAATAATAATTAGACGTTTAAACTGGATCAAACGAGCATGTGCAGACGCGACGCGTCAAAACTAGAACGCTCTGGTTATAAACGACGCTCTCTCTGTACACTGCAGGAATAAATAGATTATAAATAACACAAAATTCAGTAATAAATAATAATCAGAATTGACTAGTTAAACACACTGTGCTGGGATTGAGTTCCCTAACAACACTATACCATGTTAATATCATGTTTTATAGATACTCACCATGTTAATATCATGTTTTATAGATACTTACCATGTTAATATCATGTTTTATAGATACTTACCATGTTAATATCATGTTTTATAGTTACTTATGTTAATATCATGTTTTATAGTTACTTATGTTAATATCATGTTTTATAGATACTTACCATGTTAATATCATGTTTTATAGATACTCACCATGTTAATATCATGTTTTATAGATACTTACCATGTTAATATCATGTTTTATAGATACTTACCATGTTAATATCACGTTTTATAGTTACTTATGTTAATATCACGTTTTATAGATACTCACCATGTTAATATCATGTTTTATAGTTACTTATGTTAATATCACGTTTTATAGATACTTATGTTAATATCATGTTTTATAGATACTTATGTTAATATCACGTTTTATAGATACTCACCATGTTAATATCATGTTTTATAGATACTTACCATGTTAATATCATGTTTTATAGATATTTACCATGTTAATATCATGTTTTATAGATACCATGTTAATAGATACTTACCATGTTAATATCATGTTTTATAGTTACTTATGTTAATATCATGTTTTATAGATACTTACCATGTTAATATCATGTTTTATAGATACTTACCATGTTAATATCACGTTTTATAGTTACTTATGTTAATATCACGTTTTATAGATACTCACCATGTTAATATCATGTTTTATAGTTACTTATGTTAATATCATGTTTTATAGATACTTACCATGTTAATATCATGTTTTATAGTTACTTATGTTAATATCATGTTTTATAGATACTTACCATGTTAATATCATGTTTTATAGATACTTACCATGTTAATATCATGTTTTATAGTTACTTATGTTAATATCACGTTTTATAGATACTCACCATGTTAATATCATGTTTTATAGTTACTTATGTTAATATCATGTTTTATAGATACTTACCATGTTAATATCATGTTTTATAGTTACTTTTGTTAATATCATGTTTTATAGATACTTACCATGTTAATATCATGTTTTATAGATACTTACCATGTTAATATCATGTTTTATTGATATTTACCATGTTAATATCATGTTTTATAGATACTTACCATGTTAATATCATGTTTTATAGTTACTTATGTTAATATCATGTTTTATAGATACTTACCATGTTAATATCATGTTTTATAGATACTTACCATGTTAATATCATGTTTTATTGATACTCACCATGTTAATATCATGTTTTATAGATACTTATGTTAATATCATGTTTTATAGATACTTACCATGTTAATATCATGTTTTATAGATACTTATGTTAATATCACGTTTTATAGATACTTATGTTAATATCATGTTTTATAGATACTTATGTTAATATCACGTTTTATAGATACTCACCATGTTAATATCATGTTTTATAGATACTTACCATGTTAATATCATGTTTTATAGATATTTACCATGTTAATATCATGTTTTATAGTTACTTATGTTAATATCATGTTAATAGATACTTACCATGTTAATATCATGTTTTATAGTTACTTATGTTAATATCATGTTTTATAGATACTTACCATGTTAATATCATGTTTTATTGATATTTACCATGTTAATATCATGTTTTATAGATACTCACCATGTTAATATCATGTTTTATAGATACTTATGTTAATATCACGTTTTATAGATATTTACCATGTTGATATCATGTTTTATTGATACTTATGTTAATATCGTGGTATCTTTTGAAGCTTTGGAGTGCCATGTAAATACTATTGTATATGAATATAGTAATCACTCAGTTCCATTGAAAAACTTTATGTATTTGCAAGGGACGTCTCTTTAATAATTTTCTCAAACAGGTACACTGAAAAAAGGAGCGATTTCTTCCTGGAGTGACCCTTAAAATGAGTTTTATTGGTGAATGTATTTCGATTCAGACGTGCTATATGTCATTTCTGCCCCATACACAAAGACTTGATTAGTCTGAGTTTGTTGATGTTTACTAGGTGTTTTCAGTAGTCTGTGTTTATGTGTGTTTGAGTAGGTAAGAAGTGTTCAGATCTGGGCGAGTATGATCCTCTGACGCAGGCGGACAGTGAAGATGAAACCGAAGATGATGATCTGGTTCTCAATTATCCTCATAATGGTCTGAGTCCGGCGGTCCCGGAGCTGAGGGGACGTGTGAGGGATGAGGAGGAGTTTGATGAAGCTGACGACGAGTTGAGAGTTCAGAGAGAGGGGGCGGGGCATGAGACAGGGGGGGCAGGGTTAGGGCGTGGTCAGGCCGGAGACTCTGAGGAGAAGGTGATGCGTGTGCGAGGGGTGGTGCGGAATGCTGTGTTTCTCCTGCCGTTGACCTGTGCTGCCGTGTTGGTGCTGCTGTGTGCGTTTCTCATTCCCTGCCCACAGGGGATGTTACACAACTCACTGCAGTGGGAGGCAGAGCTCGGAGACGTGGGCGGTGAGTGACTCTCAAACACATAAACAATCTCAATGATCGACGAATGTCTAAATGTGTTCTTGCTCTCAGGTGTGACATCACCTCCTGTTGCATTGTGGGATGTTGACGGAGATGGACTGGACGACGTTTTGATTGGTGTTATGAACATCGCCAACAACAGTCAGCCAATGAGCTCTCAGAGTAAAGGTGAGCGCACCACCAGGAACACGAGTCTAGTTTTATAGAATAATAACACATCTAGTTTAATGTCAAAGACATTTGAAGGAAAAGACACAAACTTTAACATTGGCGTGAAAAAGCGTTGTCTGAAAGTTTAAACAAGTTTTAAAAGTTTGAAGTTTATACAGACATTACAGTTCTTAGCATGTCTAGCATGTTTTAACACTTAGCTAGGTGTTGTTAGCATGTTGTAGCACTTAGCTAGGTGTTGCTAGCATGTATTACCACTTGGGGGCAGTGGTAGCTCAGCGGTTAAGGCTCTGGGTTACTGATCAGAAGGTTGGGGGTTCAAGCCCCAGCACTGCCAAGATGCCACTGTTGGGCCCTTGAGCAAGGCCCTTGACCCTATCTGCTCCAGGGGCGCCATATCATGGCTGACCCTGCACTCTGACCCCAGCCTAGCTGGGATATGTGAAAAAGAAGAATTTCACTGTATATGTGCAAAATGTATAATGTGTGATAAATAAAGAAAATTATTATAATTATTAATTAATTATTAGCACTTAACTAGGTGTTGTTAACATGTTTTATCATGTTGCTAGCATGTTTAACACTTAGCTAGGTGTTGCTAGCATGCATTAGCACTTAGCTAGGCATTGCTAGCATGTATTAGCACTTAGCTAGGTGTTGTTAGCATGTTTTATCATGTTGATAGCATGTTTTAACACTTAGCTAGACGTTGCTAGCATGTATTAACACTTAGCTAAGTGTTGTTAGCATGTTTATCATGTTGCTAGCATGTTTTAGCACTTAGCTAGGTGTTGCTAGCATGTTTTTTCATGTTGCTAGCATGTTTTAGCACTTAGCTAGGTGTTGCTAGCATGTATTAGTACTTAGCTAGGCATTGCTAGCATGTATTAGCACTTAGCTAGGTGTTGTTAACATGTTTTATCATGTTGCTAGCATGTTTAAGCACTTAGCTAGGTGTTGTTAGCATGTTTTATCATGTTGCTAGCATGTTTTAGCATGCCACTAGCATGTTGCTAGCATGTTTTAGCATGCCACTAGCATGTTTCTAGCATGTTTTATCATGTTGCTAGCATGTTTAAGCACTTAGCTAGGTGTTGTTAGCATGTTTTATCATGTTGCTAGCATGTTTTAGCACTTAGCTAGGTGTTGTTAGCATGTTTTATCATGTTGATAGCATGTTTTAACACTTAGCTAGGCGTTGCTAGCATGTATTAACACTTATCTAAGTGTTGTTAGCATGTTTATCATGTTGGTAGCATGTTTTAGCACTTAGCTAGGTGTTGCTAGCATGTTTTTTCATGTTGCTAGCATGTTTTAGCACTTAGCTAGGTGTTGCTAGCATGTATTAGCACTTAATTAGGTGTTGTTAGCATGTTTTATCATGTTGCTAGCATGTTTTAGCACTTAGCTAGGTGTTGCTAGCATGTTTTATCATGTTGCTAGTATGTTTTAGCACTTAGCTAGGTGTTGTTAGCATGTTTTTCATGTTGCTAGCATGTTTTAGCACTTAGCTAGGTGTTGCTAGCATGTATTAGCACTTAATTAGGTGTTGTTAGCATGTTTTATCATGTTGCTAGCATGTTTTAGCATGCCACTAGCATGTTGCTAGCATGTTTTATCATGTTGCTAGCATGTTTTAGCATGCCACTAGCATGTTGCTAGCATGTTTTATCATGTTGCTAGCATGTTTAAGCACTTAGCTAGGTGTTGTTAGCATGTTTTATCATGTTGCTAGCATGTTTTAGCACTTAGCTAGGTGTTGTTAGCATGTTTTATCATGTTGATAGCATGTTTTAACACTTAGCTAGTCGTTGCTAGCATGTATTAACACTTAGCTAAGTGTTGTTAGCATGTTTTATCATGTTGCTAGCATGTTTTAGCACTTAGCTAGGTGTTGTTAGCATGTTTTTTCATGTTGCTAGCATGTTTTAGCACTTAGCTAGGTGTTGCGATCATGTATTAGCACTTATCTAGGCATTGCTAGCATGTTTTAGCTCTTAGCTAGGTGTTATTAACATGTTTTATCATGTTGCTAGCTTGTTTTAACACTTAGCTAGGTGTTGTTAGCATGTTTTAACACTTAGCTAGGTATTGTTAGCATGTTTTAGCATGTTGTTAGCATGTTTTAGCATGCCAATAGCATGTTGCTAGCATGTTTTAACATGTTGCTAGCATGTATTAGCACTTAGCTACATGTTGTAAACATGTTTTATCATGTTGCTAGCATGTTTTAGCACTTAGCTAGGTGTTGCTAGCATGTTTTAGCACTTAGCTAGGTGTTGTTATCATGTTTTATCATGTTGCTAGCATGTTTTAGCACTTAGCTAGGTGTTGCTAGCATGTTTTATCATGTTACTAGCATGTATTAGCACTTAGCTAGGCATTGCTAGCATATATTAGCACTTAGATAGGCATTTGTATCATGTTTTAGCACTTAGCTAGGCATTGTTAGCATGTTTTAGCACTTAGCTAGGCATTGTTAGCATGTATTAGTACTTAGCTAGGCATTGTTAGCATGTTTTATCATGCCACTAGCATGTTGCTAGCATGTTTTAACATGTTGCTATCATGTATTAGCACTTAGCTAGGCATTGCTAGCATGTTTTAGCTCTTAGCTAGGTGTTGTTAACATGTTTTATCATGTTGCTAGCATGTTGTAACACTTAGCTAGGTGGTGTTAGCATGTTTTTTCATATTGCTAGCATGTTGTAGCACTTAGCTAGATGTTGTTAGCATGTTTTATCATGTTGCTAGCATGTTTTAGAACTTAGCTAGACATTGCTAACATGTTTTAGCACTTAGCTAGATATTGTTAGCATGTTGCTAGCATGTTTTAGCATGCCACTAGCATGTTGCTAGCATGTTTCAACATGTTGTTATCATGTATTAGCACTTAGCTAGGCATTGCTAGCATGTTTTAGCTCTTAGCTAGGTGTTGTTAACATGTTTTATCATGTTGCTAGCATGTTTTAACACTTAGCTAGGTGTTGTTAACATGTTTTATCATGTTGCTAGCATGTTTTAACACTTAGCTAGGTGTTGTTAGCATGTTTTATCATGTTGCTAGCATGTTTTAGCTCTTAGCTAGGTGTTGTTAACATGTTTTATCATGTTGCTAGCATGTTTTAACACTTAGCTAGGTGTTGTTAGCATGTTTTATTATGTTGCTAGCGTGTTTTAGCACTTAGCTAGGTATTGGTAGTGTACTAGCATTTAGCTATGTGTTGTTAACATGTTTTATCATGTTGCTAGCATGTTTTAACACTTAGCTAAGCATTGCTAGCATGTTTTAGCACTTAGCTAGGTATTGTTAGCATGTTTTAGCATGTTGTTAGCATGTTTTAGCATGCCAGAAGCATGTTGCTAGCATGTTTTAACATGTTGCTAGCATGTATTAGCACTTAGCTAAGCATTGCTAGCATGTTTTAGCACTTAGCTACGTGTTGTAAACATGTTTTATCATGTTGCTAGCATGTTTTAGCACTTAGCTAGGTGTTGCTAGCATGTTTTAGCACTTAGCTAGGTGTTGCTAGCATGTTTTATCACGTTACTAGCATGTTTTAGCACTTAGCTAGGTGTTGTTAGCATGTTTTAGCATGCCGCTAGCATGTTTTATTATGTTCAACTGGACCGCACGTTGGCCAAGTGCTTGCATCTGTGTTAACGTACTTCCGTAGTGTACATTTTGGCCTTTATATGCAAAATAGAAACTTCCATGACTCTTCTGACCATGTGTGTTTGTGTGTAGAGTACAGTGTGTTGGCAGTGAGTGGCATCAGTGGGCATGTGTTGTGGAGGCGGATGCTCAGAGAGCCACTCATCTCACTGCAGTGTGGACTACAGACAGGAAGTGCTGATCCTCACAACAGGAAACAGTCACTGGAGACGTCTGCTTGTATTCTGATCAGCTCCAGTCACATCATCAGCATCAACGCCTCCACAGGTCAAACACACACTCTAATTTAGTGCTTTATTATCATGTCGTAACATATACAGTCTGTATGTGCAGTGAATGAGCGGCGCTCTGTTGTTCACACTCGCGGCTCATGATTCGCTTCTGTTTTCAGCGCTGTATATTAAACTACTGTGAAGTCGCTAACAGACTGAAACTCAAAGTTCTGCCTGGAGTGTCGCGCCAAAATAAAAGCCAGAGGGCTTTAAGTATTAAGAAATTATGACTGAAATTGTATTATTGTATAATATAACTACAGTATATTATTATAATTATTAACAAAAATAACAAAAATAATATTCGTTTATTATGTATTACAATAATATTTAAATTGATTAAGTAATGTGATATCACAACTAAAGTGAACACAAAAGTGATCCACTAAATAATCCACATACAATGTGAAAAAAGTGTCAATAGAACTGAATTAAATTGTGCTGCTGAATTATCCAGTCCAGTAGTTAACAATTAAGGTTTTATTTATAGGCTAATTCTTTTAATTATTTTCTGTCTACTCTATTTTATAATGAAATGTGTAGTTAAACAAAAAGTGGTTTCAGTGCATTCGTAATAAAAAACAACATTTAGAATTAAATTATTCCAAAGTCTAATTTAAAATAATTTTTATTTTGGTGCATTACATCTTAATACCAGGTGTAAACAGGGTTTATACACAGAAAAAAAAAATAGTAAGATTTACTTAATTTTTATTTCGCAAGTTTTTGCACACTTTTTTTCTAAGTAAATTTTAATGCTATAAAATAAAACTTCATGCCATAATATTGATTAAAGTGAGTGAGTAAATTTAACTTGAACATTTCAGTTGATACATTAACTATTACCAACAAATCTAATGTACGTTGTACTTAAACATTAAAGAATCATTTTATTTGAACATTTCACATACTGAATTTACCTTTTTGACACGTTTAATCACTTACCACATGACAAGTGGAATCTTTCCACAGGGAAGTTTAATGCATGCTTTTAATCTATTGGACAACATCATCTTGCATTATTGGCAGTTGATCAAAATCAACAATAAAAACAGTGGAAATAAACTTGCAAACAGTGAAACCATACAAGCTAATTAATTATTCAATCCTGGTGCAAGCTGAGAACACCAGCTTTGAAAAGATAAGTAAAGGGAGTCACGTAGTGCCATGCGAGGGTGAATGCTGCGCACTTTGCTAGTTTTAATACTTTTTGTGTCATAAACCGGTGAGATTTGATACACACTGATTCTTAACTGTTCTAGGGAGACAATATGTCAAAGAATTCAAAATCCTGGAGACATTAAAAGACACTTGCATGCTCAAGCTGACGCACCCGAGCAGCAGGCCGCAAGCCCGGGACTCATTTTGGCCAGTGAGGTGAAAGAGATCCAGCGTCAACTGTCGAACATGTCGGCAATTCTGACGAAGGTCATTGCTAACTTGGAGGATCTTGCTGTAATACGTCGATCGATCACTGCCATGGAAACGAAATTCACTGAGTTGGTTACAAGAGTGTCGAATGTTGAGAAATGGATCGATTATCTGGAGTCATCGGAGAGGGAATTAGCTGCTAACCCGCTAGCGAAGGTGGATTTGGAGCGCATATGGGAAAAGTTGGAAGACCTTGAGAATCGTAACCGGCGAAACAACATCCAAATTGTTGGAATTTCTGAGGCCTGGTGAAATGGTGATATGGTGAAATTCCTAGATGAGCTCTTCCCGAGTCTGCTCGACATAACAGGCCATAAGCTGGAAATCGAGCGAGCTCACAGAGTTCCAGCTCAGAGATCCGTGGAGGGAGACAGACCCCGATCAATTCTGCCCAAATTTCTGAGATCATCCGATAAAGATCTTGTGTTACGCAAGGAGTAAAGGAAGGCTTTCTTGGAAGAACCACAACATTTTCTTGTTCCCAGACTTTGCGAATTTGACAAGAGAGAAATGTGATCGATTCAAGGAATGCAAGAAACTCTTACATCAATGGAAGATCGCTTTTTTATACTGATATTCCCGGCCAAACTGAGAATAGATACTAAGGATGGCCACAAAACATTCACTTGCCCACAGCAAGCAACGTTGGTGCTGTCATGCGCGGTTTAATGCACACGTTTTCTTTTTTCTGTTTTTTTTTTTTTGTTTTGTTTAGTTTTGTTCAGGGGGAAGTTCAGGGTTTGATTGTTGCACCAATGTGGAATGCGGTCTTTATAATTTTTTGACACACAATCTATTTTTCTACTATATCAAAATGTCAGATGTTAGTATGAGTGGATTGTCTCTCTCCACATGGAATGTGAATGGATTGTGGCACCCCATAAAAGAAGGAAGGTTATTTCTTTTCTTAAACATAAGAAATATGATATAGTGTTCCTTAAAGAAATCTTTCCCTGCAGGAAGCTGAAAAATTTGGGAAGATATGGGGTGGACATGTTTTCTTTAATGTTGGCTCAAGTAAGAGCAGGGGAGTCATTATATTGATTAATAAACATTTACAATTCAAATTTCTCAAACAGATTAAAGATAAATTAGGAAGAGTCATTATTGTTTCAGCAGAAATTCAGGGGCAAAGGTTGATTTTGGCTAATATTTACGCACCTAACGTTGATGATCAGGGCTTTTTTATAGATCTTGAAGGGATGTTGCAAACCGCTGGCACCCCTCATGATATAATATTGTGAGGAGACTTTAATCTTTTGATGGACTCAGTCTTTGATCATAGTGAAGCAAAAGTGTGGAAGCCCCCTAGAGCAACATTGATGCTTCACAGTATGTGTAAAAAATCTTGGTCTTTTGGATATTTGGAGACTTTTGAACCCATCTGGTAGGGACTATCGTCATGGTTACTGGTGTAACCTCCGTTCCCTGATGGAGGGAACGAGACGTTGGTGTCGATGTAGTGACACTAGGGGTCACTCTTGGGAGCCCGAGACACCTCTGGTCTTTGATAAAAGGCCAATGAAAATTGGCGAGTGGTATTTGCATGCCACTCCCCCGAACATACAGGTATAAAAGGAGCTGGTATGCAACCACTCATTCAGGTTTTACGCTGAGGAGCCGATATAAGGTCCGGCCATTTCAGCGGGTAGTTCAGCGTTGTGGCAGGAGGGACCAACGTCTCGTTCCCTCCATCAGGGAATGGAGGTTACACCAGTAACCATGACGTTCCCTATCTGTCACTCACTCGACATTGATGTCGATGTAGTGACACTAGGGGTCCCTATACAAAACGCCACAAGGCTGAACTGTGTTACGTGAACTGGCGGTGTGTGGTGGGCAGACTTGCTGTGTGCCTCATAGCCAGCACACCAGGTCGACACGTAACCTCCCCCAACACAGTTATGAGTGTCGAACGGCCATTTTTGGGGACAAGTCGACTACCCAGAGATAGAGACAAGCTTAACCCAGTCGTGGCCTCTTTCCCCTTCTCTTTTTCCACTCCCTAAAAGAGAAGGGGGATTATCCGACTGGGCCGCCAGGTCTAGTCGGTGGGTGTCCCTCCCAAGGGGAGGACACTGTGGAGACCACACCTCGCCCCAAGAGAGGGGGGGATATTTAAGTGGAAGAATACATCACATGGTCTTTCCAACCATGTGGAGAGCCTTCAAGGTAGATCCTACCCAATGGGGGAGGAGTTACTACAACATGGAGACTGGGGCAGAGGGGCTCTGCCCAAGGAAGACGCAGTTTGCCAGCAGGGAAATGAATTAGCGGAAGATATAGATCGCATGGGGTTAGCCTTACAGGGAACCACCACATGCGGAGCACCTACCCCAGAACCGGGCTCTTAGTTAGCGGATGTACTGGGCCGGCAGCGAGTCTCTCCGAAAACTCGACTGCCACAGGGCTCGGAGGAAGTCAACCAGGGAACAACTTTTGTGAACACTACTGGGAATTAACAGCGCACATCTTCAGCTCAAAAGGAGGTGGAAGGCGCTATGTGCAAGCGATACACCCGTCCGGCTATCCCGGGCTTATCCGCTTGTGTTGCGTGCCACTACCTGGGACGAAACCGGTTCCACCCGGAGGTTGTAGAACCTTGCAAAGGTGTTGGGTGTTGCCCAGCCCGCTGCTTTGCAAATGTCTGTTAGAGAGGCACCTCTAGCCAGGGCCCAAGAAGCCGCTACACCATGGGTAGAATGGGCTCGTAGCCCTACCGGGGGTGGCATGTTTTGGGCGAGATATGCCATAGTTATGGCGTCAATGAGCCAGTGGGTGATCCTCTGCTTGGAGACAGCGCTTCCTTTCCGCTGTGCGCCAACGCAGACAAAGAGCTGCTCAGAGACTCTAAAGCTCTGCGTGCGATCCAAATAGATGCGTAAAGCGCGCACCGGACACAGCAATGACAGGGCTAGGTCTGCCTCCTGGGGCAGCCCTTGCAGGTTCAACACCTGGTCCCTAAAAGGAGTGGTGGGAACCTTGGGCACATAGCCCGGTCGGGGTCTCAGGATCACGTGAGAATAGCCCGGACCGAACTCCAGGCACGTTTCGCTGACAGAGAACGCTTGCAGGTCACCTACCCTCTTGATGGAAGTGAGCGCAGTCAGGAGGGCAGTCTTCAAGGAGAGTGCCTTAAGCTCGGCTGACTGCAAAGCTCAAAGGGGGCTCTCTGTAGACCCTGAAAAACTACAGAGGTCCGATGAGGGAACGAGGCGCGACCTGGAGGGATTCAGCCTCCTGGCGCCTTTTAGGAACCTGATGATCAGATCATGCTTCCCTAAGGACTTACCGTCAACTGCGTCGTGGTGTGCTGCTATGGCAGCAACGTACACCTTCAAGATGGAAGGGGACAGCCTCCCTTCCAACCTCTCTTGCAGGAAGGAAAGCACTGATCTGACTGCGCATCTCTGGGCGTCTTCCCGACGGGAAGAACACCACTTAACGAACAGACGGCACTTAAAAGGCATACAGGCGCCTCATAGAGGGAGCCCTAGCCTGAGTGGATGTGTCTACCATCGCAGGTGGGAGACAGCTTAGGTCTTCCGCGTCCCGTCCAGGGGCCAGACATGGAGATTCCAGAGGTCTGGGTGCGGGTGCCGGATGGTGCCCCTTCCCTGAGAAAGAAGGTCCTTCCTCAGGGGAATTTGCCCGGGGGGAGCTGTCGCGAGGAGCGTGAGGTCCGAGCACCACGTCTGGGTGGGCCAATAGGGTGCTTACCAGGACGACCTTCTCCTCATCCTCCCTGACCTTGCACAGGGTCTGTGCAAGCAGGCTCACTGGGGGAAAACGCATATTTGCGAATGCCAGGGGACCAGCTGTGTGCCAGCGCGTCTATGCCGAGGAAGGCCTCAGTCAGGATGTACCAGAGCGGGCAGTGGGGAGGATTCTTGGGAGGCGAACAGGTGCACCTGTGCCTGTCGAATCGACTCCAAATCAGCTGGACCACCTGAAGGTGGAGTCTCCACTCTCCCTTGAGGGTAACCTGTTGTGACGGCGCGTCCACCGAAGTATTGAGGTTGCCCGGGATGCGAGTGGCTTGCAGCGACTTGAGGTGCTGCTGACTCCGTTGGAGGAGACGGCGGGCGAGTTGTGACATACAGCGGGAGCACAGACTGCCTTGGCGGTTGACATATGCTACCGCTGCCGTGCTGTCTGTCCGAACTAGCACGTGCTTGCCCTGGATCAACAGCCAGAACCTCCGCAGGGCGAGCAGAATTGCCAGTAACTCGAGGCAGTTGATGTGCCAACGCAGCCGCAGACCCGTCCAGAGGCCAGCGGCTGCGTGCCCGTTGCCAACAGCGCCCCAGCCCGTTTTGGAGGCGTCTGTTGTGACCACGACGCGCCTGGAGACCAGTTCTAGGGGAACACCTGCTCGTAGAAACGAGAGGTCGGTCCAAGGGCTGAAAAGACGGTGACAGACCGACGTAATGGCCACGCGGTGTGTCCTGTGGCGCTATGCCCATCTCGGGACTCGAGTCTGGAGCCAGTGCTGAAGCGGCCTCATATGCATCAACCCGAGTGGGGTGGCCACCGCCGAGGATGCCATATGCCCCAGGAGCCTCTGAAAAAGTTTCAGTGGAACCGCTGTTTTCTGTTTGAACGCCTTCAAACAGGCCAGCACCAACTAGGAGCGCTCATTAGTAAGGTGCACCGTCAAGGAGACTGAGTCCAACTCCAAACCGAGAAAAGAGATGCTCTGAACCGGGAGGAGCTTCCTCTTTTCCCAGTTTACCCAAAGTCCTAGTCGGCTGAGGTGTGAGAGCACCAGGTCCCTGTGTGCGCATAACATGTCTCGAGAGTGAGCTAAGATTAGCCTGTCGTCGAGATAGTTGAGAATGCGAATGCCCACCTCCCTTAACGGGGCAAGGGCAGCCTCTGCGATCTTTGTAAAGACGCGAGGAGATAGGGACAGGCCGAAAGGGAGGTCTTGTACTGATATGCCTGACCCTCGAACGCGAACCGCAGGAAGGGTCTGTGTCGAGGAAGGATCGAGACATGAAAGTACGCATCCTTCGGGTCTACCGCCGCAAACCAATCTTGATGCCGGATGCTCGCTAGAATGCGTCTTTGCGTCAGCATCTTGAACGGGAGTCTGTGTAAAGCCCGGTTCAGTACTCGCAGGTCCAAGACTGGCCGCAACCCACTGCCTTTTTTCGGTACAGTGAATTAGGGGCTGTAAAACCCTTTCTTCATCTCGGCTGGAGGGACAGGTTCTATCGCGTCCTTCCGTAGGAGGGTAGCGATCTCCGCGCAAGGTAGCAGCGTTTTCATCTTTCACCACGGTGAAGTGGACACCGCTGAACCTGGGCGGATGCCCGGCGAAGTGAATCGCGCAGCCGAGTCGGACGGTCCGGACCAGCCCTCGTGACGGACTGGAAGGCGCAAGCCATGCGTCCAAGTTCTGCGCAAGGGGGACCAAAGGGACAATGTCATCAGATGTACCGGCAGGTGGGGCCTCGCGGCGGGGTGGAGCTCGAGGTGCCACACCACGTCGTGGCCGTGCTGAGTCCGAGGACATCGAAGCATTTACCTGGCTCCTTGTGACCACCCCGGAACAGCCTGTGACGGGGGAGGAAGAGGCCTGTCCTCGTGACCCGTGGAAACTGTCACATCGGGGGCGGATTTGTGCCACAGCTGCTCACCTCACGCTCCTCGCGACAGCTCCCCCCGGGCAAATTCCCCTGAGGAAGGACCTTCTTTCTCAGGGAAGGGGCACCATCCGGCACCCGCACCCAGACCTCTGGAATCTCCATGTCTGGCCCCTGGACAGGACGCGGAAGACCGCTGCTGGAGCGCCAACCTGCCAAATGGAGTGGTGGACGGTGGTCGTGATGCCAGCCGTACACACTGGATACGTGACCCAGGGAACAAGGAAACCACTCTGCTGAGCTCTTGAGTACTGCAGCCACTTGGGCATTCGCAATTAAATGCAAAAGGTAACAAAAAGATGAAGATCTGCTTACCAGCTCTAGAGCAGCGGGTTTCGTTGTCCCTGGGTCGCCCGTCTCAAGGGCGCTTTGAAGCCTTTCACGGGTTCTGGGCAGCCGCGAGACGGGTGGCGTCTGCTTCCTGCGGTGGGCTCCACGCCGGGGCCAGGCCGAAGGGGCGGGCTGCGGTGGAGCCGGTGCAGTCACCGCAGGGGGACGCCCTTGGCGATGAGTAGATGGGGTGCAGGATCTTGAGCCGCGCCGGGGCAGGATATGCTGGCTAGCATCCATCTACTTCTCTACTATCGAGAACTCGGCGTGAGACGAGCCGGCGGACTCACCCGGAGACGAGCATGCTGGGGAATGGGACCCGGCGGAGGCGGTCCCATTGGGATCCCCAAATCGCCCCCAGTGCTAGCCGCGCTGGCCTCAAACCCGTGGGTAAAAGGACCGAGGCGGGAGCCTCTGGGGTGGCTCGCTTTCTTACAAAGGCGAGCCGCGACCGCAACGTTGCCATGGACATATTCTCGCAATTAGAACATGACCATCCACGAACGCTGTCTCCGCGTGAGCAGTGCCCAGACACGAAAGACAGTGATCGTGACCGTTAGAAGGCGAGAGATAACAAGCACAACCAGGAATAACACACAATCAGAAAAGCATCTTTAAAAAGACGCATCTTTAAAAAGACGTTCCATGTGTGCGCTCTTTTAGAGAAATGTATACTCTTTTAGAGGGGAAAAATGCTCTTTCAGAAAATATACTCTCTAGTTTTTCTGCCGAAGCACCCAGGGGCGTTCTCTGCAGTGCACCAGTGCAGAGGAGGGAGAAGCCGCTGAAATGCGCCGTCAGATCCAGCAGAGGTTAATGAACAATAGTATTCAGCTCAGTGAGCATGTCCATTCGGCTCCGAAGAGAAAATCTGAATGAGTGGTTGCATACCAGCTCCTTTTATACCTGTATGTTCAGGGGAGTGGCATGCAAATACCACTTGCCAATTTTCATTGGCCTTTTATGAAAGACCAGAGGTGTCTCGGGCTCCCAAGAGTGACCCCTAGTGTCACTACATCGACACCAACGTCGAGTGAGTGACAGATAGGGAAACATTTTTTCATCAGTCCATAAGATTTATTGTAGAATAATTTTTTTTATATATTTCTAAATCCCTCATTGAATCTGTTGTTGATTGTTCAGTTGGAAATATCTCAGATCATGCCCTGGTGAGTTTAAGCAGGTGTTGCCACATATAGAGAAAAATAAATCTTATAGTTGGCGCCTTAATGTGTCCCTTTTGCAAAATCCTGATTTCCAACAAATGTTAAAGACTGAAATCAATGTTTATATGGAGACCAACTGGTCCTCAGTATCCTCTGTGGGCGTGGCTTGAGAGGCACTTAAGGCGGTTCTTAGGGGTCGGATCATACAGTATGCCTCATTCATTAAAAAATCCAAAGCACGAGAACTTGTGGAGTTGGAAGGGACTATTAACTGTGCAGAGGCAGAGCTGAAGCGCCGTATGTCGTCTGATGGTCTCAGAGAATTGACCCGATTGAAATACAGATATAATACTATTTTGTCGTGGAAAGTGGAGTTTTGGTTGTTCAGGGCAAGACAGTCATACTTTGAGTCGGGGGACAAAGCATGAAAACTTTTGGCTAGATATATAAAGCAGAGAGAGTCTTTTTCTACCATTCTCTCAGTGAAATCTGCTGGTGGTGAAATATTTACCTCGGCCATTGATATTAATAATGCTTTTAAAGAATTCTATCTTGATCTCTATAGGTTCACGTCTTCATCTACTGATGAAGATATTAGAAACTTTGTGGAACCATTAGAACTTCCTAAACTGAAGACTGAACAAAAAAACTCTCTTGATTCTGAGATAACCTTGGAGGAACTTGATGAGGTAATTAAGGCCTTACCTACAGGCAAGACTCCGGGGACAGATGGTTTTGCTGCTGAATTTATTTTAGATCTTATGCTACAGAACTGGCCCCACTTTTGCTAGAGGTTTAATCAAATAAAATAAAATAAAATCACTTTTATTGATTTGATTTGATTTGATTAAATCTCTAGCAACCTCTACCATTTATACTGAATCATTAAAGAATGGGAAGCTTCCACCAACCATGACACAAGCCCGGATCAGTCTGATTCTTAAAAAGGACAAAGATCCAAGTGAGTGTAAGAGTTACCGTCCAATTTCCCTGATCCAACTAGACGTTAAACTTTTGTCAAAAATTCTGGCTAATCGATTAAGTAAAGTTATGACATCTCTTATACATATAGATCAGGTGGGATTTATTCGGGGCCGCAGCTCTTCTGATAATATTAGGCATCTCATCAATATCATGTGGTCAGTGGCGAATGATCAATCTCCGGTCGCTGCCATCTCACTTGACGCCGAAAAGGTGTTTGATATGGTAGAATGGGGATATCTTTTTAAGATTTTGGAAATGTACGGGTTCGGGAATACTTTTATTGGATGGATTAAGTTATTTTATAGACACCCTGTAGCAGCGGTACATAAAAATGGATTAATTTCAGATTATTTTACTCTGGATAGGGGCACCTGGCAGGGTTGCCCTCTTTCCCCATTATTGTTCTGTCTTGCCCTGGAACCATTAGCAGCCGCGATAAGAAAGGAGGACGATTTTCCAGGGGTGATGGCGGGAGGTGTGGTGCATAAGCTTCTGCTTTACATACATGATATTTTATTATTCATCTCCGACCCCACTAGATCTATGCCTTGCCTCCACAGAATTATTAATTCCTTTTCTAAATTCTCAGGATACAGAGTTAATTGGTCTAAATCCGAAGCTTTGTCTCTGACAGCGTACTGTCCAGTAACGGCTTTTCAGCCGGGCGCCTTCCAGTGGCCCAAACAGGGAATTAAGAATTTGGGAATTTTATTCCCATCAAATTTGTGTGATTTAATTAGAGTTAATTTTGACCCTTTAATAAAAAGATTTTCGAGCGATGTGGGCAGATGGGCTTCATTACATTTATCTATGTTTGGGAAGGTTAATATTATTAAAATTAATTGTATTCCAAAATTCAACTACCTGCTACAATCTCTCCCTATAGGTGTCCCCCTCTCTTATTTTAAGCAATTTGATAGCATAGCGAAGTCCTTCATTTGGAATGGTAAACATACTAGATTAAATTTCAATAAATTACAAAGGCCGATTGACAAAGGTGAGCTAGGCCTACCCAAGATTTTGTTTTATTATTATGCATTCGGTCTCAGACATTTGGCTTATTGGTCGCTTCCACCTGAGAGAGCCCCTCCCTGGTTTTGTATTGAACAGGAAGTTCTTGCCCCTATTTCACCATTACAAAGCCTTTCTATCAAACTAACCGGAGAAGTTAAGTTACCCCGTTATCTCACATTTAAATGTTGCCTCAAGCATATAGCTGAACCCTAAACTATGCATTAATAAGTCCCCTTTTTGTTGGTCTGAGTGGATTGTGAGGGGGGGTTAATACACTCGGTGATCTTTATGAGAGTGGTGTGATGAGATCCTTTGAAAATTTGGTTCAATATTTTGGGATCCCCAGATCTCAGTTCTTTAGGTATTTACAGCTGTGCCACCTGCTCTGTACTATTTTTGGGAGTAGTATACACCCCCCTAAATCAGCAGATACTCTAGGAGTGGTGATTTCTGCTTTTGGAAAGGGTCATTAGGCATCAGTGTATTACTCCTTATTAATTCAGAGTCTGGGGGATGGAGTCTCTACCACTCTCAAGAGATTATGGCAGAAAGATTTAAACCTAGAATTGGAGGAGAGAGAATGGGCTAGGATTTTAAAAAACATAAAAACTGCATCGAGAGATGCAAGGGTGCGCCTTATACAATTCAAGATTTTACATCGGTTCTATTGGACCCCCTCTAAATTGTATAGGCTTGGTCTTAAAGATGGCGATGCCAATCAGAGGAAGGAGACATGGCCCATGTTTTTTGGTGGTGTGCTGAGATTCAGAAATTTTGGTTGAAGGTACAGAGTGTTCTGTGTGACGTGTTGGGCATTCGGATTTCGTTTTGCCCCAGACTCTCTGTTTTGGGTGATGGGGCGGTCATCGACGTAGGTAATACATACATAAACAATTGGGTCCTCACCAGTGCGATGATAGGCAGACAGATTGTTTTAAGGGGTTGGAAGTTGGTGGGAGCACCCTCAATTCGGGAGTGGTGCGAAGAGATGGGAAGGGTGGCAGCCTTCGAAGAGGTATCATGTAGAAGGCTGGGAAATGGGATTCTTTTATTGGGAAATGGGGTAGATATTTGATGTTTTTGGGGGGTTCTCACAGTGGGTCTGTGGAGAGAGAGGTATAGTTTAGAGTTGTATATTTATTATAGGTATGTGTGTATATATATATATATATATATATATATATATATATATATATATATATATGTGTGTGTGTGTGTGTGTGTGTGTGTGTGTATATGTATATGTTTATGTATGTGTATGTATGTGTATATGTATGTATATATTCATTTGGGGTCGGGTGGGGTTCTTCATTGGGGTGGGGAAGTAGTGGGAGTTAATGTTGAATCATTGTATATATTTTTCTTTGTTTTGAAAATTAATAAAAATGTTAATCACAAAAAACAATACAATACTTGCAATTTTATGGTAAAATATTATAAAAATATGTTTTTTAGAAGTAAAAAGTATGATTTACCTTATAGTTAATGGTGAGCATTTGTATCATGTTTAACAAGACAATACATCTAATGTTTTTTATAGTAAACTATTCTTAAAATTACAGTGAATAACAGTATTTATTAATTCTCAGAAGTCTCTGTGTGACCCATCACATATGAATATATTTTATTCAAATATTTATACTTATAATTTTAGATATCATTTATGTACATTGGAGTGTTTTATATTGTTTAGATAATATTTACTGCATTATTTTAGTGTCATGTGTGTTGTTTAGTGTGTCCCTAATGTGTTTTGTGCTCCCACTCTTGATGAACTTTAGGGTGTTTTCACATTTTAATTTTATTCATTAGTTTTTGAATTGAATAGTTTTAGTCAATCGAATCGGTTCTGTAATGAGAACTGTTTGGCCCAATAGGGGAAAGGGGCAGATGGTCACTGTATTTTCAGTTGATGAGGATTTGTGTGACAGTGTGTGTGTATAATGTGTGTTTCAGGCAGGACGTCCTGGACTGCAGCTGTCAGTGACGTGAAGTCTCACGCTGTTCTGCTGCCGGATCTGCAGGGAGATGCATTTCCAGAACTACTGATCGCAACACTACCAGCTGACCAGGTCACATCAAACTTCAACACTGACCTCTGACCTTCACCACCTCATATTCAACAATGATTTGTTTCTATGGCAACGTTCATAATGTTAAAATTAATCCATCTGTCAGTGACTTTAGCAAAACATTAAAGAACTGTAATTAAACAAGATAAAACTGTTTTGCTTGCTACTGTCATGAAGTTGAGGATGATGGTCATTCTGATCTCTGCAGGTGTCTGATCTTGCACTCATCTTGATCTCAGGGAGGTCAGGAGCACTGATTGGCCAGCCGGTGAACTTTAACCTCACTGCACAGGGGAAGCTGATTGGTCCGCTGCTGCATGAGACGGCGACAGGAGCTTACTACATCCTGTTTGGACTCGGTGAGTGTCACACACTTTCAGTTTACAAACACTGCATCAGGTTTTAAGTAATAGTTTCCTCATTAAAAAAGCTGTACTTCTAAAGAAATTATTTGTAATTCTGGAATATATGTAGGAAATCATGATCACTGACATTAAAATGAAGATTCCAGTAATATCAGTAATCTTATAAAAGCTGTTTTATTCTACATGGAGAGACTGCACACATGTTAGAATCACATGACCAGCTGAATACTACTCACTTAATCTCAGTAACCGTCCTGTTATTGAACACTTTCACTCATTGATTAAAGTAATCATGACTGACTGTGAATACTACATTTCTACAATAGCAACTGAAACTGAAAACTACTGATTTTAAATTATGCTGCATCCAATCCACTAGGTGTCAGTGTAAGTCTAAAACAACATGAACAAGAACTTACTTCGTGCACCTTTAATTAATGGATATTAATGATCTCTTAAATCATATTGATAGTGTGTGTGTGTGTGTGTGTGCAGGCACTGTAGAGGGTGTGTCTCTCAGTTATATTTACAGTCAGGCCACTGGCAGGACAGCCGCGTCTAGAGTCCGACTGAAGGACCCCGACTGGGAACGACTTAGAAAGATCAATACATCACTCATACACATCAGCAGGTGACAGCAACTACAGAACTACAACAAACACTAATACAACACACATTACTGCAACACACACAACCACAACACACACAACTACGACACACACTACTGCGACATACACAACCACAACCCACACGACCATAACGCACACGACCACAACGCACACAACTACAACACACACTGAAAACAACAGCATGTAAATACAGGACTGAATCTCTTCAGTGATCATTCTGAGTGTGAATGCTCCTGAGCTCATGATGATTGACAGTGATTACTATAGCAATGGCTGTAAACAACAAACCATTACAGTTTACAGTCACATCATTAGCAGTTAGAAATATGTGTGTTTACATCTTAATGTCTAGTGTTTTTATAGTATTTTAAAGATGTTTGATTATTTGAATATAACTTGATAATAATGTAATTAATTTTAAGTCACTGCTGTAGCAGCAGATTTAATGTAAATGTGGAGTAACTGTAAATAACTGAACTGTGTGTGAACAGAATGAGATGAAACACTCACTGGATTTAAATGCAGTGTGAATGTGGACAGCAGATATAATGAACACAATCTACCTCACAAATAACATACTGTACAATCTTACTGAAACTTGTCTATCTGTCTGTGTGTATCTGTCTGTCAGTGGCTCTGAGCAGGTGGAGTTCTTGTTCCCTCTGGTGGCTGGTTTGTGTCATAATCACAATAATCTAGACAGCATGTCGGTTCTGAACACGAGTCACAGTGATTGGATCCTGGTTTGTGGAGTGAACAACACACTGTCTGTTCTGAAACAGAGTGACACACATGCTGCATGGACTCTCAGTCTCACCTCTATGCACAGGTGTGTGTGTGAGTGTGACCAGAATACCACCCTCGCAACCACATAGCAACACCATGGCAACCACCCAAGCAACCACATACAGTAGCAACATGCTAAAAACCATGCAAAAACACACTACCAACCACATAGCAACACTATGGTAACCACTTAAAACACCTTGGCAACTACATAGCAACACCATGACAACCACCCAAAACACCCTAGCAACCACATAGCAACAACATAGTAACCACCTAAAACTGCCTAGTAACACCATGACAGCCACCTAAAATACCCTAGCAACCACATCACAACAAAATGGCAACCACCTAAAACTCCCTAGCAACACCATGGCAACCACCCAAGACACCTTAGCAACTACATAGCAACACCATGGCAACCCTCAAAACACCCTAGCAATCACATAGCAAGATGATGGCAACCGCCCAAAACACCCCAGCAACACTATGGCAACCACTCAAAATGCCCTAGCAACCACGCAGCAACATGCCAAAAACCATCCCAAACACCCCAACCACACCATGGCAACCATCCAAAACACACTACCAACCACATAGCAACACCATGGCAACCAAATAGCGACACCATGGCAACCATTTACAACACCTAGCAACCACATAGCAACACCATGGTAACCACATAGCGACACCATGGCAACCACATAGCAACACCATGGCAACCATTTACAACACCTAGCAACCACATAGCAACACCATGACAACCATCCAAAACACACTACCAACCACATAGCAACACCATAGCAACCACATAGCGACACCATGGCAACCACATAGCGACACCATGGCAACAATTTACAACACCTAGCAATCACATAGCAACACCATGGCAACCACATAGCGACACCATGGCAACAATTTACAACACCTAGTAACCACATAGCAACACCATGACAACCACCCAAAACACCCTAGCAACCACATAGCAACAACACGGTAACCACATAAAACTCCCTAGCAACACCATGACAGCCACATAAAGCACCCTAGCACCCACATAGCAACAAAATGGCAACCACCTGAAACTCCCTAGCAACTCCATGGCAACCACCCAAGACACCCTAGCAACTACATAGGAACACCATGGCAACACCCTAGCAACCACATAGCAAGATGATGGCAACCATTTAAAACACCTAGCAACCACATAGCAACACCATGACAACCACCCAAAACACCCTTGCAACCACATAACAACAACATGGTAACCACCTAAAATTCCCTAGTAACATCAAGACAATGATCTAAAGCACCCTAGCAACCACATAGCAACAAAATGGCAACTGGCCAAATTCCCTAGTAACATCAAGACAATGATCTAAAGCACCCTAGCAACCACATAGCAACAAAATGGCAACTGGCCAAATACCCTAGCAACTACATTGCAACATGCCAAACACCCTAGCAACTACATAGCAACATGCCAAACACCCTAGCAACCACCTCCAACCCTTTGGCATCATGTCAGTGAGTTTTGTGATGTTGTGTGTTTGTTTTCAGTCGTCCAGTGTCGGGTCACTTTAATGATGACGGTGTTCCTGATCTGCTCATTCATCAGTCAGCCAATGGCATCAGGAAGGTGTGAATATCATTAACATCTCATTAACTTAATCACATGCAGTGAGTGGAGTCAGTGCTCAGATTCTGTGTCAATCACAGGTACAGATCATTGATGGAGCGCTGGGGCGGAGCTTATGGGAAGCGGAGTTTGTTTGTCCTCGTCTGGCGGTGGAAGACTCGTCCGTTCTAACCACGTCCGGCCAATCGGTGTTCCTGTTCTGGGCAGGAGATCCCCTCACACAATTGCAGAACGTTACCAAGGCAACAGAACATTGTGTTGATGATGTAATACTGTGTTCAGTGTAGAGGTAAAGTAGAATTGAGTTTGATTGTGTTTCTGCAGGTGGCTGCAGCCGAACCGGTTCTGCGCAAACTCTTCCTGCTGCATCCGTACTATCCCATAATACTCTTGCAGCTGAGCAGCACCACAGACACCATTCTCACGGCAACAGGTGACAGATGCATCATCAGTGTTGGGGAATGTTACTTTATTGTGTTACACCATCATTAAACATCATCTGTCTCTGTGTGTCAGTGAGTTATCAGCCCCTGCAGAAAGACGCGTCGTACATCAGCGTGTCGTCTCGGCCCACGTCCGGTCTGGGACTCGGAGATCAACTGCTCAAGAGTTTCAGTATGAAAGCAGCGATTGCGGTCAGTCAGATCGTCCCACTGGGAGACGCGAGCAGAGACGCCGGCACTTTCCACATCAACAAGTTTTTCAGACGCATGACCTTCAAACAGGTCAGAGGTCACGGAGAGCACTCACATCTGTGGCAGACTTCTGGAGATCGTATAGTTTTGATCAGTTGTTTTGTTTCTCTCTACAGTGAGTTTATCCTGCACATGAATATGATTCTCTCCGTGTGCTGACACGTCCTCATTCCCTCCGCTGGAATTCTCCTGGATTTTCTGTTCCTGAAAGTTGCATGTGTGAATTCTTTTATTTGTTTCTGTTCATCTTCTGGTTCATCTTTACACAAATAGGCCAGTAAGACTTGAATATAATCTTAATGATTAAATATGTGTATATACTTGATCTATTTAAACATAAAACTTGATCTTAGAAGTCTGAGAAAAAGGAAAACAACATTAAAGTTGCATCATACTGTTACAGTTCACTAAACATGTTTATAATTCCTGGTTTTGTGTTTTTCAGCTTTTGTTGTAGATATTTTTCACACTGTACAGTATTTATAGAAGTGAATGGACACATTGTGTGTTTAATGTCAATGACTGAAGTACTGATGTAAATACTGAAGAAATAATGATGTAACTAAACATTTCATTCCACTTTGAAATATGTCTAATATTTGTGTGCTAAAGAGATGAAAATAATAAATGAAATCTCTGTTATATCTCAGTTGATTCTCTTAGACACCGGTATGTTTAGATGCTCATTAAAGATGAAATGTGTTTAGGACGCTGTTAAATGTAAAACATGTCTGGAGTCGTGCTCACTGCCCCCTACTGACACATTCAAACATCAAGTGGTGTCTAAAGTTTAATTTGTAGGTAATTTTATCACATTTTTTGTAAATGTATGTAGCTATTGAAAACTCCTGAAATTAAATTGAAACAGATTTCTGGCTTTGTCAGGTTTTTAAAACTAGATTATTTTTGGTATTCATTAGGGTATTTATACTTTAGGGGGTCAACTTAAAAACTTCATTTTGACATTTGAACAATCTTTTTAAATTTTGACGTCACAATGATTACTGTCATTTAATCAAACAGGATGGAATATTTTATAGCGAGACAAAACAGCCAATACCACAGAACATTACAGAATTAATCAAATCCATGGTGAATAATTACTGATGTTAGTGCATCTGTTTTCCCACCAAAACTGATGTCACTTCCTGAAGAATGATGTCACTGAGGAATTTAAACAGATATTACAAAAGATTAACATGATACAAAGTGATATTGAGGACTTACAAAAAAAGCTGTAGGGGGTCTGGGGAGCTCAGCGGTAAAAGACGCTGACTATCACACCTGGAGTCACGAGTTTGAATCCAGGATGTGCTGAGTGACTCCAGCCAGATCTCCTTAGCAACCAAATTGGCCCGGTTGCTAGGGAGGGTAGAGTCACATGGGGTAACCTCCTTGTGGTCGCTATAATGTGGTTCTCGCTCTCGGTGGGGTGTGTGGAGAGTTGTGTGTGGATGCCGCGGAGAATAGTGTGAAGCCTCCACACGCACTCCATCTCCACGGTAACGCGCTAAACAAGTCACGTGATAAAATGCGCAGATTGACGGTCTCAGATGCAGAGGTAACTGAGATTCGTCCTCCACCACCCGGATTGAGGCGAGTCACTACGCCACCACGAGAACTTAGAGCGCATTGGGAATTGGCCATTCCAAATTGGGGAGAAAAAAGAAAAAAAAAAAAGCTATAAATTGATTACCAATTAAAACAATATTCATATTGTAATTAGATTAAGAATAAAAGGAAGAAACGCCTTGAACATTTTTAAATGCTCCGACATTAGTGCTCAAAACTAAAGTAGTTAAATTAGTTAAAATTCACCCCAATGTTCTGTCTATATATTCCATTAAATTAGCAGAAAAGACCCAGCTGACATTGGAGTAAAACTTGTTTTGCACTATTATAAACATGAACATTCATCCTGTATAAAATGTGTTTTATTATATATGAATCAGTTTATGTTTGACCATGTAAAGATATAAATATATGTAGTTACACCACAGCATTGTAGAATTCTTCATAACTCAACCATGTATGTTCCTTGGACTTATTATTCTTAAAAATCCTTAGACATAAGATTTTAAGTGTTAATAACTCAATCTACTGAGTACATTGAAACTATAGTATACACTATCTGAGTACAAATGAAGTACAGGTGTTTATTAAATAAGTTTATTAAATGATTGACTGTCATAAGCTTCTTTATTTGAGCTGTTTGTGTATAATCGATAGTCAATTCAAGTAAAATTATTAAGTAGAAACAACAACATTTGAATAGCAAATCTGAGTTAAGTATACTCGCGTCTAGTTATGGTGATTTAAACTATTTGAACACCAAGTTAGGTTAACTTAATTACACAAGTTTTGGAGAAGACATTACTCAATTAACTTGAGGGAATGAGTTTACTCAATCATTTGAGTAAAGTCAACTTAGTGTTTTCAGGTGTTTATTAGCGTACTGTAACTGCGCAGCTACTGTAGCGCATTACAGTTCAATAACACTTCAACACACTCTTTCTGAACAAATAACAGTGGTTTCAAGCTACATAGAGACAGACAGTATTTCAACTCACAAGAGCATTTTAACGATGAAAAATGTGTCAAGTTGAACACGTGTACATGTGGTATAACGGGATAAATGACTCCAGACCACACATGCAATGACACAAGTTGATCTTGAGTGTGCATTAAATGATCAATAATTTAACATTCATCATCAACTATTCCACAAACACTGTGATGTGCATTACAGTAGAGATGTCGTCATTATTACAGTTATCTTCTGAACTCTGACCATTAGCAAACGGGGCACAGATGACAAATCATCTTAAAAAGAGCAGAATATAAAAATGCTGTGACTGTTTCATGACAGAAGACAGACACAATGAGTGTTGAGTTTCAGTACGAGTGTATTTACAGTCCAAAAGCACAATATGACAACATAGATTGTTTACAAGGTCAGCGGTCATGTCCATGGTCAAATCTGGACAGGAAACCAGTTGGATGTGGTGCCTCCGTCTCGTGGAAGAAGCGCATGAGGTGAGTCTTCTACTTCCAGACATTAATGGTTTCCTCCAGCTCCATCTTCCCCTGAGACACACAGAACATCAACAGTAACATCAGACCTCAATGGTTCTCAATGGTTCTCAATGGTTCTCATTGGTTCTCGTGCGTATCATGACCGGACGTCATGAAGTTAAACCTGAGCTATAGAACTTGAGAGTGAATAATGGTCTGTTTATCACAGAGTGATCGTACTGTTCAGAAGATTCAGAATAAAGAAAACTTTTACTGTGGTTTTATGGTGTTTTTGTCCTTCTTGGAGCTTGATAACCCAGAGTCATTATTCACTTATTTTACATTTTTTCTTTCATGTTCAATAGGAATCAAGAAATTCATGCATGTTTGGAGCGACATTTGGGTCATTGACAAATAAGGATGTCCATGATGATAGAGTCAAGTTTGTAGAAATGTAATGTTTGAGTATATGTTGATTTCATAGGTTTGTAAAAAAACAAAAACACATTTATAGTATTTTCTACAACAAAAACAACAACAACAAAAAGTACATATTTATTTAATGGCTTAAATGTCAAGTGGTGTAGCCAACAAGTAAATACACACGAGTGTTCATAACTTAATCATTCATTTCAAAAAAGTTTAATATAAATGTATATAGTTTCAATATTCAATATTTTTCATGGTAAAAAAAACAAAACAAAAACATTCACTTTTGAGCCATAAATACCATGTTTACTGAGGGTTACCCTATATCAGTGTTTCCCAAACTTTTTTTTTCTTTATCGACAGAAAACCAAAGATGTGTACCACCAAAGGCAAAATAGCATTTATATATATATATATATACTGCACATATAAATATAATTTATGACGTTTATTCATCAACAACAACAACAACTAAACCAGACCAAATGAGCTGAAATGTGCAATTAAAAGACTGTTAATGCTGTTAATTACAGAGCAGGGGATCTTCTAATCTAACTTGGTATTTTATGATTAGTTTTTATATAATTTTGATTAATTTGGTAGACAGTATATTAACATATAAACATGTAGCCCAAACTATATATACAGTGGCATGCAAAAGTTTGGGCACCCCTGATCAAATTTTCTGTTGCTGTGAATAGCTAAGCGAGCAAAAGATGGCCTGATTTCCAAAAGACTTAAAGTTAAAGATGACACATTTCTTTAATATTTTAAGCAATTTTACTTTTTTATTTCCATCTTTTACAGTTTCAAAAAACATTTAAAGGAAAAGGGCCCAAAGCAAAAGTTTGGGCACCCTGCATGGT
Organism: Myxocyprinus asiaticus; assembly: GCF_019703515.2. NCBI lineage: Eukaryota > Metazoa > Chordata > Actinopteri > Cypriniformes > Catostomidae > Myxocyprinus > Myxocyprinus asiaticus. The sequence continues at coordinate 667,084 of NC_059357.1, read as the reverse complement.
CAGTATATATTAACACCCCCTTAGGCAAGTATCAGAGCTTGTAAACGCTTTTCAAGGCCAGCTAAGAGTCTTTCAATTCTTGTTTGGGGGATTTTTGCCCATTCTTCCTTGCAAAAGGCTTCTAGTTCTGTGATTCTTGGGCCGTCTTGCAAACCTTCAGCTTGTGCCTCTTGAGGTCGTCCATTGTGGATTTTGAGGTGTGTTTAGGATCGTTATACTGTAGTAGAAGCCATCCTCTTTTCATCTTCAGCTTTTTTACAGATGGTGTGATGTTTGCTTCCAGAATTTGCTTGTGTTTAATTTAATTCATTCTTTCCTCTACCAGTGAAATGTTCCCCATGCCACTAGCTACAACACAAGCCCAATGCATGATCGATCCACCCCCGTGTTTAACAGTTAGAGAGGTGTTCTTTTCATGAAATTCTGCACCCTTTTTACCCCAAGCATACCTTTGCTCATTACGGCCAAAAAGTTATATTTTAACTTCATCAGTCCACAGGACTTATTTCCAAAATGCATCAGGCTTGTTTAGATGTTCATTTGCAAACTTCTGATGCTGAATTTTGTGGCGAGGATGCAGGAAAGGTTTTCTTCTCATGACTCTTCCATGAAGGTCATATTTGCACAGTGCACCACAACTCCAGAGTCTGCTAAATCTTCCTTAAGGTCTATTGCAGTCAAACAGGGGTTTTGATTTGCTTTTCTAGCAATCCTACGAGCAGTTCTCTCTGAATGTTTTCTTGGTCTTCCAGATCTCAACTTGACCTCCACCGTTCCTGTTAACTACCATTTCTTAATTACATTACGAACTGAGGAAACAGCTACCTGAAAACACTTTGCTATCTTCTTATCTTCTTATAGCCTTCTCCTGCTTTGTGGGCATCAATTATTTTAATTTTCAGAGTGCTAGGCAGCTGCTTAGAGGAGCCCATGGCTGCTGATTGTTGGGACAAGGTTTGAGAAGACAGAGTATGTATAAAGCTTTGAAATTTGCATCACCTGTCCTTTCCAAACGATGATTGTGAACAAGCCATAGCCCTTACAAGCTAATTAAGGTCTGAGACTTTGGTAAAAGTTATCTGAGAACTAAAATCTCTTGGGATGCCCAAACTTGTATGGTGCTCCTTTCCCTTTTTTTCACTCTAAAATTGTACAAAATAAAAATAATACACTCATCTTGCTTATAATGTTGAAAAGAATGTTTCATCTTTAACTTTATGCCTTTTGGAGATCAGTTCATCTTCTACTCACTTAACTATTCACAGTAACAGAAATTTTGGCCAGGTGGTGCCCAAAGTTTTGCATGCCACTGTACATACATATATATAAGAAGTTAGGTCTGAATGTTTATTTTTTACAAGTATTTACACTGAAATGAAGGACTAATGCTAAAACAGTACTGTCTCTTTAAGAAAACCGGCAGTTCCACATTTTGTTTAGGTTGAGTGAATATTAACGCACATGTTCTTTATTATAATTGTTTCTTTTTTGATGTTATGATCAATAACTGACTGTAAAGATCAGATGTTGGTCTAATCCAGGGGTCAGCAACCTTTTTGACATGGAGTGCCATTTTTTATTTTCCTGGTCAATGGTTATGCCGACGCCGTTGCATAGCTTTGGACTGGGCAGCTCCCATAATGAAGCACTCAAGTTCCACTTTATAACAAGCGATCTACGTGCTGGTTTGGGAAACAGGCGTTACTCCATCATAAAATAACGAAGATTATGATTCGTTAAGATGATCGTTAAAGCTCAAGTTGCAACGTTATTGGGAAACCCAGCCAATGTCACAAATCTGCTTATTTGATTTCTGATCACGAAATTGTGTGGAGTCATAAATATTATGTCATACATTTATCTAAATCACACAGAGGGGTAATCACTAGCACGCACGCAAGAGAGGAACAGGATATTTTATATGAATCGCACCTGCAAAATCCTAAAACTTTATTTCCAGGTTTAATTTCTATTTTGATTAGACTTGAAAAGATTTTTGAACCCCATGATGTGGGTTTATGTTTTCTCTTTTATTGTTTAATGTAATTTTGAGTGTGATTATGGTTTAAGGAGGTGTACCTGTATGCTGGGTTGGACATCTCAAGGATTAATAATGGTGTTTTCCGTATTACATCATGTGGTGTTCTGAAAGCAAAAAGAAACAAATGAAACACTGAATATAGGCTGTCATCTGCGCAGTCTGACTGAATTAAAGCAGGCGCGTTTACTCGTGCAATTAACTGAAAGTGAAGCGCTGCCGGCTCATGATGTGGCTTGCATGCGCTTCACGAGTCTGTTGGGTATACTGCAGTCGTCACATTTTCACATTTTGTTTAGTCTCCCATTCAGCTATTGAAAACATGCTGCGTGATCACGAGGAAGGATTACATCAAGATATAGATTGGACTGCAGGTGTGAAAATCTTCAAATAAAATAGTCTACTCCCCTCTCGCCGCTGTTGGCGTGCCAGTGATTACCCATCCACGTGCCACAGGTTACCGATCCCTGTTCTAAACCAAACTATTACTCTCAACATGCAGTGAAAAGATCTCACTACTGAACTTTACGTATTAAAACATCGATATTGAATTTTAAGTCACACATTTTTTTTTTTTATAAGTTCAACATAGCTAAATCCAATTCTTTTCGCGTACCCTTGGTTGGGAATCAACAAAATGTTCCTTTTCATAAAAATGCCCAATGTTGATTACAACACATGACTGATTTAGTGGACAAAAGTTTTTCACATTTTAATAATACTTTAAAAGAATATTGTTTCACTCCTAATAAAGGTTATTACAAATTAGTTCCACCAACATTTATTTTCAAGAATTTCAGCTATTAATGAGACAGGCCTCAGTGTTTGTTTGTTTGTTTGTTTGTTTGTTTGTGTTACCTTGATCACCAGCATGTCAATAATGCGCGGATCTGTCACGTGTTTGTTCTTCTCGAACATTTCTCACACTTTCTCTGTCCTTGATGTGCAGAAATATCCAAATGAAACAAGTGAACTGAAACACGAACACACAATTCTGATATTAAACATCATTAAAAGATCAGGATGAATTCAAACACACTACATTAATTATGCAGTTGTGTGTATCTCCCTGTGTTTACTGTTCTATTGTGTGTTTACTGTTCTAGTGTGTGTTTGTGTATACTGTTCTAGTATGTGTTTGTGTGTTTACTGTTCTACTGTATGTTTACTGTTCTAGTATGTGTTTACTGTTCTAGTGTGTGTTTGTGTGTTTACTGTTCCCTATCTGTCACTCACTCGACGTTGTGTCAATGTAGTGACACTAGGGGTCACTCTTGGGAGCCCGAGACACCTCTGGCCTTTGATAAAAGGCCAATGAAAATTGGTGAGTGGTATTTGCATGCCACTCCACCGGACATACGGGTATAAAAGGAGCTGGTATGCAACCACTCATTCAGATTTTCTCATTGGAGCCGAACAGTCATGCTCACTGAGCTGAATTCCCACGACTGTTCATTCACCTCTGCTGGATCTAACGGCGCATTTCAGCGGCTTCTCCCTCCTCTGCACTGGTGCACAGCAGAGAATGCCCCTGGGTGCTTCGGCAGAAATAAGAGTATATTTCTCTAAAAGAGTATATTTCTCTAAAAGAGCGGCACACACAGAACATCTTTTTAAAGACGCGTCTTTTTAAAGATGCCTTTCAGATTGTGTGTTATTCCTGGTTGCGCTCGTTATCTCTCACCTTCTGATGGTCACAATCACTGTCTTTCGTGTCTGGGCACTGCTCACGCAGAGACAGCATTCGTGGATGGTCATGTACTCATTGCGAGGACATGTCCTCGCCTTCGTAAGAAAGCAAGCCACCCCAGAGGCTCCCCGTCTCTGTCCTTTTACCCACGGGTATGAGGCCAGCGCGGCTAGCACTGAGGGCGATTTGGGGACACTGATGGGACCGCCTCCGCCGGGTATCCCCCCGCGGACCTCCCATTCCCCAGCATGCTCGTTTGCTCCGATCGGGCTTCCGGATGAGTCCGCAAGCTCATCTCACAGCGAGTTCGACCTCTTATTCGGAGCCCGCGAAAGTGATGAGCTCTCGAGCGCAGCATCAGAGAGCAGGCTCGTCCAGTCGGACACGGAGGCCTCAGCTGGGCTTCTCCCTTCGGGGACAATTGCCCAGTCACAGGCTGACGCGGAGATGATGATATGCTTTCCCGGGCAGCCGCGAGCGTTGGCAAGAGTGGAACCCTTCGCTCTTCCCTGAACCCTTGTGGCTTGATGATTGGTTCCTGGGCTCGTGGCACCGCTCAAAGCCACGCCCCGCCCCCGTTCCTTTCTTCCCTGAAGTGCATGAAGAAGCACTTTTTTACTGCCCAGTCCCGATCTTTTCAGGTTCCCTGCCCTCACTACCCTCGATGGTGGGGCGGCCAAGGGCTATTCGGCAATCCCCCGGTGGATAAAGGTGCTCGCGGTGCACCTATGTCCACATTAGTGGTTCAGGAGTGCCACCTTTGGCTCAACCTGGTCGAGATGGGTGAGGCTGACAGGACATGGTTCCTTGCTGCCCCCATCTACCAGGCTGCCCTATTCTGCAACACCTTCAAGGAGTTTGCCCAGCAGTTCTCGATGGAGCAGTAGATGGAGGCTATCCAGCATATCCTGCTCCGTCCTGCCGCAAGGCCCCACCTGCCAGTACGTCCGATGACATTGTCCCTTTGGTCCCCCTTGCACTGAACTTGGACGCGTGGCTTGCGCTTTCCAATCCGTCGCGATGGCTGGTCTGGACCGTCCGACTCGGCTACGCGATTCAGTTCGCCAGGCGTCCGCCCAGGTTCAGCGGTATCCACTTCACCTTGGTGAAGGACGAAAACGCTGCTACCTTGCACACGGAGATCACTACCCTCCTACGGAAGGGCGCGACAGAACCTGTCCCTCCGACCGAGATGAAGAAGGGGTTTTACAGCCACTACTTCATCGTACCGAAAAAAGGCAGTGGGTTGCGGCCAGTCTTGGACCTGCGAGTACTGAACCGGGCTTTATACAGATTCCCGTTCAAGGTGCTGATGCAAAAACGCATTCTGGCGAGCGTCCGGCATCAAGATTGGTTCACGGCGGACCTGAAGGACACGTACTTCCATGTATCGATCCTTCCTCGACACAGACCCTTCCTGCGGTTTGCATTTGAGGGTCAGGCATATCAGTACAAGGTCCTCCCTTTCGGCCTGTCCCTGTCTCCTCGCATCTTCACGAAGGTCGCAGAGGCAGCCCTTGCCCCGCTAAGGGAGGTGGGCATTCGTATTCTCAACTATCTCAACGAATGGCTAATCTTAGCTCACTCTCGGGACATGTTGTGCGCACACAGGTACTTGGTGCTCTCACACCTCAGTCGACTAGGGCTTCGGGTCAACTGGGAAAAGAGCAAGCTCCTCCCAGTTCAGAGCATCTCTTTTCTCGGTTTGATGTTGCACTCAGTCTCTTGCCCCATGAACGAGCACGCCCAGTCGTGAAGGCGTTCAAACAGAAAACAGCGGTTCCACTGAAACTTTTTCAGAGGCTCCTGGGGCATATGGCATCCTCAGCGGTGGCCACCCCACTCGGGTTGATGCATATGAGACCGCTTCAGCACTGGCTTCAGACTTGAGTCCCGGCATGGCACCGCGGGACACATCGCATGGTCATCACACCGGTCTATCCCGGGCAACCTCAACACTACAGCGGATGTGCTGTCATGACAGGTTACCCTCAGGGGAGAGTGGAGACTCCACCCTCAGGTGGTCCAGCTGATTTGGAGTCGAATCGGACAGGCACAGGTGCACCTGTTCGCCTCCCAAGAATCATCCCCACTGCCCGCTCTGGTATGCCCTGACCGAGGCCCCCCTCGGCATAAATGTGCTGGCACACAGCTGGCCCCCTGGCATGCGCAAATATGCGTTTCCCCCAGTGAGCCTGCTTGCACAGACCCTGTGCAAGGTCAGGGAGGATGAGGAGCAGGTCATCCTGGTAGCACCCTACTGACCCACCCAGACGTGGTTCACGGACCTCACGCTCCTCGCAACAGCCCCACCCTGGCGAATTCCCCTGAGGAAGGACCTTATTTCTCAGGGACGGAGCACCATCTGGCACCCGCGACCAGACCTCTGGAATCTCCATGTCTGGCCCCTGGACAGGATGCGGAAGACCTAAGCACCTGCGGTGGTAGACACGATCACTCAGGCTAGGGCCCCCTCTACGAGGCGCCTGTATGTCTTTAAGTGCCATCTGTTCGCTAAGTGGTGTTCTTCCCGATGGGAAGACCCCCAGAGATGCGCAGTCGGATCAGTGCTTTCCTTCCTGCAGGAGAGGTTGGAAGGGAGGCTGTCCCCTTCCACCTTGAAGGTGTACGTTGCCGCCATAGCAGCACACCACGATGCAGTTGACGGTAAGTCCTTAGCGAAGCACGACCTGATCATAAGGTTCCTAAGAGGCTGAATCCCTCCAGACTGTGCCTCGTTCCCTCATGGGGCTTCTCTGTAGTTCTTCAGGGTCTACAGAGAGCCCCCTTTGAGCCTTTGCAGTCAGCCGAGTTTAAGGCACTCTCCTTGAAGACTGACCTCCTGACTGCGCTCACTTCCATCAAGAGGGTAGGAGACCTGCAAGCGTTCTCTGTCAGCGAAACGTGCCTGGAGTTCGGTCCGGGCTACTCTCACGTGATCCTGAGACCCCGACCGGGCTATGTGCCCAAGGTTCCCATGACCCCTTTTAGGGACCAGGTGGTGAACCTGCAAGTGCTGACCCAGGAGGAGGCAGACCCAGCCCTGTCGTTGCTGTGTCCGGTGCGTGCTTTACGCATCTATTTGGATCGCACGCAGAGCTATAGGATCTCTGAGTAGCTCTTTGTCTGCTTTGGTGCACAGTGGAAAGGAAGCGCTGTCTCCTAGCAGAGGATTGCCCACTGGCTCATTGATGCCATAACTATGGCATATCACGCCCAGGACATGCCGCCCCCGGTAGGGCTACGAGCCCATTCTACCAGGGGTGTAGCGGCCTCCTGGGCCCCGGCCAGGGGTGCCTCTCTAACAGACATTTGCAGAGCAGCAGGCTGGGCAACACCTTTGCAAGGTTCTACAACTTCCGGGTGGAACCGGTTTCATCCCAGGTAGTGGCACACAATACAAGTGGATAAGCCTGGGATAGCCGGCTGGGTGTATTGCTTGCTCATAGCGCCTTCCACCTCCTTTTGAGCTGAAGACGTGCGCCATTAATTCCCAGTAGTGTTCACAAACTTTGTTCCCTGGTTGACTTCCTCCGAGCCCTGTGGCAGTCGAGTTTTCGGAGAGACTCGCTGCAGGCCCAGTACACGTGCTAATTAAGAGTCCTGTTCTGGGTTAGGTGCTCCGCATGTGGTGGTTCCCTGTAAGGCTAACCCCATGCGATATATATCTTCCGCTAATTCGTTTCCCTGTTGGCAAACTGCGTCTTCCTTGGGCAGAGCCCCTCTGCCCCAGTCTCCATGTTTGTAGTAACTCCTCCCCCGTTGGGTAGGATCTACCTTGAAGACTCTCCACATGGTTGGAAAGACCATGTGATGTATTTTTCCACTTAAATATCCCCCCCCTCTTTGGGCGAGGTGTGGTCTCCGCGGTGTTTTCCCCTTGGGAGGGACACCCCCCGACTAGACCTGGCGGCCCAGTCGGATAATCCCCCTTCTTTTTTAGGGAGTGGAAAAAAAGAAGGGGAAAAGAGGCCACAACTGGGTTAGCCTGTCTCTATATTTTGGGTAGTCGACTTGTCCCCAAAGGGCCGTTCGACACTCATAACTATGTTGGGGGAGGTTACGTGTCGACTTGGTGTGCTGGCTACAAGGCACACAGTGGTCTGCCCACCACACACCGCCAGTTCACGTAACACAGTTCAGCCAGTTGTGGCGTTTCGTATAGGGACCCCTAGTGTCACTACATCGACACAATGTTGAGTGAGTGACAGATAGGGAACATCATGGTTACTTGCGTAACCTCCGTTCCCTGATGGAAGGAACGAGACATTGTGTCCCTCCTGCCACAACGCTGAACTACCCGCTGAAATGGCCGGACCATGTCTCGGCTCCTCAGCATAAAACCTGAATGAGTGGTTGCATACCAGCTCCTTTTATACCCGTATGTCCGAGGGAGTGGCATGCAAATACCACACGCCAATTTTCATTGGCCTTTTATCAAAGACCAGAGGTGTCTTGGGCTCCCAAGAGTGACCCCTAATGTCACTACATTGACACAACGTCTCATTTCCTCCATCAGGGAACAGAGGTTACACAAGTAACCATGACGTTTACTGTTCTAGTGAGTGTTTACTGTTCTAGTGTGTGTATACTGTTCTAGTGTGTGTTTACTGTTCTAGTGTGTTTGTGTTTACTGTTCTAGTGTGTGTATACTGTTCTAGTGTGTGTTTACTGTTCTAGTGTGTGTTTGTGTTTACTGTTCGAGTATGTGTTTACTGTTCTAGTATGTGTTTGTGTGTTTACTGTTCTAGTGTGTGTATACTGTTCTAGTATGTGTTTACTGTTCTAGTATGTGTTTGTGTGTTTACTGTTCTAGTTTGTGTATACTGTTCTAGTATGTGTTTGTGTGTTTAATGTTCTAGTATGTGTTTGTGTGTTTACTGTTCTAGTGTGTGTTTACTGTTCTAGTGTGTGTATAGAGTTCTAGTATGTGTTTACTGTTCTAGTATGTGTTTGTGTGTTTACTGTTCTAGTGTGTGTTTACAGTTCTAGTGTGTGTTTACTGTTCTAGTGTGTGTTAACTGTTCTAGTGTTTACTGTTCTATTGTGTATATACTGTTCTAGTGTGTGTTTACTGTTCTAGTATGTGTTTGTGTGTTTACTGTTCTAGTGTGTGTGTATACTGTTCTAGTGTGTGCTTGCTGTTCTAGTATGAGTATACTGAACTAGTGTGTTTACTGTTCTAGTGTGTTTGTGTTTACTGTTCTAGTGTGTGTTTGTGTGTTTACTGTTCTAGTGTGTATTCTGCTCTAGTATGTGTTTGTGTGTTTACTGTTCTAGTGTGTGTTTACTGTTCTAGTGTGTGTTTGTGTGTTTACTGTTCTAGTGTTTACTGTTCTAATGTATATACTGTTCTAGTGTGTGTTTGCTGTTCTAGTGTGCGTATACTGAACTAGTGTGTTTACTGTTCTAGTATGTGTTTACTGTTCTAGTGTGTTTGTGTGTTTACTGTTCTAGTGTGTGTATACTGTTCTAGTATGTGTATACTGTTCTAGTATGTGTTTGTGTGTTTACTGTTCTAGTATGTGTTTGTGTGTTTACTGTTCTAGTGTGTGTTTACTGTTCTAGTGTGTGTATACAGTTCTAGTATGTGTTTACTGTTCTAGTATGTGTTTGTGTGTTTACTGTTCTAGTGTGTGTTTACAGTTCTAGTGTGTGTTTACTGTTCTAGTGTGTGTTTGTGTTTACTGTTCTAGTGTGTGTTAACTGTTCTAGTGTTTACTGTTCTAGTGTGTGTTTGTGTTTACTGTTCGAGTATGTGTTTACTGTTCTAGTATGTGTTTGTGTGTTTACTGTTCTAGTGTGTGTATACTGTTCTAGTATGTGTTTACTGTTCTAGTATGTGTTTACATTTCTAGTGTGTGTTTGTGTTTACTGGTCAAGTGTGTGTTTACTGTTTTAGTGTGTGTTTACTGTTCTAGTGTCTGTTTGTGTGTTTACTGTTCAAGTGTGTGTTTGTGTTTACTGTTCTAGTGTGTGTATACTGTTCTAGTATGTGTTTGTGTGTTTACTGTTCTAGTGTGAGTATACTGTTCTAGTGTGTGTTTACTGTTCTAGTATGTGTTTGTGTGTTTACTGTTCTAGTGTCTGTTTGTGTGTTTACTGTTCTAGTGTTTACTGTTCTAGTGTGTATAGACTGTTCTAGTGTGTGTTTACTGTTCTATTGTGTGTTTGTGTTTACTGTTCTAGTGGGAGTATACTGTTCTAGTGTGTTTACTGTTCTAGTGTGTATATACTATTCTAGTGTGTGTTTACTGTTCTATTTTGTGTTTGTGTTTACTGTTCTAATGTGTGTGTATACTGTTCTAGTGTGTGTTTACTGTTCTAGTGTGTGTATACTGTTCTAGTGTGTGTTTACTGTTCTAGTGTGTGTTTGTGTGTTTACTGTTCTAGTGTGTGTATACTGTTCTAGTATGTGTTTGTGTGTTTACTGTTCTAGTGTGAGTATACTGTTCTAGTGTGTGTTTACTGTTCAAGTGTGTGTTTGTGTTTACTGTTCTAGTCTGTGTTTACTGTTCTAGTGTGTGTGTATACTGTTCTAGTGTGTGTTTGCTGTTCTAGTATGAGTATACTGAACTAGTGTGTTTACTGTTCTAGTGTGTTTGTGTTTACTGTTCTAGTGTGTGTTTGTGTGTTTACTGTTCTAATGTGTATTCTGCTCTAGTATGTGTTTGTGTGTTTACTGTTCTAGTGTGTGTTTACTGTTCTAGTGTGTGTTTGTGTGTTTACTGTTCTATTGTTTACTGTTCTAGTGTATATACTGTTCTAGTGTGTGTTTGCTGTTCTAGTGTGAGTATACTGAACTAGTGTGTTTACTGTTCTAGTATGTGTTTGTGTATATACTGTTCTAGTGTGTGTTTACTGTTCTAGTGTGTTTGTGTGTTTACTGTTCTAGTGTGTGTATACTGTTCTAGTATGTGTATACTGTTCTAGTATGTGTTTGTGTGTTTACTGTTCTAGTATGTGTTTGTGTGTTTACTGTTCTAGTGTGTGTTTACTGTTCTAGTGTGTGTATACAGTTCTAGTATGTGTTTACTGTTCTAGTATGTGTTTGTGTGTTTACTGTTCTAGTGTGTGTTTACAGTTCTAGTGTGTGTTTACTGTTCTAGTGTGTGTTTGTGTTTACTGTTCTAGTGTGTGTTAACTGTTCTAGTGTTTACTGTTCTAGTGTGTGTTTGTGTTTACTGTTCGAGTATGTGTTTACTGTTCTAGTATGTGTTTGTGTGTTTACTGTTCTAGTGTGTGTATACTGTTCTATTATGTGTTTACTGTTCTAGTATGTGTTTACATTTCTAGTGTGTGTTTGTGTTTACTGGTCAAGTGTGTGTTTACTGTTCTAGTGTGTGTTTACTGTTCTAGTGTCTGTTTGTGTGTTTACTGTTCAAGTGTGTGTTTGTGTTTACTGTTCTAGTGTGTGTATACTGTTCTAGTATGTGTTTGTGTGTTTACTGTTCTAGTGTGAGTATACTGTTCTAGTGTGTGTTTACTGTTCTAGTATCTGTTTGTGTGTTTACTGTTCTAGTGTGTGTTTGTGTGTTTACTGTTCTAGTGTTTACTGTTCTAGTGTGTATAGACTGTTCTAGTGTGTGTCTACTGTTCTATTGTGTGTTTGTGTTTACTGTTCTAGTGGGAGTATACTGTTCTAGTGTGTTTACTGTTCTAGTGTGTATATACTATTCTAGTGTGTGTTTACTGTTCTATTTTGTGTTTGTGTTTACTGTTCTAATGTGTGTGTATACTGTTCTAGTGTGTGTTTACTGTTCTAGTGTGTGTATACTGTTCTATTATGTGTTTGTGTGTTTACTGTTCTAGTGTGAGTATACTGTTCTAGTGTGTGTTTACTGTTCTAGTGTGTGTTTACTGTTCTAGTGTGTGTATACTGTTCTAGTATGTGTTTGTGTGTTTACTGTTCTAGTGTGTGTTTACTGTTCTAGTGTGTGTTTGTGTGTTTACTGTTCAAGTGTGTGTTTGTGTTTACTGTTCTAGTGTGTGTATACTGTTCTAGTATGTGTTTGTGTGTTTACTGTTCTAGTGTGTGTTTGCTGTTCTAGTGTGAGTATACTGAACTAGTGTGTTTACTGTTCTAGTATGTGTTTGTGTATATACTGTTCTAGTGTGTGTATACTGTTCTAGTATGTGTTTGTGTGTTTACTGTTCTAGTGTGAGTATACTGTTCTAGTATGTGTTTACTGTTCTAGTGTGTGTTTACTGTTCTAGTGTGTGTATACTGTTCTAGTATGTGTTTGTGTGTTTACTGTTCTAGTGTGTGTTTACTGTTCTAGTGTGTGTTTGTGTTTACTGTTCAAGTGTGTGTTTGTGTTTACTGTTCTAGTGTGTGTATACTGTTCTAGTATGTGTTTGTGTGTTTACTGTTCTAGTGTGTGTTTACTGTTCTAGTGTGTGTTTGTGTTTACTGTTCAAGTGTGTTTTTGTGTTTACTGTTCTAGTGTGTGTATACTGTTCTAGTATGTGTTTGTGTGTTTACTGTTCTAGTGTGAGTATACTGTTCTAGTATGTGTTTACTGTTCTAGTGTGTGTTTACTGTTCTAGTGTGTGTATACTGTTCTAGTATGTGTTTGTGTGTTTACTGTTCTAGTGTGTGTTTACTGTTCTAGTGTGTGTTTGTGTGTTTACTGTTCAAGTGTGTGTTTGTGTTTACTGTTCTAGTGTGTGTATACTGTTCTAGTATGTGTTTGTGTGTTTACTGTTCTAGTGTGTGTTTACTGTTCTAGTGTGTGTTTGTGTTTACTGTTCAAGTGTGTGTTTGTGTTTACTGTTCTAGTGTGTGTATACTGTTCTAGTATGTGTTTGTGTGTTTACTGTTCTAGTGTGAGTATACTGTTCTAGTGTGTGTTTACTGTTCAAGTGTGTGTTTGTGTTTACTGTTCTAGTGTGTGTGTATACTGTTCTAGTGTGTGTTTGCTGTTCTAGTATGAGTATACTGAACTAGTGTGTTTACTGTTCTAGTGTGTTTGTGTTTACTGTTCTAGTGTGTGTTTGTGTGTTTACTGTTCTAGTGTGTATTCTGTTCTAGTATGTGTTTGTGTGTTTACTGTTCTAGTGTGTGTTTACTGTTCTAGTGTGTGTTTGTGTGTTTACTGTTCTAGTGTTTACTGTTCTAGTGTGTTTACTGTTCTAGTATGTGTTTGTGTATATACTGTTCTAGTGTGTGTTTACTGTTCTAGTGTGTGTTTGTGTGTTTACTGTTCTAATGTTTACTGTTCTAGTGTGTTTACTGTTCTAGTATGTGTTTGTGTGTTTACTGTTCTAGTATGTGTTTGTGTGTTTACTGTTCTAGTGTGTGTTTACTGTTCTAGTGTGTGTATACTGTTCTAGTGTGTGTTTACTGTTCTAGTGTGTGTTTGTGTGTTTACTGTTCTAGTGTGTGTTAACTGTTCTAGTGTTTACTGTTCTAGTGTGTGTTTACTGTTCTAGTGTGTGTGTTTGTGTTTACTGTTCTAGTGTGTGTATACTGTTCTAGTATGTGTTTACTGTTCTAGTATGTGTTTGTGTGTTTACTGTTCTAGTTTGTGTATACTGTTCTAGTATGTGTTTGTGTGTTTACTGTTCTAGTATGTGTTTGTGTGTTTACTGTTCTAGTGTGTGTTTACTGTTCTAGTGTGTGTATACAGTTCTAGTATGTGTTTACTGTTCTAGTATGTGTTTACTGTTCTATTGTGTGTTTACTGTTCTAGTGTGTGTATACAGTTCTAGTATGTGTTTACTGTTCTAGTGTGTGTTTACTGTTCTAGTGTGTGTTTACAGTTCTAGTGTGTGTTTACTGTTCTAGTGTGTGTTTGTGTTTACTGTTCTAGTATGTGTTTACTGTTCTAGTATGTGTTTGTGTGTTTACTGTAATAGTGTGTTTACTGTTCTAGTGTGTTTGTGTTTACTGTTCCAGTATGTGTTTACTGTACTAGTATGTGTTTACTGTTCTAGTGTGTGTTTGTGTGTTTACTGTTCTAGTGTGTGTATACTGTTCTAGTATGTGTTTACTGTTCTAGTATGTATTTGTGTGTTTACTGTTCTAGTGTGTGTTTGTGTGTTTACTGTTCTAGTGTTTACTGTTCTAGTGTATATACTGTTCTAGTGTGTGTTTGCTGTTCTAGTGTGAGTATACTGAACTAGTGTGTTTACTGTTCTAGTATGTGTTTGTGTATATACTGTTCTAGTGTGTGTTTACTGTTCTAGTGTGTTTTTGTGTTTACTGTTCTAGTGTGTGTATACTGTTCTAGTATGTGTATACTGTTCTAGTATGTGTTTGTGTTTACTGTTCTAGTATGTGTTTGTGTGTTTACTGTTCTAGTGTGTGTTTACTGTTCTAGTGTGTGTATACTGTTCTAGTATGTGTTTTTGTGTTTACTGTTCTAGTGTGAGTATACTGTTCTAGTGTGTCTTTACTGTTCTAGTATGTGTTTGTGTGTTTACTGTTCTAGTGTGTGTTTGTGTTTACTGTTCTAGTGTGTGTTTACTGTTCTAGTGTGGTATACTGTTCTAGTGTGTGTGTTTACTGTTCTAGTGTGTGTTTGTGTGTTTACTGTTCTAGTGTGTGTATACTGTTCTAGTATGTGTTTGTGTGTTTACTGTTCTAGTGTGAGTATACTGTTCTAGTGTGTGTTTACTGTTCAAGTGTGTGTTTGTGTTTACTGTTCTAGTCTGTGTTTACTGTTTTAGTGTGTGTATACTGTTCTAGTATGTGTATACTGTTCTAGTATGTGTTTGTGTGTTTACTGTTCTAGTGTGAGTATACTGTTCTAGTGTGTGTTTACTGTTCAAGTGTGTGTTTGTGTTTACTGTTCTAGTCTGTGTATACTGTTCTAGTGTGTGTGTATACTGTTCTAGTGTGTGTTTGCTGTTCTAGTATGAGTATACTGAACTAGTGTGTTTACTGTTCTAGTGTGTTTGTGTTTACTGTTCTAGTGTGTGTTTGTGTGTTTACTGTTCTAGTGTGTATTCTGCTCTAGTATGTGTTTGTGTGTTTACTGTTCTAGTGTGTGTTTACTGTTCTAGTGTGTGTTTGTGTGTTTACTGTTCTAGTGTTTACTGTTCTAGTGTATATACTGTTCTAGTGTGTGTTTGCTGTTCTAGTGTGAGTATACTGAACTAGTGTGTTAACTGTTCTAGTATGTGTTTGTGTATATACTGTTCTAGTGTGTGTTTACTGTTCTAGTGTGTTTGTGTTTACTGTTCTAGTGTGTGTTTGTGTGTTTACTGTTCTAGTGTGTGTATACTGTTCTAGTATTTGTTTGTGTGTTTACTGTTCTAGTGTGAGTATACTGTTCTAGTGTGTGTTTGTGTGTTTACTGTTCTAGTGTTTACTGTTCTAGTGTATATACTGTTCTAGTGTGTGTTTGCTGTTCTAGTGTGAGTATACTGAACTAGTGTGTTTACTGTTCTAGTATGTGTTTGTGTATATACTGTTCTAGTGTGTGTTTACTGTTCTAGTGTGTGTATACAGTTCTAGTATGTGTTTACTGTTCTAGTATGTGTTTACTGTTCTAGTGTGTGTTTACTGTTCTAGTGTGTGTATACTGTTCTAGTATGTGTTTACTGTTCTAGTGTGTGTTTACTGTTCTAGTGTGTGTTTACAGTTCTAGTGTGTGTTTACTGTTCTAGTGTGTGTTTGTGTTTACTGTTCTAGTGTGTATTTACTGTTCTAGTGTGTGTTTGTGTGTTTACTGTTCTAGTGTGTGTTTACTGTTCTAGTGTGTGTTTGTGTTTATTGTTCTAGTGTGTGTTTGTGTGTTTACTGTTCAAGTGTGTGTTTGTGTGTTTACTGTTCTAGTGTGTGTATACTGTTCTAGTATGTGTTTGTGTGTTTACTGTTCTAGTGTGTGTTTACTGTTCTAGTGTGTGTTTGTGTGTTTACTGTTCTAGTGTTTACTGTTCTAGTGTGTGTATACTGTTCTAGTATGTGTTTGCTGTTCTAGTGTGAGTATACTGAACTAGTGTGTTTACTGTTCTAGTGTGTGTTTGTGTGTTTACTGTTCTAGTGTGTGTTTACTGTTCTAGTGTTTACTGTTCTAGTGTGTGTATACTGTTCTAGTGTGTGTTTACTGTTCTAGTGTGTGTTTGTGTGTTTACTGTTCTAGTATGTGTTTGTGTGTTTACTGTTCTAGTGTGTGTTTACTGTTCTAGTGTGTGTATACTGTTCTAGTATGTGTTTTTGTGTTTACTGTTCTAGTATGTGTTTACTGTTCTAGTGTGTGTTTACTGTTCTAGTGTGTGTATACTGTTCTAGTGTGTGTTTGTGTGTTTACTGTTCTAGTGTGTGTTTACTGTTCTAGTGTGTGTATACTGTTCTAGTGTGTGTTTACTGTTCTAGTGTGTGTTTGTGTGTTTACTGTTCTAGTGTGTGTATACTGTTCTAGTATGTGTTTGTGTTTACTGTTCTAGTGTGAGTATACTGTTCTAGTGTGTGTTTACTGTTCAAGTGTGTGTTTGTGTTTACTGTTCTAGTCTGTGTTTACTGTTCTAGTGTGTGTATACTGTTCTAGTATGTGTATACTGTTCTAGTATGTGTTTGTGTGTTTACTGTTCTAGTGTGAGTATACTGTTCTAGTGTGTGTTTACTGTTCAAGTGTGTGTTTGTGTTTACTGTTCTAGTCTGTGTTTACTGTTCTAGTGTGTGTGTATACTGTTCTAGTGTGTGTTTGCTGTTCTAGTATGAGTATACTGAACTAGTGTGTTTACTGTTCTAGTGTGTTTGTATTTACTGTTCTAGTGTGTGTTTGTGTGTTTACTGTTCTAATGTGTATTCTGCTCTAGTATGTGTTTGTGTGTTTACTGTTCTAGTGTGTGTTTACTGTTCTAGTGTGTGTTTGTTTGTTTACTGTTCTAGTGTTTACTGTTCTAGTGTGTTATACTGTTCTAGTGTGTGTTTGCTGTTCTAGTGTGAGTATACTGAACTAGTGTGTTAACTGTTCTAGTATGTGTTTGTGTATATACTGTTCTAGTGTGTGTTTACTGTTCTAGTGTGTTTGTGTTTACTGTTCTAGTGTGTGTTTGTGTGTTTACTGTTCTAGTGTGTATTCTGCTCTAGTATGTGTTTGTGTGTTTACTGTTCTAGTGTGTGTTTACTGTTCTAGTGTGTGTTTGTGTGTTTACTGTTCTAGTGTTTACTGTTCTAGTGTATATACTGTTCTAGTGTGTGTTTGCTGTTCTAGTGTGAGTATACTGAACTAGTGTGTTTACTGTTCTAGTATGTGTTTGTGTATATACTGTTCTAGTGTGTGTTTACTGTTCTAGTGTGTTTGTGTGTTTACTGTTCTAGTGTGTGTATACTGTTCTAGTATGTGTATACTGTTCTAGTATGTGTTTGTGTGTTTACTGTTCTAGTATGTGTTTGTGTGTTTACTGTTCTAGTGTGTGTTTTTGTGTTTACTGTTCTAGTGTGAGTATACTGTTCTAGTGTGTCTTTACTGTTCTAGTATGTGTTTGTGTGTTTACTGTTCTAGTGTGTGTTTGTGTTTACTGTTCTAGTGTGTGTATACTGTTCTAGTGTGTGTTTACTGTTCTAGTGTGTGTTTGTGTGTTTACTGTTCTAGTGTGTGTATACTGTTCTAGTATGTGTTTGTGTGTTTACTGTTCTAGTGTGAGTATACTGTTCTAGTGTGTGTTTACTGTTCAAGTGTGTTTGTGTTTACTGTTCTAGTCTGTGTTTACTGTTCTAGTGTGTGTATACTGTTCTAGTATGTGTTTGTGTGTTTACTGTTCTAGTATGTGTTTGTGTGTTTACTGTTCTAGTGTGTGTTTACTGTTCTAGTGTGTTTGTGTTTACTGTTCTAGTGTGTGTTTGTGTGTTTACTGTTCTAGTGTGTATTCTGCTCTAGTATGTGTTTGTGTGTTTACTGTTCTAGTGTGTGTTTACTGTTCTAGTGTGTGTTTGTGTGTGTACTGTTCTAGTGTTTACTGTTCTAGTGTATATACTGTTCTAGTGTGTGTTTGCTGTTCTAGTGTGAGTATACTGAACTAGTGTGTTTACTGTTCTAGTATGTGTTTGTGTATATACTGTTCTAGTGTGTGTTTACTGTTCTAGTGTGTTTTTGTGTTTACTGTTCTAGTGTGTGTATACTGTTCTAGTATGTGTATACTGTTCTAGTATGTGTTTGTGTGTTTACTGTTCTAGTATGTGTTTGTGTGTTTACTGTTCTAGTGTGTGTTTACTGTTCTAGTGTGTGTATACTGTTCTAGTATGTGTTTTTGTGTTTACTGTTCTAGTGTGAGTATACTGTTCTAGTGTGTCTTTACTGTTCTAGTATGTGTTTGTGTGTTTACTGTTCTAGTGTGTGTTTGTGTTTACTGTTCTAGTGTGTGTATACTGTTCTAGTGTGTGTGTTTACTGTTCTAGTGTGTGTTTGTGTGTTTACTGTTCTAGTGTGTGTATACTGTTCTAGTATGTGTTTGTGTGTTTACTGTTCTAGTGTGAGTATACTGTTCTAGTGTGTGTTTACTGTTCAAGTGTGTGTTTGTGTTTACTGTTCTAGTCTGTGTTTACTGTTCTAGTGTGTGTATACTGTTCTAGTATGTGTATACTGTTCTAGTATGTGTTTGTGTATATACTGTTCTAGTGTGTGTATACTGTTCTAGTATGTGTTTGTGTGTTTACTGTTCTAGTGTGAGTATACTGTTCTAGTATGTGTTTACTGTTCTAGTGTGTGTTTACTGTTCTAGTGTGTGTATACTGTTCTAGTATGTGTTTGTGTGTTTACTGTTCTAGTGTGTGTTTACTGTTCTAGTGTGTGTTTGTGTGTTTACTGTTCAAGTGTGTGTTTGTGTTTACTGTTCTAGTGTGTGTATACTGTTCTAGTATGTGTTTGTGTGTTTACTGTTCTAGTGTGTGTTTACTGTTCTAGTGTGTGTTTGTGTTTACTGTTCAAGTGTGTTTTTGTGTTTACTGTTCTAGTGTGTGTATACTGTTCTAGTATGTGTTTGTGTGTTTACTGTTCTAGTGTGAGTATACTGTTCTAGTATGTGTTTACTGTTCTAGTGTGTGTTTACTGTTCTAGTGTGTGTATACTGTTCTAGTATGTGTTTGTGTGTTTACTGTTCTAGTGTGTGTTTACTGTTCTAGTGTGTGTTTGTGTGTTTACTGTTCAAGTGTGTGTTTGTGTTTACTGTTCTAGTGTGTGTATACTGTTCTAGTATGTGTTTGTGTGTTTACTGTTCTAGTGTGTGTTTACTGTTCTAGTGTGTGTTTGTGTTTACTGTTCAAGTGTGTGTTTGTGTTTACTGTTCTAGTGTGTGTATACTGTTCTAGTATGTGTTTGTGTGTTTACTGTTCTAGTGTGAGTATACTGTTCTAGTGTGTGTTTACTGTTCAAGTGTGTGTTTGTGTTTACTGTTCTAGTGTGTGTGTATACTGTTCTAGTGTGTGTTTGCTGTTCTAGTATGAGTATACTGAACTAGTGTGTTTACTGTTCTAGTGTGTTTGTGTTTACTGTTCTAGTGTGTGTTTGTGTGTTTACTGTTCTAGTGTGTATTCTGTTCTAGTATGTGTTTGTGTGTTTACTGTTCTAGTGTGTGTTTACTGTTCTAGTGTGTGTTTGTGTGTTTACTGTTCTAGTGTTTACTGTTCTATTGTGTTTACTGTTCTAGTATGTGTTTGTGTATTTACTGTTCTAGTGTGTGTTTACTGTTCTAGTGTGTGTTTGTGTGTTTACTGTTCTAGTGTTTACTGTTCTAGTGTGTTTACTGTTCTAGTATGTGTTTACTGTTCTAGTATGTGTTTGTGTGTTTACTGTTCTAGTGTGTGTTTACTGTTCTAGTGTGTGTTTACAGTTCTAGTGTGTGTTTACTGTTCTAGTGTGTGTTTGTGTTTACTGTTCTAGTGTGTGTTAACTGTTCTAGTGTTTACTGTTCTAGTGTGTATATACTGTTCTAGTGTGTGTTTACTCTTCTAGTGTGTGTCTGTGTTTACTGTTCGAGTATGTGTTTACTGTTCTAGTATGTGTTTGTGTGTTTACTGTTCTAGTGTGTGTATACTGTTCTAGTATGTGTTTACTGTTCTAGTATGTGTTTGTGTGTTTACTGTTCTAGTTTGTGTATACTGTTCTAGTATGTGTTTACTGTTCTAGTGTGTGTTTACTGTTCTAGTGTGTGTATACAGTTCTAGTATGTGTTTACTGTTCTAGTATGTGTTTACTGTTCTATTGTGTGTTTACTGTTCTAGTGTGTGTATACAGTTCTAGAATGTGTTTACTGTTCTAGTGTGTGTTTACTGTTCTAGTGTGTGTTTACTGTTCTAGTGTGTGTTTGTGTGTTTACTGTAATAGTGTGTTTACTGTTCTAGTGTGTTTGTGTTTACTGTTCTAGTATGTGTTTACTGTACTAGTATGTGTTTACTGTTCTAGTGTGTGTTTGTGTGTTTACTGTTCTAGTGTGTATTCTGCTCTAGTATGTGTTTGTGTGTTTACTGTTCTAGTGTGTGTTTACTGTTCTAGTGTGTGTTTGTGTGTTTACTGTTCTAGTGTTTACTGTTCTAGTGTATATACTGTTCTAGTGTGTGTTTGCTGTTCTAGTGTGAGTATACTGAACTAGTGTGTTTACTGTTCTAGTATGTGTTTGTGTATATACTGTTCTAGTGTGTGTTTACTGTTCTAGTGTGTTTTTGTGTTTACTGTTCTAGTGTGTGTATACTGTTCTAGTATGTGTATACTGTTCTAGTATGTGTTTGTGTGTTTACTGTTCTAGTATGTGTTTGTGTGTTTACTGTTCTAGTGTGTGTTTACTGTTCTAGTGTGTGTATACTGTTCTAGTATGTGTTTTTGTGTTTACTGTTCTAGTGTGAGTATACTGTTCTAGTGTGTCTTTACTGTTCTAGTATGTGTTTGTGTGTTTACTGTTCTAGTGTGTGTTTGTGTTTACTGTTCTAGTGTGTGTTTACTGTTCTAGTGTGTGTATACTGTTCTAGTGTGTGTGTTTACTGTTCTAGTGTGTGTTTGTGTGTTTACTGTTCTAGTGTGTGTATACTGTTCTAGTATGTGTTTGTGTGTTTACTGTTCTAGTGTGAGTATACTGTTCTAGTGTGTGTTTACTGTTCAAGTGTGTGTTTGTGTTTACTGTTCTAGTCTGTGTTTACTGTTCTAGTGTGTGTATACTGTTCTAGTATGTGTATACTGTTCTAGTATGTGTTTGTGTGTTTACTGTTCTAGTGTGAGTATACTGTTCTAGTGTGTGTTTACTGTTCAAGTGTGTGTTTGTGTTTACTGTTCTAGTCTGTGTTTACTGTTCTAGTGTGTGTGTATACTGTTCTAGTGTGTGTTTGCTGTTCTAGTATGAGTATACTGAACTAGTGTGTTTACTGTTCTAGTGTGTTTGTGTTTACTGTTCTAGTGTGTGTTTGTGTGTTTACTGTTCTAGTGTGTATTCTGCTCTAGTATGTGTTTGTGTGTTTACTGTTCTAGTGTGTGTTTGTGTGTTTACTGTTCTAGTGTGTATTCTGCTCTAGTATGTGTTTGTGTGTTTACTGTTCTAGTGTGTGTTTACTGTTCTAGTGTGTGTTTGTGTGTTTACTGTTCTAGTGTTTACTGTTCTAGTGTATATACTGCTCTAGTGTGTGTTTGCTGTTCTAGTGTGAGTATACTGAACTAGTGTGTTAACTGTTCTAGTATGTGTTTGTGTATATACTGTTCTAGTGTGTGTTTACTGTTCTAGTGTGTTTGTGTTTACTGTTCTAGTGTGTGTTTGTGTGTTTACTGTTTTAGTGTGTATTCTGCTCTAGTATGTGTTTGTGTGTTTACTGTTCTAGTGTGTGTTTACTGTTCTAGTGTGTGTTTGTGTGTTTACTGTTCTAGTGTGTGTATACTGTTCTAGTATGTGTTTGTGTGTTTACTGTTCTAGTGTGAGTATACTGTTCTAGTGTGTGTTTACTGTTCAAGTGTGTGTTTGTGTTTACTGTTCTTGTCTGTGTTTACTGTTCTAGTGTGTGTATACTGTTCTAGTATGTGTATACTGTTCTAGTATGTGTTTGTGTGTTTACTGTTCTAGTGTGAGTATACTGTTCTAGTGTGTGTTTACTGTTCAAGTGTGTGTTTGTGTTTACTGTTCTAGTCTGTGTTTACTGTTCTAGTGTGTGTGTATACTGTTCTAGTGTGTGTTTGCTGTTCTAGTATGAGTATACTGAACTAGTATGTTTACTGTTCTAGTGTGTTTGTGTTTACTGTTCTAGTGTGTGTTTGTGTGTTTACTGTTCTAGTGTGTATTCTGCTCTAGTATGTGTTTATGTGTTTACTGTTCTAGTGTGTGTTTACTGTTCTAGTGTGTGTTTGTGTGTTTACTGTTCTAGTGTTTACTGTTCTAGTGTGTGTTTGTGTGTTTACTGTTCTAGTGTTTACTGTTCTAGTGTATATACTGTTCTAGTGTGTGTTTGCTGTTCTAGTGTGAGTATACTGAACTAGTGTGTTTACTGTTCTAGTATGTGTTTGTGTATATACTGTTCTAGTGTGTGTTTACTGTTCTAGTGTGTTTGTGTTTACTGTTCTAGTGTGTGTTTGTGTGTTTACTGTTCTAGTGTGTATTCTGCTCTAGTATGGGTTTGTGTGTTTACTGTTCTAGTGTGTGTTTACTGTTCTAGTGTGTGTTTGTGTGTTTACTGTTCTAGTGTTTACTGTTCTAGTGTATATACTGTTCTAGTGTGTGTTTGCTGTTCTAGTGTGAGTATACTGAACTAGTGTGTTTACTGTTCTAGTATGTGTTTGTGTATATACTGTTCTAGTGTGTGTTTACTGTTCTAGTGTGTTTGTGTGTTTACTGTTCTAGTGTGTGTATACTGTTCTAGTATGTGTATACTGTTCTAGTATGTGTTTGTGTGTTTACTGTTCTAGTATGTGTTTGTTTGTTTACTGTTCTAGTGTGAGTGTACTGTTCTAGTGTGTCTTTACTGTTCTAGTATGTGTTTGTGTGTTTACTGTTCTAGTGTGTGTATACTGTTCTAGTGTGTGTTTACTGTTCTAGTGTGTGTTTGTGTGTTTACTGTTCTAGTGTATGTATACTGTTCTTGTATGTGTTTGTGTGTTTACTATTCTAGTTTGAGTATACTGTTCTAGTGTGTGTTTACTGTTCAAGTGTGTGTTTGTGTTTACTGTTCTAGTCTGTGTTTACTGTTCTAGTGTGTGTGTATACTGTTCTAGTGTGTGTTTGCTGTTCTAGTATGAGTATACTGAACTAGTGTGTTTACTGTTCTAGTGTGTTTGTGTTTACTGTTCTAGTGTGTGTTTGTGTGTTTACTGTTCTAGTGTGTATTCTGCTCTAGTATGTGTTTGTGTGTTTACTGTTCTAGTGTGTGTTTACTGTTCTAGTGTGTGTTTGTGTGTTTACTGTTCTAGAGTTTACTGTTCTAGTGTATATACTGTTCTAGTGTGTGTTTGCTGTTCTAGTGTGAGTATACTGAACTAGTGTGTTTACTGTTCTAGTATGTGTTTGTGTATATACTGTTCTAGTGTGTGTTTACTGTTCTAGTGTGTTTGTGTGTTTACTGTTCTAGTGTTTGTATACTGTTCTAGTATGTGTATACTGTTCTAGTATGTGTTTGTGTGTTTACTGTTCTAGTATGTGTTTGTGTGTTTACTGTTCTAGTGTGTGTTTACTGTTCTAGTGTGTGTATACAGTTCCAGTATGTGTTTACTGTTCTAGTATGTGTTTGTGTGTATACTGTTCTAGTGTGTGTTTACAGTTCTAGTGTGTGTTTACTGTTCTAGTGTGTGTTTGTGTTTACTGTTCTAGTGTGTGTTAACTGTTCTAGTGTTTACTGTTCTAGTGTGTGTTTGTGTTTACTGTTCGAGTATGTGTTTTTACTGTTCTAGTATGTGTTTGTGTGTTTACTGTTCTAGTGTGTGTATACTGTTCTAGTATGTGTTTACTGTTCTAGTATGTGTTTACATTTCTAGTGTGTGTTTGTGTTTACTGGTCAAGTGTGTGTTTACTGTTCTAGTGTGTGTTTACTGTTCTAGTGTCTGTTTGTGTGTTTACTGTTCAAGTGTGTGTTTGTGTTTACTGTTCTAGTGTGTGTTTACTGTTCTAGTGTGTGTATACAGTTCTAGTATGTGTTTACTGTTCTAGTATGTGTTTGTGTGATTACTGTTCTATTGTGTGTTTACTGTTCTAGTGTGTGTATACAGTTCTAGTATGTGTTTACTGTTCTAGTATGTGTTTCCTGTTCTAGTGTGTGTTTACAGTTCTATTGTGTGTTTACTGTTCTAGTGTGTGTTTGTGTTTACTGTTCTAGTATGTGTTTACTGTACTAGTATGTGTTTACTGTTCTAGTGTGTGTTTGTGTGTTTACTGTTCTAGTGTGTATTCTGCTCTAGTATGTGTTTGTGTGTTTACTGTTCTAGTGTGTGTTTACTGTTCTAGTGTGTGTTTGTGTGTTTACTGTTCTAGTGTGTATACTGTTCTAGTGTGTATTACTGTTCTAGTATGTGTTTGTGTGTTTACTGTTCTAGTGTGTGTTTACTGTTCTAGTGTGTGTTTGTGTGTTTACTGTTCTAGTGTGTATACTGTTCTAGTGTGTGTATACTGTTCTAGTGTGTGTTTACTGTTCTAGTGTGTGTTTGTGTGTTTACTGTTCAAGTGTGTGTTTGTGTTTACTGTTCTAGTGTGTGTATACTGTTCTAGTATGTGTTTGTGTGTTTACTGTTCTAGTGTGTGTTTACTGTTCTAGTGTGTGTTTGTGTTTACTGTTCAAGTGTGTGTTTGTGTTTACTGTTCTAGTGTGTGTATACTGTTCTAGTATGTGTTTGTGTGTTTACTGTTCTAGTGTGAGTATACTGTTCTAGTGTGTGTTTACTGTTCAAGTGTGTGTTTGTGTTTACTGTTCTAGTGTGTGTATACTGTTCTAGTGTGTGTTTACTGTTCTAGTGTGTGTTTGTGTGTTTACTGTTCTAGTGTGTGTTTACTGTTCAAGTGTGTGTTTGTGTTTACTGTTCTAGTGTGTGTATACTGTTCTAGTGTGTGTTTACTGTTCTAGTGTGTGTTTACTGTTCTAGTGTTTACTGTTCTAGTGTGTTTACTGTTCTAGTATGTGTTTGTGTATATACTGTTCTAGTGTGTGTTTACTGTTCTAGTGTGTGTTTGTGTTTACTGTTCTAGTGTTTACTGTTCTAGTGTGTTTACTGTTCTAGTATGTGTTTGTGTGTTTACTGTTCTAGTATGTGTTTGTGTGTTTACTGTTCTAGTGTGTGTTTACTGTTCTAGTGTGTGTTTACAGTTCTAGTGTGTGTTTACTGTTCTAGTGTGTGTTTGTGTTTACTGTTCTAGTGTGTGTTAACTGTTCTAGTGTTTACTGTTCTAGTGTGTATATACTGTTCTAGTGTGTGTTTACTGTTCTAGTGTGTGTGTTTGTGTTTACTGTTCGAGTATGTGTTTACTGTTCTAGTATGTGTTTGTGTGTTTACTGTTCTAGTGTGTGTATACTGTTCTAGTATGTGTTTACTGTTCTAGTATGTGTTTGTGTGTTTACTGTTCTAGTTTGTGTATACTGTTCTAGTATGTGTTTGTGTGTTTACTGTTCTAGTGTGTGTTTACTGTTCTAGTGTGTGTATACAGTTCTAGTATGTGTTTACTGTTCTAGTATGTGTTTACTGTTCTAGTGTGTGTATACAGTTCTAGAATGTGTTTACTGTTCTAGTGTGTGTTTACTGTTCTAGTGTGTGTTTACAGTTCTAGTGTGTGTTAATGTTCTAGTGTGTGTTTGTGTTTACTGTTCTAGTATGTGTTTACTGTTCTAGTATGTGTTTGTGTGTTTACTGTAATAGTGTGTTTACTGTTCTAGTGTGTTTGTGTTTACTGTTCTAGTATGTGTTTACTGTACTAGTATGTGTTTACTGTTCTAGTGTGTGTTTGTGTGTTTACTGTTCTAGTGTGTATTCTGCTCTAGTATGTGTTTGTGTGTTTACTGTTCTAGTGTGTGTTTACTGTTCTAGTGTGTGTTTGTGTGTTTACTGTTCTAGTGTTTACTGTTCTAGTGTATATACTGTTCTAGTGTGTGTTTGCTGTTCTAGTGTGAGTATACTGAACTAGTGTGTTTACTGTTCTAGTATGTGTTTGTGTATATACTGTTCTAGTGTGTGTTTACTGTTCTAGTGTGTTTTTGTGTTTACTGTTCTAGTGTGTGTATACTGTTCTAGTATGTGTATACTGTTCTAGTATGTGTTTGTGTGTTTACTGTTCTAGTATGTGTTTGTGTGTTTACTGTTCTAGTGTGTGTTTACTGTTCTAGTGTGTGTATACTGTTCTAGTATGTGTTTTTGTGTTTACTGTTCTAGTGTGAGTATACTGTTCTAGTGTGTCTTTACTGTTCTAGTATGTGTTTGTGTGTTTACTGTTCTAGTGTGTGTTTGTGTTTACTGTTCTAGTGTGTGTTTACTGTTCTAGTGTGTGTATACTGTTCTAGTGTGTGTGTTTACTGTTCTAGTGTGTGTTTGTGTGTTTACTGTTCTAGTGTGTGTATACTGTTCTAGTATGTGTTTGTGTGTTTACTGTTCTAGTGTGAGTATACTGTTCTAGTGTGTGTTTACTGTTCAAGTGTGTGTTTGTGTTTACTGTTCTAGTCTGTGTTTACTGTTCTAGTGTGTGTATACTGTTCTAGTATGTGTATACTGTTCTAGTATGTGTTTGTGTGTTTACTGTTCTAGTGTGAGTATACTGTTCTAGTGTGTGTTTACTGTTCAAGTGTGTGTTTGTGTTTACTGTTCTAGTCTGTGTTTACTGTTCTAGTGTGTGTGTATACTGTTCTAGTGTGTGTTTGCTGTTCTAGTATGAGTATACTGAACTAGTGTGTTTACTGTTCTAGTGTGTTTGTGTTTACTGTTCTAGTGTGTGTTTGTGTGTTTACTGTTCTAGTGTGTATTCTGCTCTAGTTTGTGTTTGTGTGTTTACTGTTCTAGTGTGTGTTTACTGTTCTAGTGTGTGTTTGTTTGTTTTCTGTTCTAGTGTTTACTGTTCTAGTGTATATACTGTTCTAGTGTGTGTTTGCTTTTCTAGTGTGAGTATACTGAACTAGTGTGTTAACTGTTCTAGTATGTGTTTGTGTATATACTGTTCTAGTGTGTGTTTACTGTTCTAGTGTGTTTGTGTTTACTGTTCTAGTGTGTGTTTGTGTGTTTACTGTTCTAGTGTGTATTCTGCTCTAGTATGTGTTTGTGTGTTTACTGTTCTAGTGTGTGTTTACTGTTCTAGTGTGTGTTTGTGTGTTTACTGTTCTAGTGTTTACTGTTCTAGTGTATATACTGTTCTAGTGTGTGTTTGCTGTTCTAGTGTGAGTATACTGAACTAGTGTGTTTACTGTTCTAGTATGTGTTTGTGTATATACTGTTCTAGTGTGTGTTTACTGTTCTAGTGTGTTTTGTGTTTACTGTTCTAGTGTGTGTATACTGTTCTAGTATGTATATACTGTTCTAGTATGTGTTTGTGTGTTTACTGTTCTAGTATGTGTTTGTGTGTTTACTGTTCTAGTGTGTGTTTACTGTTCTAGTGTGTGTATACTGTTCTAGTATGTGTTTTTGTGTTTACTGTTCTAGTGTGAGTATACTGTTCTAGTGTGTCTTTACTGTTCTAGTATGTGTTTGTGTGTTTACTGTTCTAGTATGTGTTTGTGTGTTTACTGTTCTAGTGTGTGTTTACTGTTCTAGTGTGTGTATACTGTTCTAGTATGTGTTTTTGTGTTTACTGTTCTAGTGTGAGTATACTGTTCTAGTGTGTCTTTACTGTTCTAGTATGTGTTTGTGTGTTTACTGTTCTAGTGTGTGTTTGTGTTTACTGTTCTAGTGTGTGTTTACTGTTCTAGTGTGTGTATACTGTTCTAGTGTGTGTGTTTACTGTTCTAGTGTGTGTTTGTGTTTACTGTTCTAGTGTGTGTATACTGTTCTAGTATGTGTTTACTGTTCTAGTGTGTGTTTGTGTGTTTACTGTTCTAGTGTGTGTATACTGTTCTAGTATGTGTTTGTGTGTTTACTGTTCTAGTGTGTGTTTACTGTTCTAGTGTGTGTTTGTGTGTTTACTGTTCTAGTGTGTGTATACTGTTCTAGTATGTGTTACTGTTCTAGTATGTGTTTGTGTGTTTACTGTTCTAGTGTGTGTTTACTGTTCTAGTGTGTGTTTGTGTGTTTACTGTTCTAGTGTATATACTGTTCTAGTGTGTGTTTACTGTTCTAGTGTGTGTTTACTGTTCTAGTGTGTGTTTGTGTGTTTACTGTTCTAGTATGTGTTTGTGTTTACTGTTCTAGTGTGTGTATACTGTTCTAGTATGTGTTTGTGTGTTTACTGTTCTAGTGTGTGTTTACTGTTCTAGTGTGTGTGTGTTTACTGTTCTAGTGTGTGTTTGTGTTTACTGTTCTAGTGTGTGTATACTGTTCTAGTATGTGTTTGTGTGTTTACTGTTCTAGTGTGAGTATACTGTTCTAGTGTGTGTTTACTGTTCTAGTATGTGTTTGTGTGTTTACTGTTCTAGTATGTGTTTGTGTGTTTACTGTTCTAGTGTGTGTTTACTGTTCTAGTGTGTGTATACTGTTCTAGTATGTGTTTGTGTGTTTACTGTTCTAGTATGTGTTTGTGTGTTTACTGTTCTAGTGTGTGTTTACTGTTCTAGTGTGTGTATACTGTTCTAGTATGTGTTTTTGTGTTTACTGTTCTAGTGTGAGTATACTGTTCTAGTGTGTCTTTACTGTTCTAGTATGTGTTTGTGTGTTTACTGTTCTAGTGTGTGTTTGTGTGTTTACTGTTCTAGTGTGTGTTTACTGTTCTAGTGTGTGTATACTGTTCTAGTATGTGTTTGTGTGTTTACTGTTCTAGTGTGAGTATACTGTTCTAGTGTGTGTTTACTGTTCTAGTGTGTGTTTGTGTGTTTACTGTTCTAGTGTGTGTATGTGTTTACTGTTCTAGTGTGTGTTTACTGTTCTAGTGTGTGTATACTGTTCTAGTGTGTGTTTACTGTTCTAGTGTGTGTTTGTGTGTTTACTGTTCTAGTTTGAGTATACTGAACTACTGTGTGTTTACTGTTCTAGTGTGTGTTTGTGTGTTTACTGTTCTAGTGTGTGTATACTGTTCTAGTATGTGTTTGTGTGTTTACTGTTCTAGTGTGTGTTAACTGTTCTAGTGTTTACTGTTCTAGTGTGTATATACTGTTCTAGTGTATGTTTACTCTTCTAGTGTGTGTCTGTGTGTTTACTGTTCTAGTGTGTGTTTACTGTTCTAGTGTGTGTTTGTGTGTTTACTGTTCTAGTGTGTGTATACTGTTCTAGTGTGTGTTTACTGTTCTAGTGTGTGTTTACTTTTCTAGTGTGTGTTTGTGTGTTTACTGTTCAAGTGTGTGTTTGTGTTTACTGTTCTAGTGTGTGTATACTGTTCTAGTATGTGTTTGTGTGTTTACTGTTCTAGTGTGTGTTTACTGTTCTAGTGTGTGTTTGTGTTTACTGTTCAAGTGTGTGTTTGTGTTTACTGTTCTAGTGTGTGTATACTGTTCTAGTATGTGTTTGTGTGTTTACTGTTCTAGTGTGAGTATACTGTTCTAGTGTGTGTTTACTGTTCAAGTGTGTGTTTGTGTTTACTGTTCTAGTGTGTGTGTATACTGTTCTAGTGTGTGTTTGCTGTTCTAGTATGAGTATACTGAACTAGTGTGTTTACTGTTCTAGTGTGTTTGTGTTTACTGTTCTAGTGTGTGTTTGTGTGTTTACTGTTCTAGTGTGTATTCTGTTCTAGTATGTGTTTGTGTGTTTAATGTTCTAGTGTGTGTTTACTGTTCTAGTGTGTGTTTGTGTGTTTACTGTTCTAGTGTTTACTGTTCTAGTGTGTTTACTGTTCTAGTATGTGTTTGTGTATATACTGTTCTAGTGTGTGTTTACTGTTCTAGTGTGTGTTTGTGTGTTTACTGTTCTAATGTTTACTGTTCTAGTGTGTTTACTGTTCTAGTATGTGTTTGTGTGTTTACTGTTCTAGTATGTGTTTGTGTGTTTACTGTTCTAGTGTGTGTTTACTGTTCTAGTGTGTGTTTACAGTTCTAGTGTGTGTTTACTGTTCTAGTGTGTGTTTGTGTTTACTGTTCTAGTGTGTGTTAACTGTTCTAGTGTTTACTGTTCTAGTGTGTATATACTGTTCTAGTGTGTGTTTACTGTTCTAGTGTGTGTGTTTGTGTTTACTGTTCGAGTATGTGTTTACTGTTCTAGTATGTGTTTGTGTGTTTACTGTTCTAGTGTGTGTATACTGTTCTAGTATGTGTTTACTGTTCTAGTATGTGTTTGTGTGTTTACTGTTCTAGTTTGTGTATACTGTTCTAGTATGTGTTTGTGTGTTTACTGTTCTAGTGTGTGTTTACTGTTCTAGTGTGTGTATACAGTTCTAGTATGTGTTTACTGTTCTAGTATGTGTTTACTGTTCTATTGTGTGTTTACTGTTCTAGTGTGTGTATACAGTTCTAGAATGTGTTTACTGTTCTAGTGTGTGTTTACTGTTCTAGTGTGTGTTTACAGTTCTAGTGTGTGTTAATGTTCTAGTGTGTGTTTGTGTTTACTGTTCTAGTATGTGTTTGTGTGTTTACTGTTCTAGTGTGTGTTTACTGTTCTAGTATGTGTTTACTGTTCTATTGTGTGTTTACTGTTCTAGTGTGTGTATACAGTTCTAGAATGTGTTTACTGTTCTAGTGTGTGTTTACTGTTCTAGTGTGTGTTTACAGTTCTAGTGTGTGTTAATGTTCTAGTGTGTGTTTGTGTTTACTGTTCTAGTATGTGTTTACTGTTCTAGTATGTGTTTGTGTGTTTACTGTAATAGTGTGTTTACTGTTCTAGTGTGTTTGTGTTTACTGTTCTAGTATGTGTTTACTGTACTAGTATGTGTTTACTGTTCTAGTGTGTGTTTGTGTGTTTACTGTTCTAGTGTGTATTCTGCTCTAGTATGTGTTTGTGTGTTTACTGTTCTAGTGTGTGTTTACTGTTCTAGTGTGTGTTTGTGTGTTTACTGTTCTAGTGTTTACTGTTCTAGTGTATATACTGTTCTAGTGTGTGTTTGCTGTTCTAGTGTGAGTATACTGAACTAGTGTGTTTACTGTTCTAGTATGTGTTTGTGTATATACTGTTCTAGTGTGTGTTTACTGTTCTAGTGTGTTTTTGTGTTTACTGTTCTAGTGTGTGTATACTGTTCTAGTATGTGTATACTGTTCTAGTATGTGTTTGTGTGTTTACTGTTCTAGTATGTGTTTGTGTGTTTACTGTTCTAGTGTGTGTTTACTGTTCTAGTGTGTGTATACTGTTCTAGTATGTGTTTTTGTGTTTACTGTTCTAGTGTGAGTATACTGTTCTAGTGTGTCTTTACTGTTCTAGTATGTGTTTGTGTGTTTACTGTTCTAGTGTGTGTTTGTGTTTACTGTTCTAGTGTGTGTTTACTGTTCTAGTGTGTGTATACTGTTCTAGTGTGTGTGTTTACTGTTCTAGTGTGTGTTTGTGTGTTTACTGTTCTAGTGTGTGTATACTGTTCTAGTATGTGTTTGTGTGTTTACTGTTCTAGTGTGAGTATACTGTTCTAGTGTGTGTTTACTGTTCAAGTGTGTGTTTGTGTTTACTGTTCTAGTCTGTGTTTACTGTTCTAGTGTGTGTATACTGTTCTAGTATGTGTTTACAGTTCTAGTGTGTGTTTACTGTTCTAGTGTGTGTTTGTGTTTACTGTTCTAGTGTGTGTTAACTGTTCTAGTGTTTACTGTTCTAGTGTGTATATACTGTTCTAGTGTGTGTTTACTGTTCTAGTGTGTGTGTTTGTGTTTACTGTTCGAGTATGTGTTTACTGTTCTAGTATGTGTTTGTGTGTTTACTGTTCTAGTGTGTGTATACTGTTCTAGTATGTGTTTACTGTTCTAGTATGTGTTTGTGTGTTTACTGTTCTAGTTTGTGTATACTGTTCTAGTATGTGTTTGTGTGTTTACTGTTCTAGTGTGTGTTTACTGTTCTAGTGTGTGTATACAGTTCTAGTATGTGTTTACTGTTCTAGTATGTGTTTACTGTTCTATTGTGTGTTTACTGTTCTAGTGTGTGTATACAGTTCTAGAATGTGTTTACTGTTCTAGTGTGTGTTTACTGTTCTAGTGTGTGTTTACAGTTCTAGTGTGTGTTAATGTTCTAGTGTGTGTTTGTGTTTACTGTTCTAGTATGTGTTTACTGTTCTAGTATGTGTTTGTGTGTTTACTGTAATAGTGTGTTTACTGTTCTAGTGTGTTTGTGTTTACTGTTCTAGTATGTGTTTACTGTACTAGTATGTGTTTACTGTTCTAGTGTGTGTTTGTGTGTTTACTGTTCTAGTGTGTATTCTGCTCTAGTATGTGTTTGTGTGTTTACTGTTCTAGTGTGTGTTTACTGTTCTAGTGTGTGTTTGTGTGTTTACTGTTCTAGTGTTTACTGTTCTAGTGTATATACTGTTCTAGTGTGTGTTTGCTGTTCTAGTGTGAGTATACTGAACTAGTGTGTTTACTGTTCTAGTATGTGTTTGTGTATATACTGTTCTAGTGTGTGTTTACTGTTCTAGTGTGTTTTTGTGTTTACTGTTCTAGTGTGTGTATACTGTTCTAGTATGTGTATACTGTTCTAGTATGTGTTTGTGTGTTTACTGTTCTAGTATGTGTTTGTGTGTTTACTGTTCTAGTGTGTGTTTACTGTTCTAGTGTGTGTATACTGTTCTAGTATGTGTTTTTGTGTTTACTGTTCTAGTGTGAGTATACTGTTCTAGTGTGTCTTTACTGTTCTAGTATGTGTTTGTGTGTTTACTGTTCTAGTGTGTGTTTGTGTTTACTGTTCTAGTGTGTGTTTACTGTTCTAGTGTGTGTATACTGTTCTAGTGTGTGTGTTTACTGTTCTAGTGTGTGTTTGTGTGTTTACTGTTCTAGTGTGTGTATACTGTTCTAGTATGTGTTTGTGTGTTTACTGTTCTAGTGTGAGTATACTGTTCTAGTGTGTGTTTACTGTTCAAGTGTGTGTTTGTGTTTACTGTTCTAGTCTGTGTTTACTGTTCTAGTGTGTGTATACTGTTCTAGTATGTGTATACTGTTCTAGTATGTGTTTGTGTGTTTACTGTTCTAGTGTGAGTATACTGTTCTAGTGTGTGTTTACTGTTCAAGTGTGTGTTTGTGTTTACTGTTCTAGTCTGTGTTTACTGTTCTAGTGTGTGTGTATACTGTTCTAGTGTGTGTTTGCTGTTCTAGTATGAGTATACTGAACTAGTGTGTTTACTGTTCTAGTGTGTTTGTGTTTACTGTTCTAGTGTGTGTTTGTGTGTTTACTGTTCTAGTGTGTATTCTGCTCTAGTTTGTGTTTGTGTGTTTACTGTTCTAGTGTGTGTTTACTGTTCTAGTGTGTGTTTGTTTGTTTTCTGTTCTAGTGTTTACTGTTCTAGTGTATATACTGTTCTAGTGTGTGTTTGCTTTTCTAGTGTGAGTATACTGAACTAGTGTGTTAACTGTTCTAGTATGTGTTTGTGTATATACTGTTCTAGTGTGTGTTTACTGTTCTAGTGTGTTTGTGTTTACTGTTCTAGTGTGTGTTTGTGTGTTTACTGTTCTAGTGTGTATTCTGCTCTAGTATGTGTTTCTGTGTTTACTGTTCTAGTGTGTGTTTACTGTTCTAGTGTGTGTTTGTGTGTTTACTGTTCTAGTGTTTACTGTTCTAGTGTGTGTTTGCTGTTCTAGTGTGAGTATACTGAACTAGTGTGTTTACTGTTCTAGTATGTGTTTGTGTATATACTGTTCTAGTGTGTGTTTACTGTTCTAGTGTGTTTTTGTGTTTACTGTTCTAGTGTGTGTTTACTGTTCTAGTTTGTGTATACTGTTCTAGTATGTGTTTGTGTGTTTACTGTTCTAGTATGTGTTTGTGTGTTTACTGTTCTAGTGTTTGTTTACTGTTCTAGTGTGTGTATACAGTTCTAGTATGTGTTTACTGTTCTAGTGTGAGTATACTGTTCTAGTGTGTGTTTACTGTTCTAGTATGTGTTTGTGTGTTTACTGTTCTAGTATGTGTTTGTGTGTTTACTGTTCTAGTGTGTGTTTACTGTTCTAGTGTGTGTATACTGTTCTAGTATGTGTTTGTGTGTTTACTGTTCTAGTGTGAGTATACTGTTCTAGTGTGTGTTTACTGTTCTAGTGTGTGTTTGTGTGTTTACTGTTCTAGTGTGTGTTTGTGTTTACTGTTCTAGTGTGTGTTTACTGTTCTAGTGTGTGTATACTGTTCTAGTGTGTGTGTTTACTGTTCTAGTGTGTGTTTGTGTTTACTGTTCTAGTATGTGTTTACTGTACTAGTATGTGTTTACTGTTCTAGTGTGTGTTTGTGTGTTTACTGTTCTAGTGTGTATTCTGCTCTAGTATGTGTTTGTGTGTTTACTGTTCTAGTGTGTGTTTACTGTTCTAGTGTGTGTTTGTGTGTTTACTGTTCTAGTGTATATACTGTTCTAGTGTGTATTCTGCTCTAGTATGTGTTTGTGTGTTTACTGTTCTAGTGTGTGTTTACTGTTCTATTGTGTGTTTGTGTTTACTGTTCTAATGTGTGTGTTTACTGTTCTAGTGTGTGTTTACTGTTCTAGTGTGTGTTTGTGTGTTTACTGTTCAAGTGTGTGTTTGTGTTTACTGTTCTAGTGTGTGTATACTGTTCTAGTATGTGTTTGTGTGTTTACTGTTCTAGTGTGTGTTTACTGTTCTAGTGTGTGTTTGTGTTTACTGTTCAAGTGTGTGTTTGTGTTTACTGTTCTAGTGTGTGTATACTGTTCTAGTATGTGTTTGTGTGTTTACTGTTCTAGTGTGAGTATACTGTTCTAGTGTGTCTTTACTGTTCTAGTATGTGTTTGTGTGTTTACTGTTCTAGTATGTGTTTGTGTGTTTACTGTTCTAGTGTGTGTTTACTGTTCTAGTGTGTGTATACTGTTCTAGTATGTGTTTGTGTGTTTACTGTTCTAGTATGTGTTTGTGTGTTTACTGTTCTAGTGTGTGTTTACTGTTCTAGTGTGTGTATACAGTACTAGTATGTGTTTTTGTGTTTACTGTTCTAGTGTGAGTATACTGTTCTAGTGTGTCTTTACTGTTCTAGTATGTGTTTGTGTGTTTACTGTTCTAGTATGTGTTTGTGTGTTTACTGTTCTAGTGTGTGTTTACTGTTCTAGTGTGTGTATACTGTTCTAGTATGTGTTTTTGTGTTTACTGTTCTAGTGTGAGTATACTGTTCTAGTGTGTCTTTACTGTTCTAGTATGTGTTTGTGTGTTTACTGTTCTAGTGTGTGTTTGTGTTTACTGTTCTAGTGTGTGTTTACTGTTCTAGTGTGTGTATACTGTTCTAGTGTGTGTGTTTACTGTTCTAGTGTGTGTTTGTGTTTACTGTTCTAGTATGTGTTTACTGTACTAGTATGTGTTTACTGTTCTAGTGTGTGTTTGTGTGTTTACTGTTCTAGTGTGTATTCTGCTCTAGTATGTGTTTGTGTGTTTACTGTTCTAGTGTGTGTTTACTGTTCTAGTGTGTGTTTGTGTGTTTACTGTTCTAGTGTATATACTGTTCTAGTGTGTATTCTGCTCTAGTATGTGTTTGTGTGTTTACTGTTCTAGTGTGTGTTTACTGTTCTAGTGTGTGTTTGTGTGTTTACTGTTCTAGTGTATATACTGTTCTAGTGTGTGTTTACTGTTCTAGTGTGTGTTTACTTTTCTAGTGTGTGTTTGTGTGTTTACTGTTCAAGTGTGTGTTTGTGTTTACTGTTCTAGTGTGTGTATACTGTTCTAGTATGTGTTTGTGTGTTTACTGTTCTAGTGTGTGTTTACTGTTCTAGTGTGTGTTTGTGTTTACTGTTCAAGTGTGTGTTTGTGTTTACTGTTCTAGTGTGTGTATACTGTTCTAGTATGTGTTTGTGTGTTTACTGTTCTAGTGTGAGTATACTGTTCTAGTGTGTGTTTACTGTTCAAGTGTGTGTTTGTGTTTACTGTTCTAGTGTGTGTGTATACTGTTCTAGTGTGTGTTTGCTGTTCTAGTATGAGTATACTGAACTAGTGTGTTTACTGTTCTAGTGTGTTTGTGTTTACTGTTCTAGTGTGTGTTTGTGTGTTTACTGTTCTAGTGTGTATTCTGTTCTAGTATGTGTTTGTGTGTTTAATGTTCTAGTGTGTGTTTACTGTTCTAGTGTGTGTTTGTGTGTTTACTGTTCTAGTGTTTACTGTTCTAGTGTGTTTACTGTTCTAGTATGTGTTTGTGTATATACTGTTCTAGTGTGTGTTTACTGTTCTAGTGTGTGTTTGTGTGTTTACTGTTCTAATGTTTACTGTTCTAGTGTGTTTACTGTTCTAGTATGTGTTTGTGTGTTTACTGTTCTAGTATGTGTTTGTGTGTTTACTGTTCTAGTGTGTGTTTACTGTTCTAGTGTGTGTTTACAGTTCTAGTGTGTGTTTACTGTTCTAGTGTGTGTTTGTGTTTACTGTTCTAGTGTGTGTTAACTGTTCTAGTGTTTACTGTTCTAGTGTGTATATACTGTTCTAGTGTGTGTTTACTGTTCTAGTGTGTGTGTTTGTGTTTACTGTTCGAGTATGTGTTTACTGTTCTAGTATGTGTTTGTGTGTTTACTGTTCTAGTGTGTGTATACTGTTCTAGTATGTGTTTACTGTTCTAGTATGTGTTTGTGTGTTTACTGTTCTAGTTTGTGTATACTGTTCTAGTATGTGTTTGTGTGTTTACTGTTCTAGTGTGTGTTTACTGTTCTAGTGTGTGTATACAGTTCTAGTATGTGTTTACTGTTCTAGTATGTGTTTACTGTTCTATTGTGTGTTTACTGTTCTAGTGTGTGTATACAGTTCTAGAATGTGTTTACTGTTCTAGTGTGTGTTTACTGTTCTAGTGTGTGTTTACAGTTCTAGTGTGTGTTAATGTTCTAGTGTGTGTTTGTGTTTACTGTTCTAGTATGTGTTTACTGTTCTAGTATGTGTTTGTGTGTTTACTGTAATAGTGTGTTTACTGTTCTAGTGTGTTTGTGTTTACTGTTCTAGTATGTGTTTACTGTACTAGTATGTGTTTACTGTTCTAGTGTGTGTTTGTGTGTTTACTGTTCTAGTGTGTATTCTGCTCTAGTATGTGTTTGTGTGTTTACTGTTCTAGTGTGTGTTTACTGTTCTAGTGTGTGTTTGTGTGTTTACTGTTCTAGTGTTTACTGTTCTAGTGTATATACTGTTCTAGTGTGTGTTTGCTGTTCTAGTGTGAGTATACTGAACTAGTGTGTTTACTGTTCTAGTATGTGTTTGTGTATATACTGTTCTAGTGTGTGTTTACTGTTCTAGTGTGTTTTTGTGTTTACTGTTCTAGTGTGTGTATACTGTTCTAGTATGTGTATACTGTTCTAGTATGTGTTTGTGTGTTTACTGTTCTAGTATGTGTTTGTGTGTTTACTGTTCTAGTGTGTGTTTACTGTTCTAGTGTGTGTATACTGTTCTAGTATGTGTTTTTGTGTTTACTGTTCTAGTGTGAGTATACTGTTCTAGTGTGTCTTTACTGTTCTAGTATGTGTTTGTGTGTTTACTGTTCTAGTGTGTGTTTGTGTTTACTGTTCTAGTGTGTGTTTACTGTTCTAGTGTGTGTATACTGTTCTAGTGTGTGTGTTTACTGTTCTAGTGTGTGTTTGTGTGTTTACTGTTCTAGTGTGTGTATACTGTTCTAGTATGTGTTTGTGTGTTTACTGTTCTAGTGTGAGTATACTGTTCTAGTGTGTGTTTACTGTTCAAGTGTGTGTTTGTGTTTACTGTTCTAGTCTGTGTTTACTGTTCTAGTGTGTGTATACTGTTCTAGTATGTGTATACTGTTCTAGTATGTGTTTGTGTGTTTACTGTTCTAGTGTGAGTATACTGTTCTAGTGTGTGTTTACTGTTCAAGTGTGTGTTTGTGTTTACTGTTCTAGTCTGTGTTTACTGTTCTAGTGTGTGTGTATACTGTTCTAGTGTGTGTTTGCTGTTCTAGTATGAGTATACTGAACTAGTGTGTTTACTGTTCTAGTGTGTTTGTGTTTACTGTTCTAGTGTGTGTTTGTGTGTTTACTGTTCTAGTGTGTATTCTGCTCTAGTATGTGTTTGTGTGTTTACTGTTCTAGTGTGTGTTTACTGTTCTAGTGTGTGTTTGTTTGTTTTCTGTTCTAGTGTTTACTGTTCTAGTGTATATACTGTTCTAGTGTGTGTTTGCTGTTCTAGTGTGAGTATACTGAACTAGTGTGTTAACTGTTCTAGTATGTGTTTGTGTATATACTGTTCTAGTGTGTGTTTACTGTTCTAGTGTGTTTGTGTTTACTGTTCTAGTGTGTGTTTGTGTGTTTACTGTTCTAGTGTGTATTCTGCTCTAGTATGTGTTTGTGTGTTTACTGTTCTAGTGTGTGTTTACTGTTCTAGTGTGTGTTTGTGTGTTTACTGTTCTAGTGTTTACTGTTCTAGTGTATATACTGTTCTAGTGTGTGTTTGCTGTTCTAGTGTGAGTATACTGAACTAGTGTGTTTACTGTTCTAGTATGTGTTTGTGTATATACTGTTCTAGTGTGTGTTTACTGTTCTAGTGTGTTTTTGTGTTTACTGTTCTAGTGTGTGTATACTGTTCTAGTATGTATATACTGTTCTAGTATGTGTTTGTGTGTTTACTGTTCTAGTATGTGTTTGTGTGTTTACTGTTCTAGTGTGTGTTTACTGTTCTAGTGTGTGTATACTGTACTAGTATGTGTTTTTGTGTTTACTGTTCTAGTGTGAGTATACTGTTCTAGTGTGTCTTTACTGTTCTAGTATGTGTTTGTGTGTTTACTGTTCTAGTATGTGTTTGTGTGTTTACTGTTCTAGTGTGTGTTTACTGTTCTAGTGTGTGTATACTGTTCTAGTATGTGTTTTTGTGTTTACTGTTCTAGTGTGAGTATACTGTTCTAGTGTGTCTTTACTGTTCTAGTATGTGTTTGTGTGTTTACTGTTCTAGTGTGTGTTTGTGTTTACTGTTCTAGTGTGTGTTTACTGTTCTAGTGTGTGTATACTGTTCTAGTGTGTGTGTTTACTGTTCTAGTGTGTGTTTGTGTGTTTACTGTTCTAGTGTGTGTATACTGTTCTAGTATGTGTTTGTGTGTTTACTGTTCTAGTGTGAGTATACTGTTCTAGTGTGTGTTTACTGTTCAAGTGTGTGTTTGTGTTTACTGTTCTAGTCTGTGTTTACTGTTCTAGTGTGTGTATACTGTTCTAGTATGTGTATACTGTTCTAGTATGTGTTTGTGTGTTTACTGTTCTAGTGTGAGTATACTGTTCTAGTGTGTGTTTACTGTTCAAGTGTGTGTTTGTGTTTACTGTTCTAGTCTGTGTTTACTGTTCTAGTGTGTGTGTATACTGTTCTAGTGTGTGTTTGCTGTTCTAGTATGAGTATACTGAACTAGTGTGTTTACTGTTCTAGTGTGTTTGTGTTTACTGTTCTAGTGTGTGTTTGTGTGTTTACTGTTCTAGTGTGTATTCTGCTCTAGTTTGTGTTTGTGTGTTTACTGTTCTAGTGTGTGTTTACTGTTCTAGTGTGTGTTTGTTTGTTTTCTGTTCTAGTGTTTACTGTTCTAGTGTATATACTGTTCTAGTGTGTGTTTGCTTTTCTAGTGTGAGTATACTGAACTAGTGTGTTAACTGTTCTAGTATGTGTTTGTGTATATACTGTTCTAGTGTGTGTTTACTGTTCTAGTGTGTTTGTGTTTACTGTTCTAGTGTGTGTTTGTGTGTTTACTGTTCTAGTGTGTATTCTGCTCTAGTATGTGTTTGTGTGTTTACTGTTCTAGTGTGTGTTTACTGTTCTAGTGTGTGTTTGTGTGTTTACTGTTCTAGTGTTTACTGTTCTAGTGTATATACTGTTCTAGTGTGTGTTTGCTGTTCTAGTGTGAGTATACTGAACTAGTGTGTTTACTGTTCTAGTATGTGTTTGTGTATATACTGTTCTAGTGTGTGTTTACTGTTCTAGTGTGTTTTTGTGTTTACTGTTCTAGTGTGTGTATACTGTTCTAGTATGTGTATACTGTTCTAGTATGTGTTTGTGTGTTTACTGTTCTAGTATGTGTTTGTGTGTTTACTGTTCTAGTGTGTGTTTACTGTTCTAGTGTGTGTATACTGTTCTAGTATGTGTTTTTGTGTTTACTGTTCTAGTGTGAGTATACTGTTCTAGTGTGTCTTTACTGTTCTAGTATGTGTTTGTGTGTTTACTGTTCTAGTATGTGTTTGTGTGTTTACTGTTCTAGTGTGTGTTTACTGTTCTAGTGTGTGTATACTGTTCTAGTATGTGTTTTTGTGTTTACTGTTCTAGTGTGAGTATACTGTTCTAGTGTGTCTTTACTGTTCTAGTATGTGTTTGTGTGTTTACTGTTCTAGTGTGTGTTTGTGTTTACTGTTCTAGTGTGTGTTTACTGTTCTAGTGTGTGTATACTGTTCTAGTGTGTGTGTTTACTGTTCTAGTGTGTGTTTGTGTGTTTACTGTTCTAGTGTGTGTATACTGTTCTAGTATGTGTTTGTGTGTTTACTGTTCTAGTGTGAGTATACTGTTCTAGTGTGTGTTTACTGTTCAAGTGTGTGTTTGTGTTTACTGTTCTAGTCTGTGTTTACTGTTCTAGTGTGTGTATACTGTTCTAGTATGTGTATACTGTTCTAGTATGTGTTTGTGTGTTTACTGTTCTAGTGTGAGTATACTGTTCTAGTGTGTGTTTACTGTTCAAGTGTGTGTTTGTGTTTACTGTTCTAGTCTGTGTTTACTGTTCTAGTGTGTGTGTATACTGTTCTAGTGTGTGTTTGCTGTTCTAGTATGAGTATACTGAACTAGTGTGTTTACTGTTCTAGTGTGTTTGTGTTTACTGTTCTAGTGTGTGTTTGTGTGTTTACTGTTCTAGTGTGTATTCTGCTCTAGTATGTGTTTGTGTGTTTACTGTTCTAGTGTGTGTTTACTGTTCTAGTGTGTGTTTGTTTGTTTTCTGTTCTAGTGTTTACTGTTCTAGTGTATATACTGTTCTAGTGTGTGTTTGCTTTTCTAGTGTGAGTATACTGAACTAGTGTGTTAACTGTTCTAGTATGTGTTTGTGTATATACTGTTCTAGTGTGTGTTTACTGTTCTAGTGTGTTTCTGTTTACTGTTCTAGTGTGTGTTTGTGTGTTTACTGTTCTAGTGTGTATTCTGCTCTAGTATGTGTTTGTGTGTTTACTGTTCTAGTGTGTGTTTACTGTTCTAGTGTGTGTTTGTGTGTTTACTGTTCTAGTGTTTACTGTTCTAGTGTATATACTGTTCTAGTGTGTGTTTGCTGTTCTAGTGTGAGTATACTGAACTAGTGTGTTTACTGTTCTAGTATGTGTTTGTGTATATACTGTTCTAGTGTGTGTTTACTGTTCTAGTGTGTTTTTGTGTTTACTGTTCTAGTGTGTGTATACTGTTCTAGTATGTGTATACTGTTCTAGTATGTGTTTGTGTTTTTACTGTTCTAGTATGTGTTTGTGTGTTTACTGTTCTAGTGTGTGTTTACTGTTCTAGTGTGTGTATACTGTACTAGTATGTGTTTTTGTGTTTACTGTTCTAGTGTGAGTATACTGTTCTAGTGTGTCTTTACTGTTCTAGTATGTGTTTGTGTGTTTACTGTTCTAGTGTGTGTTTGTGTTTACTGTTCTAGTGTGTGTATACTGTTCTAGTGTGTGTGTTTACTGTTCTAGTGTGTGTTTGTGTGTTTACTGTTCTAGTGTGTGTATACTGTTCTAGTATGTGTTTGTGTGTTTACTGTTCTAGTCTGAGTATACTGTTCTAGTGTGTGTTTACTGTTCAAGTGTGTGTTTGTGTTTACTGTTCTAGTCTGTGTTTACTGTTCTAGTGTGTGTATACTGTTCTAGTGTGTGTTTGTGTGTTTACTGTTCTAGTATGTGTATACTGTTCTAGTATGTGTTTGTGTGTTTACTGTTCTAGTGTGAGTATACTGTTCTAGTGTGTGTTTACTGTTCAAGTGTGTGTTTGTGTTTACTCTTCTAGTCTGTGTTTACTGTTCTAGTGTGTGTGTGTATACTGTTCTAGTGTGTGTTTGCTGTTCTAGTATGAGTATACTGAACTAGTGTGTTTACTGTTCTAGTGTGTTTGTGTTTACTGTTCTAGTGTGTGTTTGTGTGTTTACTGTTCTAGTGTGTATTCTGCTCTAGTATGTGTTTGTGTGTTTACTGTTCTAGTGTGTGTTTACTGTTCTAGTATGTGTTTGTGTGTTTACTGTTCTAGTGTGTGTTTACAGTTCTAGTGTGTGTTTACTGTTCTAGTGTGTGTTGACTGTTCTAGTGTTTACTGTTCTAGTGTGTTTATACTGTTCTAGTGTGTGTTTACTGTTCTAGTGTGTGTGTTTGTGTTTACTGTTCGAGTATGTGTTTACTGTTCTAGTATGTGTTTGTGTGTTTACTGTTCTAGTGTGTGTATACTGTTCTAGTTTGTGTTTACTGTTCTAGTGTGTGTTTGTGTTTACTGTTCTAGTCTGTGTTTACTGTTCTAGTTTGTGTTTGCTGTTCTAGTATGAGTATACTGAACTAGTGTGTTTACTGTTCTAGTGTGTTTGTGTTTACTGTTCTAGTGTGTGTTTGTGTGTTTACTGTTCTAGTGTGTATTCTGCTCTAGTATGTGTTTGTGTGTTTACTGTTCTAGTGTGTGTTTACTGTTCTAGTGTGTGTTTGTTTGTTTTCTGTTCTAGTGTTTACTGTTCTAGTGTATATACTGTTCTAGTGTGTGTTTGCTGTTCTAGTGTGAGTATACTGAACTAGTGTGTTAACTGTTCTAGTATGTGTTTGTGTATATACTGTTCTAGTGTGTGTTTACTGTTCTAGTGTGTTTGTGTGTTTACTGTTCTAGTGTGTGTTTGTGTTTACTGTTCTAGTGTGTGTTAACTGTTCTAGTGTTTACTGTTCTAGTGTTTATATACTGTTCTAGTGTGTGTTTACTGTTCTAGTGTGTGTTTGTGTTTACTGTTCTAGTGGGCGTACACTGTTCTAGTATGTGTTTGTGTATATACTGTTCGAGTATGTGTTTACTGTTCTAGTATGTGTTTGTGTGTTTACTGTTCTAGTGTGTGTATACTGTTCTAGTATGTGTTTACTGTTCTAGTATATGTTTACATTTCTAGTGTGTGTTTGTGTTTACTGGTCAAGTGTGTGTTTACTGTTCTAGTGTGTGTTTACTGTTCTAGTGTGTGTTTGTGTGTTTACTGTTCAAGTGTGTGTTTGTGTTTACTGTTCTAGTGTGTGTATACTGTTCTAGTATGTGTTTGTGTGTTTACTGTTCTAGTGTGAGTATACTGTTCTAGTGTGTGTTTACTGTTCTAGTATGTTTTTGTGTGTTTACTGTTCTAGTGTGTGTTTGTTTGTTTACTGTTCTAGTGTTTACTT
Organism: Myxocyprinus asiaticus; assembly: GCF_019703515.2. Classification (NCBI taxonomy): domain Eukaryota; kingdom Metazoa; phylum Chordata; class Actinopteri; order Cypriniformes; family Catostomidae; genus Myxocyprinus; species Myxocyprinus asiaticus. The sequence continues at coordinate 624,008 of NC_059357.1, read as the reverse complement.
TTCTAGTGTGTATATACTGTTCTAGTGTGTGTTTACTGTTCTATTGTGTGTTTGTGTTTACTGTTCTAGTGGGCGTACACTGTTCTAGTGTGTTTACTGTTCTAGTGTGTATATACTATTCTAGTGTGTGTTTACTGTTCTATTTTGTGTTTGTGTTTACTGTTCTAATGTGTGTGTATACTGTTCTAGTGTGTGTATACTGTTCTAGTATGTGTTTGTGTGTTTACTGTTCTAGTGTGAGTATACTGTTCTAGTGTTTGTTTACTGTTCTAGTGTGTGTTTACTGTTCTAGTTTGTGTATACTGTTCTAGTATGTGTTTGTGTGTTTACTGTTCTAGTGTGTGTTTACAGTTCTAGTGTGTGTTTGTGTGTTTACTGTTCAAGTTTGTGTTTGTGTTTACTGTTCTAGTGTGTGTTTACTGTTCAAGTGTGTGTTTGTGTTTACTGTTCTAGTGTGTGTATACTGTTCTAGTGTGTGTTTGGTTGTTTACTGTTCAAGTGTGTGTTTGTGTTTACTGTTCTAGTGTGTGTATACTGTTCTAGTATGTGTTTGTGTGTTTACTGTTCTAGTGTGTGTTTACTGTTCTAGTGTGTGTTTACTGTTCTAGTGTGTGTATACTGTTCTAGTATGTTTTAGTGTGTCTATACTGTTCTAGTATGTGTTTACTGTTCTAGTGTGTGTTTACTGTTCTAGTGTGTGTATACAGTTCTAGTGTGTGTATACTGTTCTAGTGTGTGTTTGCTGTTCTAGTGTGTGTTTGTGTTTACTGGTCAAGTGTGTGTTTACTGTTCTAGAGTGTATTTGTGTTCACTGTTCTAGTGTGTGTTTACTGTTCAAGTGTGTGTTTGTGTGTTTACTGTTCTAGTGTGTGTATACTGCTCTAGTGTGTGTTTGTGTTTATTGTTCTAGTCTGTGTTTACTGTTCTAGTGTGTGTTTGTGTTTATTGTTCTAATCTGTGTTTACTGTTCTAGTGTGTGTTTGCTGTTCTAGTATGAGTATACTGAACTAGTGTGTTTACTGTTCTAGTGTGTGTTTACTGTTCTAGTGTGTGTATTCTGTTCTAGTATGTGTTTGTGTGTTTACTGTTCTAGTGTGTGTTTGTGTGTTTACTGTTCTAGTGTGTATATACTGTTCTAGTGTGTGTTTACTGTTCTATTGTGTGTTTGTTTTTACTGTTCTAGTGGGAGTATACTGTTCTAGTGTGTTTACTGTTCTAGTGTGTATATACTGTTCTAGTGTGTGTTTACTGTTCTATTTTGTGTTTGTGTTTACTGTTCTAATGTGTGTATACTGTTCTAGTGTGTGTTTACTGTTCTAGTGTGTGTATACTGTTCTAGTATGTGTTTGTGTGTTTACTGTTCTAGTGTGAGTATACTGTTCTAGTGTGTGTTTACTGTTCTAGTGTGTGTTTGTGTGTTTACTGTTCTAGTGTGTGTTTACTGTTTTAGTGTTTGTATACTGTTCTAGCATGTGTTTGTGTGTTTACTGTTCTAGTGTGTGTATACTGTTCTAGTGTGTGTTTGTGTGTTTACTGTTCTAGTGTGTGTATACTGTTCTAGTATGTGTTTGTGTGTTTACTGTTCTAGTGTGAGTATACTGTTCTAGTGTGTGTTTACTGTTCAAGTGTGTGTTTGTGTTTACTGTTCTAGTCTGTGTTTACTGTTCTAGTGTGTGTGTATACTGTTCTAGTGTGTGTTTTCTGTTCTAGTATGAGTATACTGAACTAGTGTGTTTACTGTTCTAGTGTGTTTGTGTTTACTGTTCTAGTGTGTGTTTGTGTGTTTACTGTTCTAGTGTGTATTCTGCTCTAGTATGTGTTTGTGTGTTTACTGTTCTAGTGTGTGTTTACTGTTCTAGTGTGTGTTTGTGTGTTTACTGTTCTAGTGTTTACTGTTCTAGTGTATATACTGTTCTAGTGTGTGTTTGCTGTTCTAGTTTGCGTATACTGAACTAGTGTGTTTACTGTTCTAGTATGTGTTTGTGTATATACTGTTCTAGTGTGTGTTTACTGTTCTAGTGTGTTTGTGTGTTTACTGTTCTAGTGTGTGTATACAGTTCTAGTATGTGTTTACTGTTCTAGTATGTGTTTGTGTGTTTACTGTGCTAGTGTGTGTTTACAGTTCTAGTGTGTGTTTACAGTTCTAGTGTGTGTTTACTGTTCTAGTGTGTGTTTGTGTTTACTGTTCTAGTGTGTGTTAACTGTTCTAGTGTTTACTGTTCTAGTGTGTATATACTGTTCTAGTGTGTGTTTACTGTTCTAGTGTGTGTTTGTGTTTACTGTTCGAGTATGTGTTTACTGTTCTAGTATGTGTTTGTGTGTTTACTGTTCTAGTGTGTGTATACTGTTCTAGTATGTGTTTACTGTTCTAGTATATGTTTACATTTCTAGTGTGTGTTTGTGTTTACTGGTCAAGTGTGTGTTTACTGTTCTAGTGTGTGTTTACTGTTCTAGTGTGTGTTTGTGTGTTTACTATTCTAGTGTGAGTATACTGTTCTAGTGTGTGTTTACTGTTCTAGTATGTTTTTGTGTGTTTACTGTTCTAGTGTTTACTGTTCTAGTGTGTATATACTGTTCTAGTGTGTGTTTACTGTTCTATTGTGTGTTTATGTTTACTGTTCTAGTGGGAGTATACTGTTCTAGTGTGTATATACTATTCTAGTGTGTGTTTACTGTTCTATTTTGTGTTTGTGTTTACTGTTCTAATGTGTGTGTATACTGTTCTAGTGTGTGTTTACTGTTCTAGTGTGTGTATACTGTTCTAGTATGTGTTTGTGTGTTTACTGTTCTAGTGTGAGTATACTTTTCTAGTGTGTGTTTACTGTTCTAGTGTGTGTTTACTGTTCTAGTTTGTGTATACTGTTCTACTATGTGTTTGTGTGTTTACTGTTCTAGTGTGTGTTTACTGTTCTAGTGTGTGTTTGTGTGTTTACTGTTCAAGTGTGTGTTTGTGTTTACTGTTCTAGTGTGTGTATACTGTTCTAGTATGTGTTTGTGTGTTTACTGTTCTAGTGTGTGTTTACTGTTCAAGTGTGTGTTTGTGTTTACTGTTCTAGTGTGTGTATACTGTTCTAGTGTGTGTTTACTGTTCTAGTGTGTGTTTGTGTGTTTACTGTTCAAGTGTGTGTTTGTGTTTACTGTTCTAGTATGTGTTTGTGTGTTTACTGTTCTAGTGTGTGTTTACTGTTCAAGTGTGTGTTTGTGTTTACTGTTCTAGTGTGTGTTTACTGTTCTAGTGTGTGTTTGTGTGTTTACTGTTCAAGTGTGTGTTTGTGTTTACTGTTCTAGTGTGTGTATACTGTTCTAGTATGTGTTTGTGTGTTTACTGTTCTAGTGTGAGTATACTGTTCTAGTGTGTGTTTACTGTTCAAGTGTGTGTTTGTGTTTACTGTTCTAGTCTGTGTTTACTGTTCTAGTGTGTGTGTATACTGTTCTAGTGTGTGTTTGCTGTTCTAGTATGAATATACTGAACTAGTGTGTTTACTGTTCTAGTGTGTTTGTGTTTACTGTTCTAGTGTGTGTTTGTGTGTTTACTGTTCTAGTGTGTATTCTGTTCTAGTATGTTTGTGTGTTTACTGTTCTAGTGTGTGTTTACTGTTCTAGTGTGTGTTTGTGTGTTTACTGTTCTAGTGTGTATTCTGTTCTAGTATGTGTTTGTGTGTTTACTGTTCTAGTATGTGTTTACTGTTCTAGTATGTGTTTACTGTTCTAGTATGTGTTTGTGTGTTTACTGTTCTAGTGTGTGTTTACTGTTCTAGTGTGTGTTTACTGTTCTATTGTGTGTTTGTTTTTACTGTTCTAGTGGGAGTATACTGTTCTAGTGTGTTTACTGTTCTAGTGTGTATATACTATTCTAGTGTGTGTTTACTGTTCTATTTTGTGTTTACTGTTCTAGTATGTGTTTACTGTTCTAGTATGTGTTTACTGTTCTAGTATGTGTTTACTGTTCTAGTATGTGTTTGTGTGTTTACTGTTCTAGTATGTGTTTACTGTTCTAGTATGTGTTTACTGTTCTAGTATGTGTTTGTGTGTTTACTGTTCTAGTGTGTTTACTGTTCTAATGTGTGTATACTGTTCTAGTGTGTGTTTACTGTTCTAGTGTGAGTATACTGTTCTAGTGTGTGTTTACTGTTCTAGTGTGTGTTTGTGTGTTTACTGTTCTAGTGTGTGTTTACTGTTTTAGTGTTTGTATACTGTTCTAGCATGTGTTTGTGTGTTTACTGTTCTAGTGTGTATTTACTGTTCTAGTGTGTATTTGTGTGTTTACTGTTCTAGTGTGTGTATACTGTTCTAGTATGTGTTTGTGTGTTTACTGTTCTAGTGTGAGTATACTGTTCTAGTGTGTGTTTACTGTTCAAGTGTGTGTTTGTGTTTACTGTTCCAGTGTGTGTGTATACTGTTCTAGTGTGTGTTTTCTGTTCTAGTATGAGTATACTGAACTAGTGTGTTTACTGTTCTAGTGTGTTTGTGTTTACTGTTCTAGAGTGTGTTTGTGTGTTTACTGTTCTAGTGTGTATTCTGCTCTAGTATGTGTTTGTGTGTTTACTGTTCTAGTGTGTGTTTACTGTTCTAGTGTGTATTTGTGTGTTTACTGTTCTAGTGTTTACTGTTCTAGTGTGAGTATACTGTTCTAGTGTTTGTTTACTGTTCCAGTGTGTGTGTATACTGTTCTAGTGTGTGTTTTCTGTTCTAGTATGAGTATACTGAACTAGTGTGTTTACTGTTCTAGTGTGTTTGTGTTTACTTTTCTAGAGTGTGTTTGCGTGTTTACTGTTCTAGTGTGTATTCTGCTCTAGTATGTGTTTGTGTGTTTACTGTTCTAGTGTGTGTTTACTGTTCTAGTGTGTGTTTGTGTGTTTACTGTTCTAGTGTTTACTGTTCTAGTGTATATACTGTTCTAGTGTGTGTTTGCTATTCTAGTGTGAGTATACTGAACTAGTGTGTTTACTGTTCTAGTATGTGTTTGTGTATATACTGTTCTAGTGTGTGTTTACTGTTCTAGTGTGTTTGTGTGTTTACTGTTCTAGTGTGTGTTTGTGTTTATTGTTCTAGTCTGTGTTTACTGTTCTAGTGTGTGTTTGTGTTTATTGTTCTAGTGTGTGTTTGTGTGTTTACTGTTCAAGTGTGTGTTTGTGTGTTTACTGTTCTAGTGTGTGTTTGTGTGTTTACTGTTCAAGTGTGTGTTTGTGTGTTTACTGTTCTAGTGTGTGTTAACTGTTCTAGTGTTTACTGTTCTAGTGTGTATATACTGTTCTAGTGTGTGTTTACTGTTCTATTGTGTGTTTGTGTTTACTTTTCTAGTGTGAGTATACTGTTCTAGTGTTTACTGTTCTAGTGTGTATGTACTGTTCTAGTGTTTGTTTACTGTTCTAGTGTGTTTACTGTTCTAGTGTGTGTTTGTGTTTGCTGTTCCATTGTGTTTACTGTTCTAGTGTGTTTACTGTTCTAGTATGTGTTTGTGTTTACTGTTCTAGTGTGAGTATACTGTTCTAGTGTGTTTACTGTTCTAGTGTGTTTGTGTATACTGTTCTAGTGTGTGTTTACTGTTCAAGTGTTTACCGTTCTAGATTGTGTATACTGTTCTAGTGTGTGCTTGTGTTTACTGTTCTAGTATGTGTTTGTGTTTACTGTTCTAGTGTGAGTATACTGTTCTAGTGTGTTTGTGTATACTGTTCTAGTGTGTGTTTACTGTTCAAGTGTTTACCGTTCTAGATTGTGTATACTGTTCTAGTGTGTGTTTGCTGTTCTATTGTGTGTTTGTGTTTACTGTTCTAGTGTGTTTACTGTTCTAGTGTGTGTATACTCTTCTATTGTGTGTTTGTGTTTACAGTTCTAGTGTGAGTATACTGTTCTAGTGTGTTTGTGTTTACTGTTCTAGTGTGTGTATACTGTTCTAGTGTGTGTTTACTGTTCAAGTGTTTACCGTTTTAGATTGTGTATACTGTTCTAGTGTGTGCTTGTTTTTACTGCTCTAGTGTGTGTGTTTGCTGTTCTATTGTGTGTTTACTGTTCTAAGTGTGTTTTGGTGTGTATATACTGTTCTAGTGTGAGTTTACTGGAAAAATTAATCGGTAAAACTGATATATCAGTCTACCTCTAGATTGTATAAGTTGCTATCTTGTAATTACAGTCTAATAGTGGATCTCCAGCTCTCACTAATATGAACACTTTTAAAAATGTGGTAAAGTCTTTTTGAGATGGCACATCAGGTTGGATGTGGTAATGATGTTTACAAATCAGTGCCAACAACGTTATAACTATGTTTCTGCAACATTATGAAAATATGTACTTTTATAGTAGTTGGGTCATTTTTGCCTGTAAAGCTACTGCAATCCATGACCAGGTCTAAGTGGGGCATTACCCCCTAGATTTTCCTTGTGCACCCCTTTTTGAAACATCTGATCAAAACTGACTTACATAAAACAAAAGGCATTGAGACTCCAGAGACCAAATAACCTATTTTTTATTGGTTGTAACATAGTAAGTTGTGCATCTGCTTTAAACTCTACAATTAAATATGAAAAAGAAAAACAAACATCTTTAAAAACATTGGCTCATAAAAGCAAAGCTCTCTTGTTTTTGTGGCACAAAGTTAAACATTCACTCACTCGTGTGGATATCTAAACGATCAGAAACATCTCAGAATAAAACCAACAATCACCTGGAAGAGGCACATGGGCAGGTAAAACTCTAGAATTTGGCAAAGGAGACACTGATTGCAGGTAAAATATTAACTGTTCTTGACTCTTTATAAAGTGGATTTGTGGAGTTGTGCAAGTGTGTGAGACACACAAATTGCGAGTCCTCTGGCAGTAAACACAGTACAATGTTCCAGTTGGTCCCAGGAAGTTAAACTCTTATGATCATATAAACACATGAAAAGTGAAGAAGCGTTTCTAGTCCAGTGTACTGCAGCTGATTGGCTGAAGTGTATCTCTGCAGCTGATTGGATTGAAATGAAAGGCACATGATTGTCCTGGCTCCTCCCCCTAAACACAAACACACACAAAACTTCATGAAGTTCATAGAGTATAAGGTGTTAGGATAAGTGCGTGTGTGTGTTTGTGTGTAACCTATGCGTGTGTGTGTCTCACCTGTTTGTGTTTCACCTATGTGTGTGTCTCACCGGTCTGTGTTTCACCTGTGTGTGTGTGTGTGTGTGTGTGTGTCTGTCTCACCTGTGTGTGTTCATCTCACCTGTGTGTGTTTGTCTCACCTGTGTGTGTGTGTGTGTGTGTGTGTGTTTCACCTGTGTGTGTGTGTGTGTGTGTTTGTCTCACCTGTGTGTGTGTGTTTCATCTGTGTGTGTGTTTGTGTCTGTCTCACCTGTGTGTGTGTGTGTCTGTCTCACCTGTGTGTGTGTTTGTCTCACCCGTGTGTGTTTCATCTGTGTGTGTGTTTGTCTCACCTGTGTGTGTGTTTGTCTCACCTGTGTGTGTGTGTTTCACCTGTGTGTTTGTCAGTGCTGCAGTGTGTTGTCGATGTGTTGTTCCTCCTGCAGTGCGTTCAGTGCCAGTGTCAGATGTTCTCTCAATGTCTCGATCTCTCTCTCACTTCTGCTCTTCATCACATTCAACTCGTCACACACCTCACGGTAACGATCACACACACTGCTCTTCTCCTGACACACACATGAGATTACCATTAGTGAACACACAACTGTTTAATCTCATGATTAATTGTCAAACAAATTCTCATTTTTTTTAAGGTGCATGTGTGTTTCATACAGATTAAAAAGTCTTTTTTTATTTTTTATATATATTTAACTTCAAATAATACAATTGGGATATATATTTCCCTTGTAAAGCTTTAAAACTTATGAATGACATGAAAAAGAATTTCTAAAATATTAAATAATTCTAAATACTAAAAATATGTCTCTTTTTGGTCAACTTTAGTCTTGGTCCATTTTACATTTACACTGTTGTTTTTGTAACTCAGCCAACCTGAATAGCTATTACATTTTATTATTATTATTATTAGTATTATATTATATTATTATTATTATTATATTACATTATATGATTATATTACATTATTTTATTATATTACATTATATTATTATTATTATTATTATATTACATTATATTATATTATTTTATTATATTACATTATATTATTATATTATTATTATATATTATTATTATTATTATTATTATATTACATTATATTATTATCATATATTATTATTATTATTATTATTATTATTATATTACATTATATGATTATATTACATTATTTTATTATATTACATTATATTATTATTATTATTATTATTATTATTATTATTATTATATTACATTATTTTATTATATTACATTATATTATTATATTATTATTATTATTATTATATTACATTATATTATTATCATATATTATTATTATTATTATTATTATTATATTACATTATATGATTATATTACATGATTTTATTATATTACATTATATTATTATATTATTATTATATTACATTATTATTATATTACATTATATTATTATTATTATTATATTACATTATATTATTATTATACTATATTATTATTATTATTATTATTATTATATTACATTATATTATTATTATTATTATTATTATATTACATTATATTATTATTATATATTATTATTATTATTATTATATTACATTATATTATTATTATATTACATTATTATTATTATATTACATTATATTATATCATTATTATTATTATATTACATTATATTATTATTATATTATATCATTATTATTATTATTATATTACATTATATTATTATAATTATATTATTATTATTATTATTATTATATTTATATTATATTATTATTATTATTATTATTATTATATTATATTATATTATTATATTACATTATATTATTATAATTATATTATTATTATTATTATTATTATTATATTACATTATATTATTATTATATTACATTATATTATTATTATATTACATTATTATTATATTACATTATATTATTATTATATTACATTATTATTATTATATTATATTACATTATTATTATATTACATTATATCATTATTATTATTATTATTATATTACATTATATTATTATAATTATATTATTATTATTATTATATTATATTTATATTATATTATTATTATATTAATATTATATTATTATATTACATTATATTTTATATGCAATAGTAAAATATTTCAGTCCTAAATTAGTAATGTGTTACTAACGCATTATGCGTTAACCATCTAGTTATCTATCTAGTCCTTTTCACCCGCAAATTGTGTAGGAAACATTCACTGACACACAAACACACACAAGTTTGTTACCGTTGTGAGGAATTGCAGTTGATTTCGTAGACTGTTGATTTCTTTATGCAAGTACTGCAGTTCATTCTCTCTCACCCGCAACAATACCTACAACACAATAATAAATACACACTGATGGAGCCAGACACAGCAGTGACCTCATGAACCAGATTATTGTAATCTGATTTTTGAAGATCTGAGGAAAGCTTTAGGTTAAAGAACTAGTCCATGTGGTTCAACAATAAAAGAGAAACACAGATGAAATCACAACTTTCCCGTATGGTTAAAAAAATCTCTACAAAAAGTGATTTAGTGACGCATCAAGTAAAGGTCATTAAAATCCTTGCACCTTGAATACATGAGTGCACACAACTAATTTTTCAAACATATTTTTGAACAAATATCATGAATGTTCAAGTCAAGAATATCAAGAAGATTTCTCAGGCTTACACATCATACAAATGTCAAAATATCTGATGATGTTTAAAAAGAACCAGATTTTTCAAATATTAATCATAATTTATAACAAAAAATGTTCACTGCTTATTTTTATAAAGAAATGTAATAAAACGGCCCTCTACATCAGGAGTAAATCAATCGCATATGCGATCAAATTTCGCTCTGTGCAAATAAATATATATATATTTTTGAGAACGTGTGCAATAAATATTTATACTTGTCGTGCAAGTTGATACACATTATACCAGTTTTGTGTCCAAAGACGAGATCTACACACTCTATTTTCATTTCAGGTCTCTTTTAAAATCTTTTTTGTTATTCACAGTCAGTTAGTGATCAAAAAGATCAAAAGAATCATGATTTGTAATCATACATTGTACAGATGAAGGAAAAACCACCATTCAACTGGTCTGTGGTTAATGTGAGCTGCAATCACTCAACTGTAAACACTCATAGAGCTGCCGTTCTCTTAAAGAGACAGTACTTAGTGCTTATTACACATATCAATATAAACTCCGTGTAAATCACACATGTGCATATAAACATGTTACAAAATGAAGTGTAATAAATGTGTAAATAGATAACTAAAGGCACAATCATAAATATTTTAACTTCAGAAAACACTGTAAATATGAAGGAATTTAACAAATTAAAATCTTTAACAAATCTATACAATGGTATGGAAATGGGGTTTTTTGTATAGTAGTTTTGATATAGTATCACTTAAATTATTATTGTTATAATATAACTATTAATTCTATTTTCATTTGGTTCCAATCTTATAAATATTTTGTTAAAAATTTGTTTGAAATATCAAAAAGTGACAACAGCTTGAATCATTATTAAAAATGCAATTTCATGACATCATATAAATTGACAGAATGTGAAAATCATGTCAGAAGAGCTCCGCCCACTCCCATGACACACTGCCAATGACACAATCGAGTCGCTCTCCCTACACTCTCAAACTACTTATATGTGTTTATTTGAATATTTTGCAATAAAAATATTTTTATTTTTATCCCCTTTTCTCCCAGTTTTGGAATGCCCAATTCCCACTACTTAGTAGGTCCTCGTGGTGGTGTGGTTACTCACCTCAATCCGGGTGGTGGAGGACAAGTCTCAGTTGCCTCCGCTTCTGAGACCGTCAATCTGCGCATCTTATCACGTGACTCATTGTGCATGACACCACGGAGACTCACAGCATGTGGAGGCTCATGCTACTCTCCACGATCCACGCACAACTTACCACACGCCCCATTGAGAGCGAGAACCAGTAATCACGACCACGAGGAGGTTACCCCATGTGACTCTACCCTCCCTAGCAACCGGGCCAATTTGGTCGCTTAGGAGACCTGGCTGGAGTCACTCAGCACGCCCTGGATTCGAACTCATGACTCCAGGTGTGATACTCAGCGTCAATACTCACTGAGATACCCAGGCCCCTACTAAAATAGTTTTTTTATACTTATAATCAACATCTTTAAATTAATAGTTTTATAATTTTCCATAGTTTTAATGCGATTAAGTCATTTGCAATGCTTCATGGGATTGTAGTTCATTCCCTCATTAAAGATGTTAAGTACACAGTCTTGTATCTTTGTCTTTTTGTCACAAATTCTCCAAATAAACACTTTTTGCAGGGGAGTGTTCACTATAAAACTCAAGACAACACTTCCAGATCTAATCACAAGATTTATGTAGAATAATCACAGTAAGCCGACTCACCTGCGTCTCACACCACGACCTGTCATCAGTCACAGCATCTGACCCCTGACCTGTGACCACAGACCGAATGACCTTGATCTCCTCTGAGAGACGAGCCTGTAAATCCTACAGAGAGACATATAGATAATGAAGAGCAGCAGTTGTAGTTTATGTTTGTTTCACATGTCTGTCTCACCTGGTTATCTCTCTTGAGCTGCTCTATCTGTGTGTCTGTCTCTCTCATCTGTCTCTCTGTCTCAGTGTTGTGTTGTTGAGATCGATTCAGTTCCAGACACTTATGAGAGTATTGCTCAGACAAACACTCCAACTCTCTCCTCAGAGACGACAACTCTGCCCTACACAAACACACACAAAAAGGCTTTTTATTTCTATAAACAGTGTTGTGCAAGTTATTCAAAACAGTCATCCATCTTTTTTTGCTGTCCTAATTTTGTAAGCATGTAATTCTGATTCTGTTCACCCCATCTCCCTCCAAATAGTCTTATTTTATTCCACTAGGTGGCAGTAAGCACTAGAAAAAATAATTGTACCTCTCTCACATTCCATCACAATATACAGATCTGAAATGTAGGTGGCGCTCTAACGCATTTTAGCCCTCGTCCATAGACATTCAGTCTAATTTTCAGTTCAAGCACCATCCTCATTATTTCATTGAATATCTCGGCCTCTGAGTGGACTAGAAGCTCAATCTAGGTGTCATTAGAAAGCTGAGATCATCCCCTTTGTTATGATATATTTTATCATCAATAGTCGATAACTTCTATTTCTGATGATTTGTTTAGCATGCTTTTCCTGCTTGATGGCATATTTTGTTCTGGACATCTAAGATATGACATTGGATTATTCACACAAGCAAGCTCATAGACAAGTAAACAATGGCTCATTTTCTAGAAAACTAAGGTTAAAGCAGATATAAAGTGTTTAGCTATTTGGGGCTTACAGCAGCAGTTATCGGAGATTAAAGAGACATTTGTATTTGATGACTTACAAAATCATATTTCACTTTGGCGTTCTTTTGAAAATCTTTTGAACTGTAGTATTAATGCAACAACATAAATGATACAGTCACATTCCTGAGAATGAGAGCTTTCATTTGATATATGACATGTCCATTTATGTGCTATATGAAGGACTTTTATATTCATATAAACATTTCTACCCCATTACCTCTAGGTGGTGCTGATTTGTGACGCAAATGATTTCAGGCCTTATTTTGTTACATGTTATACATTTTTGCACATATGCAGTGAAATTCTTTTTTTTTCCCACATATCCCAACTAAGCTGGGGTCAGAGCACAGGGTAGGCCAAGATATGGTGCCTGGAGCAGATAGGGTCAAGGGCCTTGCTCAAGGTCCCAACAGTGGCATCTTGGCGCTGCTGGGGCTTGAACTCCCGACCTTCTGGTCAGTAACCCAGAGCCTTAACTGCTGAGCCACCACCGCCCCTGAAGTGATGATTATCTCTGAAAAGTTCAGATTCTAACCTTTCTAATGATACCACATATGCCTGACTTATGTATATGGGAACTTGAACATTTTAAGCATGAACTTTTTTTCTGCAACATAGCGCCCCCTTTTGGACCCGCCGGCTGTGAAATATAAACAAAACCCTTCATCTGGTGAATATATAGGCTATAAAAACCTTAATTTGATAAATACTTAAATATAGAGCACTGTAACAGAGCCAAGTCTCCGACATTTCAAAATAATAGTCCCAAGTGTACTCCCACGTTAGGCACCAAATCTTCATTTGATTTTTCTGGTCATAATTGGAATTTTGGTTGCACAATACATTTCATTTGGTCTTTGATTTATTTTGGACTCTTGTAGCATCAATGTCTGTGACAATCATAGTAAGTATAAGAACTAAGAACATTTTTTAACATTCTGTAAATCGATTAAAAAACAACAACTAATCGCCCGATTAATCGGTTAGCAGCCTTTCCACCACCTCAATTATCGGTATCTGCAAAATCCACAATCCAGTATTTCTATAATTCACTAGTGATCTAGTAACAGTTGCGCCATGTTTGATTGACAGGCGGCGTATGTGTGTGTGCTGAACATGCTCGCACTAATGCGCACCTGAACGGTCAAATACATTTCAAAATTCTGCCAAAATGCCCGTCTTGATGAGGTATTCATGTAAACACAGAGAGTGATGTCTAAAGTGAACGTAAACAGTGGAGAAAAAAGTGGATTTGTGTTAAAATGTCAGACTTGTAAGTATGAATGTAAACTAATAGACCTGCTGCTGTCTAGTGTGTCATTATAATAGTGAAACAACCAGAACAAGAAAACACTCGCTCTTGAGTTAATAACTTTAAAAAGTATTAATGTATTATAATCATACAGTGAAGTCCAGTAGTAGTTTTATGTTGCATTTCATTCTGAATGTTTACTTGAATACTTGATTCTACTGTTAAAAAAGCACTGAATTTTCTTAATTTGTTTTATTATTTTTAATCTATTTCTTTTCATTGCTGTTTGTTATTGTTATTTTATTACAAACTGTTTAAGTACTTAAGAACTTCAAATCATTCTTCCATAATTAACATATTACTTAGTGTTATTATTTGTTGTGGTTAAGAAGCTGGTATTGAGAATCGTCAAATTTCACGACAAGACTACTGAAATGTTGGTATTGTGATAATGTATAGCCTTTATTGTACATGGCAGGTCTTGCTGCAATAACATGATGAAAAAGTAAATCTCATTCTATAGAAGTGTGAGCACCCCTGCTGTAAATGATGGTGATGGAGGCTTTTCTTTATTTGATTACGTAACATAAAATAATGATCATATGACAACAGCCTCCTGTACTACACAGTGCAGTTTACATTTCAAGGAAATCCACTTTAAAAAGGCAAGTTTTTTATTTTATTTTTTTTTTTAAGTTCAATAAATGCCTGATGTTTCCAAAGTCAATGAGTAATTGTGTTAAATAATCATGATCTCAATATTGACCAAAATAATCATGATTATGATTCTTGCCATAACTGAGCAGCCCTAATGCACATAGCGTGCAATATTATTGGTATTTGCCCGTTTCAAGCTATTCCTCGACCGACGCTCGTTAATGCGGGTCAGGCATTTTGGGCTTGTGGACACGCACAACAGCACCGCTGCTGAAAACAATCCTAGAGGAAACACTGCTATCAGTTGACCTCTACTACAAATGAATAATTACTTCTCTAAAATGTAATCAGATGGCTTTACTGATTACTTCATTGAAAAAGTACTCATTACTAATTACTTTATTTTTTAATTACTTTCTAAAGCACTTTTCACAAAAACGACGAATTCATAATAATATCTTTATTTCCACATCGTTCATTGACACACACCCTTCATCTGTCACAGACGCACATATAAATTCATATTAAATCATATAAAGTAATTACCTGAATTGAAAGTCAGTAACTGTAATCTTACATTACAAGAATTAAAAACGTAATGCATTAAACTACTTTTTAGATTACAGTAACTAATTACACTGTAATCAGATTACACTCAACACAGTCTGTGTGTGTACTCACTGTTGTTGTTTGTTGAGTGTGTGTGTATCTACTCCGTGTCTCTCAGTGAGTCGTGTGGTTTTCTCCAGTTCTTCTTTGTATGCTTTCTGTAACGCCTCCATCACTGACATAACAAACACACTCAGTTACACACAACATCACAATATCTGTGTACATATAGACATTAAAAGAACCATTTTCAACATAAAGCTGCAGTGTGTCATTTCTGTACATTACTGTAAATGTGTTTTGCCTTTGTGTTTACAGACTGAGTGATGAGATGCTGCTGTGCACTATTTCTTTAAAGTTAATGTTTGTATATAAATGTGTTACCGAGTGCAGTGGCCTCCGTCTCCTCATGCGGCAGTGTGTCTTTCTCCTTCTCCAGTGCGCTGATCTGTTGAGCATGTTGTTTCTGCAGCTCCTGCAGCTTCTCTCTGTGCATGCACTCTATCTGCTGCAAACTCTCACTGCAGCAAGACTCCGCCCAAAACATGACCCCGCCCTTCCCCGCACTAACCCCTCCCTCCCCCCCTGCCCCGCCCGCAACTTCGCCAGCTGCTGCCTCAGAGACGCCACCTACAGGTGAGAAAACACAGACGGACAGAGGTAAAGCCTTCTGCAGGTGATGTGTGACACACAAACACACACTATCACAGGCAGAAACACACCAAATGACCATAAATAAGCTCTTTATAAAGCTTAAATCGTCATTTATAAAAGTATTCTATTCAGTTCTCATAAACTCCGAGTGAGTTTTTCCACATGAGAGCAGATAGATTTGATTCACGCACTACCTCCCTCTCCAGAGCCTGATTGGCTAACGGGCCAGACCGCGAACCCATTGGTGGAAGTGACCTCATCTCTTTGAGTGGCAGCCGCTCAAACTCCGCCCATTTCCTCTCAATCTCCTCCTCTATTTGTCTCTGTTCCGACAGCTGGCCCGTCCCCTTTCGTGAAAGCACCGCCTCCCATTGGCTGCGAGCATCGTCACGTGCCCTCTCCTGCTGCCATTGGCTGTGCTCCTTCACCTGCCCCTCCCCTGACTCTCTCTGATTGGCCGAGGCAGGAGTGGAAGGTGCGGCTACAGGTGACAGCTCAACATAGTCAAATTTTCGCTGGGGGTTGTTTGCAGTGGAAGAGGTGCCTGATTGGCTGTGAAGTCGATGGCGGGAGTTTTCTTTATCACTGCTGCAGTCCGGCAACCTGCAGAAAACACACATTCACAATCAGAGTGTGTTTGGTGAAGTGTGTGTGTATGTGATAGAGAAAGTGTGTGTGTGTATGAGTGTGAAGTATGCATTTGATAAGAGTGTGTGTGTGTGTAAAGTGTATGTGATAGAGAGAGTATGTGTGTGTGTATTAGGGGTGTACCGATTCTCGGTAGAAAACCGAACCATTCAGTTTGCCACCCACGATTCAGTAAGCATTAGCACCGCGGTTCACCTCAAGTTTAATGACGCATCTGGTGCACAAGGTTTGGTGAAGAAAACAAAGTGTAAAATAGACAGGCGCAGTCTCTGTAGATGGACGCTCCGCCTGTGTTTCACGTGGGTCAACTTGATGACATCACTGTTCTGAACACGTTGTGTGTAGTTGAAAACGGCAAGCGGAGAAAATGAGCCGCTGATAGAGAAGCCCCCTGCGCGGGTTTAAAACAGGCGAGCGAGTTCCTTTTTCCTCGTGAGCATAAGCCTCAATAACGTGCTTTGATTAATGGCATTAAAATGGCATTATAGTAATACACAGATAATTAATCATTTATGCCAACATCACCCAGGGAAATATATCACGTGGCGTGCACAGAGCCGCATGTGAGCCGAAACTACACACACTCCCTTCCGTTTTTAAGCAGGCACTCATTGCTAATTCGGACATACATGAAACAATAACTAAAGTGCTTGGTGTTTATGTGGGATTTCCACGTTTGATTAAAATATTCGAGCTGCATTATCACAACATCCCTTCTCGTATGCATATTAATAGCAAGGTTATTCCTTCTATACAGCTTCTGAATTGTGAATATATATATGTTGAGTTGAGTTTGAAATGCACCTTATGTTGATGCATGTAGCGTAACAGTGCTGGTATTAAGTTCAAATGTTAAAGATATATTTTTTTTTTTTTCAGGACCCTGACAAAAATTAACTATAGTTAATAGTAATATTGTGGTACCCATGACTAATAACCATGACTGCTGTTACCATGGTAGCCTTAGCAGAAATCATGGTTTTATAACAGTAATACTGTAGTATCCATATAGTAACCATGATTTTACTATATATTGTTACCATGACAGTAACCATGTTTATTTTGTGGTTACTATGATTTTAATACAAATACCATAGTAAAACTATGGTTACTGTTGTAAAAACATGATTTTTATTAAGGGCAAACCTGATGAAGTGTTTGTTACCAAATAGAGTATTCTTTGGATTTGGCAGTAGAATTTTTTTTCTGAACAAAAGCAAATACCGAACCATACTGAAACCATGATACAAACCGAACCGTTACACCACTAGTGTGTATTTGTGTGAGAAAGAGAGAGAGTGTGTGTGATAGTGTGAGTGTGTGTGTATGTGATAGTGTGTATGTGTGTGTGATAGAGTCTATATGTGTGTGTGTGTGTGTGTGTAGAGAGAGAGAGAAAGAGTGTGTGTGTGTGTGTGTGAGTGAGAGAGAGAGAGTGTGCGATAGACAGTGTGAGTTAGATAGTGTGTGTGTGTGTGTGTGAGAGAGACACAGAGTGTGTGTATGATAGAGAGTGTTAGTGTTATTGTGTGTGTGTGTGTGTGTCTGTTTGTGATAGTGTGAGAGTGTGTGTGTGTATGATAGAGTGTGTGTGATAGAGAGTGTGAGTGTGTACATGTGTATGATGAAGACTGTGAGTGTTATTGTGTGTGTATGACAGTGTGTGTGTGATAGAAAGACTGT